>NC_092039.1:90517678-90849689 GCF_003086295.3 Arachis hypogaea
TTTGTACGCTTTTTGGCATTGTTTTTAGTATGTTTTTAGTATGATCTAGTTAGTTTTTAGTATATTTTTATTATTTTTTAGTTAAAATTCACTTTTCTGGACTTTACTATGAGTTTGTGTGTTTTTCTGTGATTTCAGGTATTTTCTGGCTGAAATTGAGGGACCTGAGCAAAAATCTGATTCAGAGACTAAAAAGGACTGCAGATGCTGTTGGATTCTGACCTCCCTGCACTCGAAGTGGCTTTTCTGGAGCTACAGAAATCCAATTGGCGCGCTCTCAACGGCATTAGACAGTAGACATCCTGGGCTTTCCAGCAATATATGATAGTCCATACTTTGCTCAAGATTTGATGGCCCAAACCGGCGTTCAAAGTCACCCTCAGAATTCCCAGCGTTAAACGCCGGAACTGGCACAAGGATGGGAGTTAAACGCCCAAACTGGCATAAAAGCTGGCGTTTAACTCCAAGAAGAGTCTCTACACGAAAATGCTTCAATGCTCAGCCCAAGCACACACCAAGTGGGCCCGGAAGTGGATTTTTACGTCATTTACTCATCTCTGTAAACCCTAGGCTACTAGTTCTCTATAAGTAGGACCTTTTACTATTGTATTGAAAAAATCGGGGTAGTTATCTTTGTTCTGATGCTATCTTAGATCATTGGGAGGCTGGCCATTCGGCCATGCCTAGACCTTGTTCTTATGTATTTTCAACGGTGGAGTTTCTACACACCATAGATTAAGGTGTGGAGCTTTGCTGTACCTCGAGTATTAATGCAATTATTATTGTTCTTCTATTCAATTCGGCTTGTTCTTGTTCTAAGATATCACTTGTTCTTAAACTTGATGAATGTGATGATCCGTGACACTCATCATCATTCTCACCTATGAACGTGTGACTGACAACCACCTCCGTTCTATCTTAGATTGGGTGGATATCTCTTGGATTCCTGATACACGACGCATGGTTGATCGCCTGACAACCGAGCGCTCGCCTGACAATCGAGCCAGCCATTCCGTGAGATCAGAGTCTTCGTGGTATAGGCTAGAACTGATGGCGGCATTCAAGAGAATCTGGAAGGTCTAACATTGTCTGTGGTATTCTGAGTAGGATTCAATGATTGAATGACTGTGACGAGCTTCAAACTCCTGAGGGCGGGGCGTTAGTGACAGACGCAAAAGAATCACTGGATTCTATTCCGGCCTGATTGAGAACCGACAGATGGATAGCCGTGCCGTGACAGGGTGCGTTGAACATTTCCACTGAGAGGATGGGAGGTAGCCACTGACAACGGTGAAACCCTTGCATAAGCTTGCCATGGAAAGGAGTAAGAAGGATTGGATGAAGACAGTAGGAAAGCAGAGAGACGGAAGGGACCAAGCATCTCCATTCGCTTATCTGAAATTCTCACCAATGAATTGCATAAGTATCTCTATCTTTATCTTTATGTTTCATTCGTATATCACCCATATCCATTTGAGTTTGCCTGACTAAGATTTACAAGGTGACCATAGCTTGCTTCATACCAACAATTTCTGTGGGATCGACCCTTACTCGCGTAAGGTTTATTACTTGGACGACCCAGTACACTTGCTGGTTAGTTGTGCGAAGTTGTGTTTATGCCATGGTGTTGAGCACCAAGTTTATGGATTAATTGAGTTGTAGTGATCACAATTTTGTGCACCAAGTTTTTGGCGCCGTTGCCGGGGATTGTTCGAGTATAGACAACTGACGGTTCATCTTGTTGCTTAGATTAGGTATTTTTCTTCAGAGTTCTTAAGAATGAATTCTAGTGTTTCATGATGATCTGTTGAAGTCTGGCTGGCTGTGAAGCCATGTCTAATTCTATTGGACCGAGGTTTCAACTTATCATCACAAGAGCTTGTTGATTTCTATCAATCTTGCTATTGGAGCAGTGATCTGCTAAGGCTTGGCTGGCCATTGGCCATGTCTAGTGTTTTGGACCGAAGCGTTCTTTGAAAGCTTGGCTGGCTGTGAAGCCATGTCTAATTCCTGGACCGGAGCCTTAAACTAAACATTGCATGATTCCTGGAATTCTCATTAAGTATTTTGATACCTTTATTTTCTTCTTTTTCACTTAATTTTCGAAAAAAAAAGCACAAAAAAATTTTACAAAATCATAAAAACCAAAAATATTTTATGTTTCTTGTTCGAATCTAGAGTCTCATTTTAAGTTTGGTGTCAATTGCATGTTTCTGTTCTTTTTGCACTCATGCATGTGTCTTCATTAATCTTCAAGTTGTTCTTGATGATTTCTTACTCTGATCTTTGAATTCTCTTGACTTGAGTGTTTTGTGTGTCTCATATGCATTCTCATTTTGTTAGTGTCAGTAGTATACAAACTGCTAAGTTTGGTGTCTTGCATGCATTGTTATTTGATTTTAGTTGCATTTTGATTATTCCTCGCTATTAAAAATCAAAAAATATTTTAATTTGTGTCTTTTCAAGTCAATAATACAGAGAATTGAAGATTCAGAACATACAGCAGAGGAATTGCACAGAAAAAGCTGGGCGTTCAAAATGCCCAGTGAACAAGACAGACTGGCATTTAAACGCCAGCCAGGGTGCCTGGCTGGGCGTTTAACGCCCAAAAGGGTAGAGTTTTGGGTGTTAAACGCCAGAATGTGCACCATTCTGGGCGTTTAACGCCAGGATGGCACAAGAGGAAAGATTTTGTTTCAATTCAGATTTTTTTCAAGTTTTCAAAATTTTTCAAAATCAAATCTTTTTCAAATCAAATTTTTTTCAATCAAATCTATTTCAAAATCAATTTCTTTCCATTTTCAAAGATACTTGCTATCAATTAATGATTTGATTCAACATATCAAGTATGTTGCCTTTTCTGTTGAGAAAGGTTTAATGTTTGAATCGTATCTTTTCTTGTTAGCCAAGTTATTAATTTTTTTAAAATCAAATCTTCTTAAAATGTTTTTCAAATCATATCTTCTCAATCACATCTTTTTCAAAATATTTTTCAATCATATCTTTTTGATTTCTAATTTCAAATTCTTTCTCAAAAAATCACTTGATTTCTTTCCCACTTTTATTTTCGAAAATCAATTAGTGTTTTTCAAAATGTTTTCAAAAATCCTTTACTTAATTTTCGAATACTACTTCCCTTCTTCTCACATCCTTCTATTTATGGACTAACACTATTCCTCAATGCACAATTCGAACTCCATCTCTCTTGATAAGTTCGAATTTTCTACCTCTGCCTTCTATTTTTCTTTTCCTCTGACACCTCAAGGAATCTCTATACGGTGACATAGAGGATTCCATATTTTCTTGTTCTCTTCTCTTTCTTATGAGCAGGAGCAAGGACAAAAGCATTCTTGTTGAGGCTGATCCTGAACCTGAAAGGACCTTGAAGCGAAAGCTAAGAGAAGCCAAGGCACAACTCTCTGTAGAGGACCTAACAGAAATCCTCAAAGAAGAAGAACCCATGGCAGCCGAAAACAACAACAATGCCAATAATGCAAGGAAGGTGCTGGGTGACTTTACTGCACCTACTCCCGACTTCTATGGGAGAAGCATCTCTATCCCTGCCATTGGAGCAAAACAACTTTGATCTTAAGCCTCAATTAGTTTCTCTAATGCAACAAAATTGCAAGTTCCATGGACTTCCATTGGAAGATCCTCATCAGTTCTTAGCTGAATTCTTGCAAATCTGTGACACTGTCAAGACTAATGGGGTTGACCTTGAGGTATACAGACTTATGCTATTCCCTTTTGCTGTAAGAGACAGAGCTAGGACATGGTTGGACTCACAACCTAAAGAAAGCCTGAACTCTTGGGAAAAGCTAGTCAATGCCTTCTTGGCAAAGTTCTTTCCACCTCAAAAATTGAGTAAGCTTAGAGTGGAAGTCCAAACCTTCAGACAGAAGGAAGGAGAATCCCTATATGAAGCTTGGTAAAGATACAAACAATTAATCAGGAAGTGTCCCTCTGACATGCTTTCTGAATGGAGCATCATAGGAATTTTCTATGATGGTCTCTCTGAACTATCCAAGATGTCTTTGGATAGCTCTGCTGGAGGATCTCTTCATCTGAAGAAGACGCCTACAGAAGCTCAAGAACTAATTGAAATGGTTGCAAATAACCAATTCATGTACACTTCTGAAAGGAATCCTGTGAACAATGGGACTAGTCAGAAGAAAGGAGTTCTTGAGATTGACACTCTGAATGCCATATTGGCTCAGAACAAAATATTGACTCAGCAAGTCAATATGATTTCTCAAAGTCTGTCTGGAATGCAAAATGTACCAAGCAGTACTAAGGAAGCTTCATCTGAAGAAGAAGCTTATGATCCTGAGAACCCTTCAATGGAAGAGGTGAATTACATGGGAGAATCCTATGGAAACACCTATAATCCTTCATGGAGAAATCATCCAAATCTCTCATGGAAGGATCAACAGAGACCTCAACAAGGTTTCAACAATAGTAATGGTGGAAGAAATAGGTTTAGCAATGGCAAGCCTTTTCCATCATCTTCTCAGCAACAGACAGAGAGTTCTAAGCAGAACACCTCTGACTTAGCAACCATGGTCTCTGATCTAATCAAAACCACTCACAGTTTCATGACTGAAACAAGGTCCTCCATTAGAAACTTGGAGGCACAAGTGGGTCAGCTGAGCAAGAAAATTACTGAACTCCCTCCTAGTACTCTTCCAAGCAATACAGAAGAAAATCCAAAAGGAGAGTGCAAAGCCATCAACATGACCGAATTTGGAGAGGAGGAAGAGGCAGTGAACGCCACTGAGGAAGACCTCAATGGACGTCCACTGGCCTCCAATGAGTTCCCCAATGAGGAACCATGGGAATCTGAGGCTCAAAATGAGACCATAGAGATTCCATTGGACTTGCTTCTGCCATTCATGAGCTCTGATGAGTATTCTTCCTCTGAAGAGGATGAGTATGTCACTGAAGAGCAAGTTGCTAAATACCTTGGAGCAATCATGAAGCTGAATGACAAGTTATTTGGTAATGAGACTTGGGAGGATGAACCCCCTTTGCTCACCAAAGAATTAGATGACTTGTCTAGGCAGAAACTACCTCAAAAGAGACAGGATCCTGGGAAGTTTTCAATACCTTGTACCATTGGCACCATGACCTTCAAGAAGGCCTTGTGTGACCTAGGGTCAAGTGTAAACCTCATGCCTCTCTCTGTGGAGAAGCTAGGGATCTTTGAGGTGCAAGCTGCAAAAATCTCACTAGAGATGGCAGACAACTCAAGAAAACAAGCTTATGGACTTGTAGAGGATGTTCTGGTAAAGGTTGAAGACCATTACATCCCTGCTGATTTCATAGTTCTTGAGACTGGGAAATGCATGGATGAATCTATCATCCTTGGCAGACCCTTCCTAGCCACAGCAAAGACTGTGATTGATGTTGATAGAGGAGAATTGATCATTCAAGTGAATGGACAATCCTTTGTGTTTGAGGCTCAAGGATATCCCTCTATCACCATGGAGAGGAAGCATGAAGAGCTTCTCTCAAAACAGAGCCAAACAGAGCCCCCACAGTCAAACTCTAAGTTTGATGTTGGGAGGCCACAACCAAACTCTAAGTTTGGTGTTGAACCCCCACATTCAAACTCTAAGTTTGGTGTTGGGAGGTTCCAACATTGCTCTGAGCACCTGTGAGGCTCCATGAGAGTCCTCTGTCAAGCTACTGACATTAAAGAAGCGCTTGTTGGGAGGCAACCCAATGTTATATTTTATCTATTCTCTTTTGTTATTTTATATTTTCTGTAGGTTGATGATCATGAGAAGTCACATAATCAATTGAAAAAGCAAAAACAGAAAGAAAAACAGGAAGAAAAATAGCACACCCTGGAGGAAGAACCTACTGGCGTTTAAGCGCCAGTAAGGCTAGCAGATGGGCGTTTAACGCCCAGTCTGGCACCATTCTGGGTGTTTAACGCCAGAAAGGGGCACCAGACTGGCGTTAAACGCCAGAAAAGGGCAAGCACTTGGCGTTAAACGCTAGAAATGGGCACCAGCCTGGCGTTTAACGCCAGAATTGGCTCAAAATGTATTTTTGCATGACATTTGGTGCAGGGATGACTTTTCCTTGACACCTCAGGATCTGTGGACCCCACAGGATCCCCACCTATCCTACCACTCTCTCTCTTCTTCACCCATTCACCAATCACCTCAACACCTCTTCCCCAAAAACCCTTCACCTATCAAATCCCATCTTTCTCTTCACCACTCACATCCATCCTTCATAAAACCCCACCTACCTCACCATTCAAATTTAAACCACTTTTCCACCCAAACCCACCCTCCCATAACCGAACCATAACCCTTCCCCCACCCCTATATAAATCCATCTTCACTCCTTCATTTTCACACAACCTAAACACTACTTCTTCCCCTTTGGCCGAACCACAAAGCCCCCTCCATCTCCCTCACTTCTTCTTTTTCTACTCTCTTCTTTCTTCTTTTGCTCGAGGACGAGCAAACCTTTTAAGTTTGGTGTGGTAAAAGCATTGCTTTTTGTTTTTCCATAACCATTTATGGCATCCAAGGCCGGAGAAACCTCTAGAAAGAGGAAAGGGATGGCAAAAGCTTCTACCTCCAAGTCATGGGAGATGGAGAGATTCATCTCAAGGGTGCATCAAGACCACTTCTATGAAGTTGTGGCCTTGAAGAAGGTGATCCCCGAGGTCCCTTTTTCACTCAAAAAGAGTGAATATCCGGAGATCCGACATGAGATCCGAAGAAGAGGTTGGGAAGTTCTTACCAACCCCATTCAACAAGTCGGAATTTTAATGGTTCAAGAGTTCTATGCCAATGCATGGATCACCAAGAACCATGATCAAAGTGTGAACCCGGATCCAAAGAATTGGCTTACTATGGTTCGGGGGAAATACTTGGATTTTAGTCCGGAAAATGTAAGGTTGGCATTCAACTTGCCCATGATGCAAGGAGATGAACATCCTTACACTAGAAGGGTCAACTTTGATCAAAGGTTGGACCAAGTCCTCACAGTCATATGTGAAGAGGGCGCCCAATGGAAGATAGATTCAAGAGGGAAGCCGGTTCAACTGAGAAGGCATGACCTCAAGCCTGTGGCTAGGGGATGGTTGGAGTTCATCCAACGCTCAATCATTCCCACTAGCAACCGGTCCAAAGTTACTATAGACCGGGCTATCATGATTCATAGCATCATGATTGGAGAAGAAATAGAAGTTCATGAGGTTATAGCTCAAGAACTTTATAAGGTGGCGGACAAGTCCTCTACCTTGGCAAGGTTAGCCTTTCCTCATCTCATTTGTCACCTCTGCTATTCAGTTAGAATTGACATAGAGGGAGACATCCCCATTGATGAGGACAAGCCCATCACTAAGAAGAGGATGGAGCAAACAAGAGACCCCTCTCATCATCAAATCCTTGAGATGCCTCAAGGGATGCACTTTCCTTCACAAAACTATTGGGAGCAACTAAACACCTCCCTAGGAGAATTGAGTTCCAACATGGGACAACTAAGGGTGGAGCACATAGAACACTCCGTCATCCTCCATGAAATTAGAGAAGATCAAAGAATCATGAGAGAGGAGCAACAAAGACAAGGAAGAGACATTGAGGAGCTCAAGCACTCCATAGGATCTTCAAGAGGAAGAACAAGCCGCCATCACTAAGGTGGACCCGTTCTTTAATTTCCTTGTTCTTTATTTTTCTGTTTTTCGAATTTTAGTGCTTATGTTTATCTATGTTTGTGTCTTGTGATCATTAGTGTCTTAGTGTCTATGCCTTAAAGTTATGAATGTCCTATGAATCCATCACCTCTCTTGAATGAAAAATGTTCTTAATTGAAAAAAGAGAAGAATTGCATGAATTTTGAATTTTATAACAGTTTAATTATTTTGATGTGGTGGCAATATTTTTTGTTTTCTGAATGTATGCTTAAACAGTGCATATGTCTTTTTTATTTGTGGTTCATGAATGTTGGCTCTTGAAAGAATGATGAAAAAGGAGAAATGTTACTGAGGATCTAAAAAATCATAAAAATGATTCTTGAAGCAAGGAAAAGCAGTGAATACAAAAAAAATTTCGAAAAAAAAGAGAAAGAAAAAGAAAAAGAAAGAGAAAAAGAAAGAAAAAGAAAGAAAAAGAAAAGAAATAAAGTTGTGATCCAAGGCAAAAAGAGTGTGCTTAAGAACCCTGGACACCTCTAATTGGGGACTCTAGCAAAGCTGAGTCACAATCTGAAAAGGTTCACCCAATTATGTGTCTGTGGCATGTATGTATCCGGTGGTAATACTGGAAGACAGAGTGCTTTGGGCCATGGCCAAGACTCAATAAGTAGCTGTGTTCAAGAATCATCATACTTAACTAGGAGAATCAATGACACTATCTGGATTCTAAGTTCCTAAAGAAACCAATCATTCTGAATTTCAAAGGATAGAATGAGATGCCAAAACTGTTCAGAAGCAAAAAAGCTAAAAGCCCCGCTCATCTAATTAATACTGATCTTCATAGATGTTTTTGGAATTCATTGCATATTCTCTTCTTTTTATCTTATTTGATTTTCAGTTGCTTGAGGACAAGCAACAATTTAAGTTTGGTGTTGTGATGAGCGGATAATTTATATGCATTTTGGCATTGTTTTTAGTATATTTTTAGTATGTTCTAGTTAGTTTTTAGTATATTTTTAGTTAAAATTCACTTTTCTGGACTTTACTATGAGTTTGTGTGTTTTTTTGTGATTTCAGGTATTTTCTGGCTGAAATTGAGGGACCTAAGCAAAAATCTGATTCAGAGACTAAAAAGGACTGCAGATGCTGTTGGATTCTGACCTCCCTGCACTCAAAGTGAATTTTCTGGAGTTACAGAAGCCCAATTGGCGCGCTCTCAACGGCGTTGAAAAGTAGACATTCTGGGCTTTCCAGCAATATATGATAGTCCATACTTTGCCCAAGATTTGATGGCCCAAACCGGCGTTCAAAGTCACCCTCAGAATTCCCAGCGTTAAACGCCGGAACTGGCACAAGGATGGGAGTTAAACGCCCAAACTGGCATAAACGCTGGCGTTTAACTCCAAGAAGAGTCTCTACACGAAAATGCTTCAATGCTCAGCCCAAGCACACACCAAGTGAGCCCGGAAGTGGATTTTTACGTCATTTACTCATCTCTGTAAACCCTATGCTACTAGTTCTCTATAAGTAGGACCTTTTACTATTGTATTGAAAAAATCGGGGTAGTTATCTTTGTTCTGATGCTATCTTAGATCATTGGGAGGCTGGCCATTCGGCCATGCCTAGACCTTGTTCTTATGTATTTTCAATGGTGGAGTTTCTACACACCATAGATTAAGGTGTGGAGCTCTGCTGTACCTCGAGTATTAATGCAATTATTATTGTTCTTCTATTCAATTCCGCTTGTTCTTGTTCTAAGATATCACTTGTTCTTCAACTTAATGAATGTGATGATCCGTGACACTCATCATCATTCTCACCTATGAACGTGTGACTGACAACCACCTCCGTTCTATCTTAGATTGGGTGGATATCTCTTGGATTCCTGATACACGACGCATGGTTGATCGCCTGACAACCGAGCGCTCGCCTGACAACCGAGCCAGCCATTCCGTGAGATCAGAGTCTTCGTGGTATAGGCTAGAACTGATGGCAGCATTCAAGAGAATCCGGAAGGTCTAACCTTGTCTGTGGTATTCTGAGTAGGATTCAATGATTGAATGACTGTGACGAGCTTCAAACTCCTGAGGGCGGGGTGTTAGTGACAGACGCAAAAGAATCACTGGATTCTATTCCGGCCTGATTGAGAACCGACAGATGGATAGTCGTGCCGTGACAGGGTGCGTTGAACATTTCCACTGAGAGGATAGGAGGTAGCCACTGACAACGGTGAAACCCTTGCATAAGCTTGCCATGGAAAGGAGTAAGAAGGATTGGATGAAGACAGTAGGAAAGCAGAGAGACGGAAGGGACCAAGCATCTCCATTCGCTTATCTGAAATTCCCACCAATGAATTGCATAAGTATCTCTATCTTTATCTTTATGTTTCATTCGTATATCACCCATATCCATTTGAGTTTGCCTGACTAAGATTTACAAGGTGACCATAGCTTGCTTCATACCAACAATCTCTGTGGGATCGACCCTTACTCGCGTAAGGTTTATTACTTGGACGACCCAGTACACTTGCTGGTTAGTTGTGCGAAGTTGTGTTTATGCCATGGTGTTGAGCACCAAGTTTATGAATTAATTGAGTTGTAGTGATCACAATTTCGTGCACCACTTGTATAGCAAAATTTAGATCGGTAAGTGCTTTCTCCATGGATGTTTGTCTTTGGTGCATAACTCTAAGAGTGTTAGTATCCAATGGAGGTTGGGGTGGATAGAAGGATTCATTAGTTGGGAGAAAGGGTTCATGGCAGGAAGTTGGTTCATCTTGATAAGGATAAGGAGATGGTGTATATTGAGGTGGTGGTTATTGGGAGTAATTGTGCTGGGATAGGGGTGGTTCTAAGTATGGTTCATAAGGTGGATAAGGGTCAGGGTCATATGGAGGTGAATGGTGGAAAGGGGATTGTGAGTGTGGTGGTTCAAAGTTATGCTGAGGAGGGGGTTCATAGGCGTATGGTGGTGGTCGTTGGTAATCAAAAGAGTGCTCACCATAGCCGTCATCTTGGTATACCTCTTGGAAGGGTTCTTGGTCATAGTATGTTGGTGGAGGTTGTTGCCAAGAGGGTTGATCAAATCCTTGTGGCTCCTCCCATCTTTGGTTGTCCCATCCTTGATGCATGTTCTCATTGTAATCTCCTTTTTCTGCAACATAATTGTAACCAGACTCATAACTAAAGTTGTGAGAGTTCATAGTAGTGAGAGAAAATAAAAACAAAAATTAATAAAAAGAAATTAACAAAAATAAACTCCTAAAACTTAGAAAAACTAACAACAATATAAGATAAAGATTTGAAAAAGGTTTAAATTTTGAAAAGGTTTGATTTTTAATTTTTTTTAAATTTTGAAATTTGAATTTTGAATTTTGGAATTTAAATATTGAAATTTGAAATTTGATTTTTGAAATAAGATAAGATAAGATTTTGAAAAAGATATGATTTTTTGAAAAAAAATTTGAATTTTGAAATTTAAAACTAAGATAAGATAAGATAAAAATTTTAAAATAAAAATCTGAAATTTTTTTTGTAATTTTCAAAAAAATCAATTAAAATAAAGAGAAAAGATATGTTTGAAATTAATAAGGAAAGAGAAAAACAATAAAATAACACCAAACTTAGAATTTTTAGATCAAAGCAAAGAAAACAAACAAGAAAAATATTTACAATAACCAATAATAAGACACACGTTTACAATTCCCCGGCAACGACACTATTTTGACGATCAGAATTCCTGCGCGGTCTAGAATTTTCACAAAATAAATCCTTGTTGCAAGTATAGCTTCTAAACCGACAAGGAATCCCTTTCGTACAAAAGTTTGGTTGTCACAAGTAACAAAACCCAATAAAATTTATAACCGAAGTATTCAAACCTCGGGTCGTCTTCTCAAGAAATTGCAGGGAGGTGTGTTTTATTATTGGTTATAGAAAACAGTATTTTTGGGTTTTTGAAAAGTTTGAACAAGAGAAATAAATTGCAGGAATTAATAAATCAATATTTAAGAAAATTCTTGGCAAGGTATGAAAATTAGAAGTCCTATCCTAGTTATCCTTATCAATTGTGATGAGAATTGCTCGTTGCTCCCACTTAGTCAACCTCTAACTATGAAGGTAAGTCAAGTGGATAAATCAATATGAAGCCTCAAGTCCTAGTCAATTCCCAAGGAAAGACTAGAGTTAGTAGAATTCAAGTCAATTAGCAACTTCCAATTATTAATCAACAAAAGAGTTTGATAACTCTGAGTCTCTAATTACTCAGCCAAAGCCAAGAATATAGAAGCTAAATAAAAATCATATATCTGAAATACCTCAAATTATATTAAATAGAAAGTTAGATTGAACATAGGAATTCATAAACCAAATTGACAACATCAAGTAATCAACTAAAGTAATAGAATTAATAAAAGTAGAAGAAAGCATAAAGTAAAGTAAAGGAATATTAAACCTGGAATTGAAAAGACGAAGAAATCCTAATCCTAAATCCTAATCCTAATCCTAAGAGAGAGGAGAGAACCTCTCACTCTAAAAACTACATTTAAAAACTAAAATTGTGAATTATGAATGAATGATGATGAATTAATAGATTTTTTTCACTTTATAGCCTCTAATCTGTATTTTCTGGGGTAAAAACTGGGTCAAAAACAGCCCAGAAATCGTTGATTGCGAATTCTGTCACACTGATTTTCGTCACTGTGACGCGTCCGCGTGGAGCACGCGTTCGTGTCACCTAGCTGTATGAGCACTATAGCAAATTATATATCATTTTGAAGCCCCGGATGTTAGCTTTCCAACGCAACTAGAACCGCATCATTTAGATCTCTGTAGCTCAAGTTATAGTCGATTTAGTACCAGGAGGTCAGGCTGGACAACTTTAGATCTCGGACTAGGAGATACCCCAGTTCAACCGCTGGGATATGTATCGCTGCATACAACCTTCGGAAAGGGGAACCAATCCATAACACTCAAGATAGACTACATCGTGGTTGACGTAAGCTCGGCCTACAATGCCTTAATAGGTCGGACAACGTTAAATCAACTCGATGCAATAGTTTCAACTCCACATCTATGTATGAAATTCCCAACTGCGGAAGGGATAGCTACAATAAAGGCAGATCAAAAAATGGCACGTCGCTGTTACAACGAAAGCCTAAACCTCCGAGGTGAAGGAGGAGAGTTCCACACAATCGAGTTCGGTGGAGTTCAGAGGCGAGAAGAACTCCGACCACAACCCGAAGGAGAAGTAGAAAGAATCCAAATCGGAGACACCTCAGATAAAACAACTAATATTGGCACGATCCTAAAAGGAGACATAAAGGAATCACTAATACGGTTCCTCCGAGATAATGTTGATCTCTTCGCATGGAAAGCCGCCGACATGCCAGGTATTGATCCCGAACTAATGAGCCACAAGTTGGCAGTCTATCCGGGATCCCGGCCGATACAACAAAGACGAAGAAAACTTGGACCAGAACGAGCTCAGGCTGTAGAAGAGCAAGCACAAGCGCTACTTGAGGCCGGGTTCATAAGGGAAGTCAAATATCCACTATGGCTAGCAAACGTCGTCTTGGTGAAAAAGTCAAATGGGAAGTGGCGAATGTGTACCGATGGTGCACGAAATTGCAATCACACTTTTGCAATTCCGCACAACTAACCAGCAAGTGCACTGGGTCGTCCAAGTAATACCTTACGTGAGTAAGGGTCGATCCCACAGAGATTGTCGGCTTGAAGCAAGCTATGGTTATCTTGTAACTCTTAGTCAGGATATCAATAATTATCAGGGTTGATTGTAAAAAGCAAAAGAACATGAAATAAGTACTTGTTTTGCAGTAATGGGGAACAGGTTGAGGTTTTGGAGATGCTCTATCTTCTGAATCTCTGCCTTCCTACTGTTTTCTTCAAGCACACAAGACTCCTTCCATGGCAAGCTGTATGTAGGGTTTCACCGTTGTCAATGGCTACCTCCCATCCTCTCAGTGAAAATGTTCAACGCGCTCTGTCACAGCACGGCTAATCATATGTCGGTTCTCAATCGGGTTGGAATAGAATCCAGTGATTCTTTTGCGTCTGTCACTAACGCCCAGCCTTCAGGAGTTTGAAGCTCGTCACAGTCATTCAATCATTGAATCCTACTCAGAATACCACAGACAAGGTTTAGACCTTCCGGATTCTCTTGAATGCCGCCATCAGTTCTAGCTTATACCACGAAGATTCTGATTAAAGAATCCAAGAGATATCTGATGTGCGGAAAACGATCCAACACAAAACTCACTGGCAAGTGTACCGGGTCGCATCAAGTAATAAAAACTCACGGGAGTGAGGTCGATCCCACAGGGATTGAAGGATTGAGCAATTTTAGTTTAGTGGTTGATTTAGTCAAGCGAATCAAATATTGGTTGAGTGGTTTATCTTTAACAGAAGCTAAATTACTTGGAATGTAAAGGGAGAGGGGAGAATTGCAGTAAATTAAAGGACAGGAAAGTAAAAGTGCTGAATCTTAAAGAACAAGAAATTAAATGACTGAAACTTAAAGTGCAAGAAATGTAAATTGCAGTAACTTAAATTGCAAGAAATGTAAATTGCTTGAATGGAAAAGGAGAATTTAGGATTGGGAATTCAGAATTTCAGCAAAGGCAAGTAAATTGCAACAATTAAATAAGCAGAAATTGAATTAGAAACAACTAGAATTCAAACAGAAATGGGAATTAACTTGAAGCAGAGGTTCACAGAAGAACCAACAAGGAAAATGGGATCTCAGGACTCAAGAGACTAGATAGCAAAGTCTAGATCTCAATTACCTTCCCAGATCCAAGCCCACAAGGCAATTAACAAGAAATTGAAGAAGAAGCAGTAAAGGAATTGAAATTCAACTTAATTATGCAGAAGAGGAATTAAAGAGATTTTGAATGGAGATTGAGACAGAATTTCCTCAATTCTTCACACCCAAAACTCAAAACAAGAAAAGTAAAAATGCCCAAGCAAGAACGAGGAAGAAGAGAGATCAATTCTCCTCCCAAATTCTCTGAAATCTCAGTGAGGTCCCTAAGAGAAAGTTCAAAAGCTCAAAATAAAAGTAAAGGTTCAAAGGAAAATTCAAAGTTCAAAAGTAAAGGAAAATGTCCTAATTACATCAAACTATCTCCTATTTATACACTTTCTATTCTTGGATCTTGGGATTTGGATGGGCTTTTGATTTGGTGAAGAAATGAATTTTTTTTGATTTTTAATCCAATTTTAGCCCATGAAGAATTAGCTTCCAGGAGGCTGCCCTGCCCTTGTGGAGGGCAGGGCAGAAAATTGATGCGTACGGCCTTGATGCGAGCGTGGTGTGCGAGTTTGGTGCGTAGGATGCTGCCGAGTGATGCCTTGGTGCGCCAGATTGGTGCACCGGCCGTGCCACAACAAAATGCTGCCCTGCCCTTGCGGAGGGCAGGGCAATATGCCAAGGCTGAAGCTCCGTGTTCGAGACTTGGGTGACGCGCACGCTACCTATTTTCCTTGGTTCTCTTGGTACCAAAGTGAGGCTTAATTCCTTGCTTCCTCATGGTGCCGTGTTCGATTCTTGTGGCAAGCATTGGTAGGCTTTTTCCTTTGATTTATTTTCCATGAAGGCCCGATACTGCCCTTGTGGAGGGCAGGGCAAGGTTTTTCTCTTCTTTGATCCAAGGCACAATTTTGTGCTCTGCCCTTGTCGTGGGCAGGGCAGAGTTGCCTCTAAAGCCTTGTTTCCTTATGTTGCCCTCCTAGAGGGCAGTGTGCCCTTGTGGAGGGCAATGCTTGCACTCCTCCTTTACACGCCACGCCTTTTTCTTCTTTGGCCACACTTTCTTAGGCCACGCTTCTTCTTTTCTTCTTTTCTTCACCTACAATAAACCAAAATAACCACTCAAAGTATCACTAAATTCACAAGGCTTATAAATCAATTAAAAATCAATTAAATTCAGCTTAAACCTTATGAGTTAACATTAATTTCATGGTGGTTGTTTGATTTAAAGAAGTTATACATTTTCACTCCAAATTACTTACTTATGATGCAAGAAAGTGCATAAAGACTAATAAAACAAGTTAAATTATCTTGAAAAATGGGTATATGATGACTTGTCATCACAACACAAAACTTAAATCTTGCTTGTCCCCAAGCAAGCGTCAAAACTAAGAGAAAATGATATGAACAAGAAAAGAACACATATCCTTATTAGGCATATAGCAGAACTTGATTTATGGGGTCTTTATGCAGACAATGATAACTCAATTATTGTTGCTGTTACATAATATACATATTTCCTCAAAGGCTTGCTAAACTTGCTGCTATAAGACTTACTTTTTAATTACTCCCTTGCTAACTTTTCTTTTCTTATAATGCTTAACAAGCTTATTATTCTTTTGGAGGTTTGGTGTCTAATGTTGCAGTAATAACCTTTGGCTTTATTTTTTTCTTTTACTCAACATCTTTCCACCACAGACACATGGCTTACTCTTTCTTCCTAGGATCATTGATGCCCAACATCTCTTTGGATAACTAAATGTTCTGTATCTAAGTTGCTCTTTATTGTGGACTTTCAATTGGTCATCCCAAATCAGTTGATCTAAGTGACCGGGTTTTAAAATACCCCTTAGAATTTACTTATCCAAGCATATCTTAGTACAAGAACACCACAGGCATATGTCCTAGGGTCCAAGCTATTGGTGTCCAACCTTTATTCTTTGTTTTTCTTGCCACTTTGGCTTTTTCTTCTTCCTTTTCTTTCTGTTTTTGTTCACAAGGGATTTTTCTTTTGTTAATAAGAATCTTTACAACAGCAAGCTAACTCACACTTGAATGAGAATGATATTATGCAACAATTATTTCATGAGTTATGCATTTAATCAAACACATATACCACCATTAACTTCCATTCTTACTTATGCAACATTGGATATTTCACTTTTCAATTCAAACAATTCTCTTTTATTCAAGCATGTGGGAAACAAAACAAAATTTAACTAAGTGATGGATAACAAACAACATGCAAATTTAGCATTTCTCTAGCTAGTTATTAAATGATTAAAAGAAAAGCAAAGAACAAAAATTGCATGAAGTAAAAGAAATAAACAATGGAGGCATATCATGTTTCAGACATGCATCTCCTTATTAGAGACATGAAAGAGGAAGTATGAAAGAACTTTGCCACCTTCTAATGATTGTGGCTGCTGCTTGATTCTCCCTTTTTCTTCTTTCTCTTTCCTAGCTTGGAGTAGTCTCAGACTTCTTCACTAGGACATCTTCTATCCCAAATAGAATCCAAGAGCCCTGAGAGTCCAACTTCTTCCAATCTGTTAAGTGTTAGCTCCGTATAATGATGAGATCTTGCTTTTTGCTTGGCGTCAAATTCAGGGCATTGCTCAAATGGCTTGATCTGTGGATTGAGTGTTGGCAAATTATGGGTCAAGTACTCCAACCTTGCTTGTATGTTTTCATCACTCTCCATTCTTTGCACATATCTAACTTCTTCCATGGTGTGATGAATATTCTTCCATTGGTACAGGTTGTGACTATATTCCCCTGCTTTAGCATGACTAAAATACAGCTTATCATATGATTCTTTGAATTCTTTGTATTGCTCTTTTTGTCTTTGGTGCACGAAATTGCAATCACACTTTTGCAATCCCGCACAACTAACCAGCAAGTGCACTGGGTCGTCCAAGTAATACCTTACGTGAGTAAGGGTCGATCCCACGGAGATTGTCGGCTTGAAGCAAGCTATGGTTATCTTGTAAATCTTAGTCAGGTTATCAATAATTATCAAGATTGATTGTGCAAAGTAAAAGAATATGAAATAAGTACTTGTTTTGCAGTAATGGGGAACAGGTTGAGGTTTTGGAGATGCTCCATCTTTTGAATCTCTGCTTTTCTACTGTCTTCTTCTTCAAGCATGCAAGGCTCCTTCCATGGCAAGCTGTATGCAAGGGTTTCACAGTTGTCAGTGGCTACCTCCCATCCTCTCAGTGGAAATGTTCAACGCACCCTGTCACGGCACGGCTATCCATCTATCGGTTCTCAATCAGACCGGAATAGAATCCAGTTATTCTTTTGCGTCTGTCACTAACGCCCCGCCTTCAGGAGTTTGAAGCTCGTCACAGTCATTCAATCATTGAATCCTACTCAGAACACCACAGACAAGGTTTAGACCTTCCGGATTCTCTTGAATGCCGCCATCAATTCTAGCTTATACCACGAAGATTCTGGTTAAAGAATCCAAGAGATATCTACTTAATCTAAGGTAGAACGGAGGTGGTTG
The DNA here is from genome assembly GCF_003086295.3 of Arachis hypogaea. Taxonomy (NCBI): domain Eukaryota; kingdom Viridiplantae; phylum Streptophyta; class Magnoliopsida; order Fabales; family Fabaceae; genus Arachis; species Arachis hypogaea. The sequence continues at coordinate 90,535,618 of NC_092039.1, forward strand.
TCAGGCACACGTTCATAGTTGAGAATGATGATGAGTGTCACGGATCATCACATTCATCCGGTTTAAGAACAAGTAATATCTTAGAATGGAAGCAAGCATGATTGAATGAAAAACAGTAGTAATTGCATTAATCCATCAAGACACAGCAGAGCTCCTCACCCCCAACCATGGGGTTTAGAGACTCATGCCATGGAAGGTACACAAAGAAATGTGTAAAGTGTCATGAGGTACATATACAATGTCAAAAGATCCTATTAATAGTAAGCTAGTAACCTAGGGTATACAGAAATGAGTAAATGACGTAAAAATCCACTTCTGGGTCCACTTAGTGTGAGCTTGGGCTGAGCATTGAAGCTTTCATGTGTAGAGACTTTTTCTGGAGTTAAACGCCAGCTTTCCTGCCAGTTTGGGCGTTTAACTCCCATTTTTATGCCAGTTCCAGCGTTAAACGCTGGAAATTCTGAGGCTGATTTGCAATGCCGGTTTGGGCCATCAAATCTTGGGCAAAGTATGGACTATTATACATTTCTGGAAAGCCCAGGATGTCTACTTTCTAATGCCGTTGAGAGCGCGCCAATTGGGCGTCTGTAGCTCCAGAAAATCCACTTTGAGTGCAGGGAGGTCAGAATCCAACAGCATCTGCAGTCCTTTTCAGTCTCTGAATCAGATTTTTGCTCAGGACCCTCAATTTCAGCCAGAAAATACCTGAAATCACAGAAAAATACACAAACTCATAGTAAAGTCCAGAAAAGTGAATTTTAACTAAAAACTAATAAAAATATACTAAAAACTAACTAGATCATACTAAAAACACACTAAAAACAATGCCAAAAAGCGTATAAATTATCCGCTCATCACAACACCAAACTTAAATTGTTGCTTGTCCCCAAGCAACTGAAAATCAAAGTAGGATAAAAAGAAGAGAATATACTATAGACTCCAAAATATCAAGGAAACTTAGCTCCAATTAGATGAGCGGGACTAGTAGCTTTTTGCTTCCGAACAATTTTGGCATTTCGCTTTATCCTTTGAAGTTCAGAATGATTGGCATCTATAGGAACTCAGAACTCAGATAGTGTTATTGATTCTCCTAGTTAAGTATAATGATTCTTGAACATAGCTAGTGTATGAGTCTTGGCTGTGGCCCAAAGCACTCTGTCTTCCAGTATTACCACCGGATACATACATGCCACAGACACATAATTGGGTGAACCTTTTCAGATTGTGACTCAGCTTTGCTAGAGTCCCCAATTAGAGGTGTCCAGGGTTCTTAAGCACACTCTTTTTGCCTTGGATCACAACTTTATTCTTTCTCTTTTTTTTCTTTTTCTCTCTCTCTTTTTTTTTCAAATTTTTTTTTATATTCACTGCTTTTTCTTGCTTCAAGAATCAATCTGATGATTTTTTAGATCCTCAATAACAGTTCTCTTTTTCCTTCATTCTTTCAAGATCCAACAATTTTAACATTCTCAAAACAATAAATTCAAAAGACATATGCACTGTTCAAGCATTCATTCGGAAAACAAAAATTATTGTCACCACATCAAACTAATTCAACTAGTTTCAAGGATAAATTTCAAAATCCTGTACTTCTTGTTCTTTTGTGATTAAAGCATTTTTCATTTAAGAGAGGTGATGGATTCATAGGACATTCATAGCTTTAAGACATGAATTTTAAATTTTATTAGTTATGAATTAAGAACAAGACTCAAAAATAGATATAAGATGAGACTAAAAATAGAAAACAAAAAATTTAAATAGGCTCCTAATGATAGAGGTTTTCACAGAGTTAGGACTCAACAACCTTGATTTTGAGAAGTGGATGCTCCCTCAAATTGAGGGGAGAATTTCTGGCGTTTCAGCTCTTGGAGTTCACGCCCCTGCTTCCCTTGTTCCTTCAGCAATTTGCAGAGCATGCAGTTCTGATTCTGCTGTTCTTCCTTAAGTTGCTCCATAGTCTCTTGCAACTTGGTGATAGATGCTTCTAGGCTGGCCCAGTAGCCAATTTCAGGAAATTCAGGGAGGAACTCCTGCGCCCTCCTTTTGATAGAGTTGTCTTGCATTTGTCCTTCCATTGACTTCTTGGTGATCAGATGTTGAATGGGTATGAATTCATCTATTCCCATCTTTACCCCAGCCTCTTTACAGAGCAAGGAGATCAAGCTTGGGTAAGCCAATTTGGCTTCAGTGGAATTCTTATTTGCAATTGTGTAGATCTCACAAGCAATCACATGATGAACCTCCACTTCTTTTCCAAGCATAATGCAATGAATCATCACTGCTCTCTTGATAGTGACCTCAGAACGGTTGCTAGTGTGCAGTATGGAACGCCCAATAAAGTCTAGCCAACCTCTTGCAATTGGTTTGAGGTCTCCCCTCTTGAGTTGGTTTGGGACACCCTTTGAATTGGTTATCCACTTAGTTCTAGGGAGGCATATGTCCTCTAGAACTTGATCCAACCCTTTATCTGCCTCACCATTCTCCTATTAAAGGATTCAGGATCATCCTGTAGTTGAGGCAATTTGAAGATTTCTCTTATTTTGTCCAGATGGAAGTACATAACTTTCCCTCTGACCATGGTTCTGTAAGTATGGTAAGCAGTTCCAGTCATTCTCTGCTTATCTGTTAGCCACAGATTTGAGTAGAATTCCTGAACCATATTTCTTCCAACCTTTATCTCAGGATTGGTTAGAACTTCCCATCCTCTGTTTCGAATTTGCTCTTGGATCCCCGGATATTCATCTTCTTTCAGATCAAATTTAACTTCCGGGATCACTGACCTCAGACCCATTATTTTGTGATAATGGTCTTCATGTTCTTTGGTTAAGAACTTCTCTTGATTCCAAAGATTCTTTGGATTATTCTCTTTCTTTCCTCTTAAATTGGTTTGTTTTTCCTTAGGAGCCATGATCTTGATGAATCTTGGCTTAGTGATCACGGAAAAGCACACCAAACTTAGAGGTTTGCTTGTCCTCAAGCAAAAGAAAGGAAAGAAGAGAGAGAGGAGAAGAGCAAATTCGAATGGTGTGGGGGAATGAGGAGGCCGAACATGTTTTTATAAGGGGGGAAGGAGATTTCGAAAAAAATTGAAAGGAGATTTGAGAAGATATAGAGAGAATTTGAGAGAAGGGTGAGTTTTTGAACAAGATTTGGGATTGATTTGAGAGAGATTTGAAGAATGATTTTGATTTTTGAAGATTTGAAAGTGAATGATGAAAGGTTGAAATGTGTTTATGTGGAAATGTATGGGTAAGAAAAGGAAAGTTTGAAAAAAATTTGATTGGAAAGCAAAATCTTGGTCCCCCACCTTTCTGGCGTTAAACGCCCAGAATGGCATCCATTCTGGCGTTTAACGCCCATTTGTTGCCCATTGTGGGCGTTTAACGCCCAGCCAGGTGCCCTGGCTGGCGTTAAACGCCAGAATTCCCTTTATCACTGGGCGTTTTGCTAAACGCCCAGGATGCTGCACACCTGGCGTTAAACGCCCAGAATGGTGCCCATTCTGGCGTTTAACCCCCAAAATGGCACCCTTACTGGCGTTAAACGCCCAGAATGGTGCCCATTCTGGCATTTAACGCCCAAAATGCCCCTTACTGGCGTTTTTTCGCCAGTAAGCTCTTTTTCTCTGCTTTTTGCACTGAATCCTTCTGTAACTCTGTGAATTCCTTCATTTTTTTGATACTTGCCTTTGTAAAAATGAAACATATAACCTGCTAATGACTGGGTTGCCTCCCAGCAAGCGCTTCTTTACTGTCTTTAGCTGGACCTTTACTGAGAATCACTCAAGTCTCAGTTTTGAGCATTCCTGCTCAAAATTGCTTTCAAGATAATGCTTGATTCTCTGTCCATTAACAATGAACTTTTTGTCAGAATTAATATCCTGAAGCTCAACATATCCATATGGTGATACTCCTGTAATCACATACGGACCCCTCCATCGGGATTTAAGTTTTCCTGGAAACAATCTGAGCCTAGAGTTAAAGAGCAGAACTTTTTGTCCTGGCTCAAAGACTCTGGATGACAACTTCTTGTCATGCCACTTCTTTGCCTTTTCCTTATAAATTTTTGCATTTTCAAAGGCATTGAGTCTGAACTCCTCTAGCTCATTTAGCTGGAGCAATCTTTTTTCACCAGCTAACTGAGCATCCATGTTTAGGAATCTGGTTGCCCAGTAGGCTTTATGTTCCAGTTCCACGGGCAGATGACAGGCCTTCCCATACACCAGTTGGTATGGAGAGGTTCCTATAGGAGTCTTGAATGCTGTTTTGTATGCCCACAGAGCATCATCCAAGCTCTTTGCCCAATCCTTTCTTCGGGCTATCACAGTCCGTTCTAGGATTCTTTTTAGCTCTCTGTTAGAGACTTCAGCTTGCCCATTTGTCTGTGGATGATACGGAGTTGCCACTTTGTGGCTAATTCCATATCTAACCATAGCAGAGTATAGCTGTCTATTGCAGAAATGAGTGCCCCCGTCACTGATTAGTACTCTGGGAACACCAAACCTGCTGAAGATGTGTTTCTGGACGAATTTCAGCACGGTCTTGGTATCATTAGTGGGTGTAGCAATTGCTTCTACCCACTTGGATACATAGTCCACTGCCACCAGAATGTAAGTGTTTGAGTATGATGGTGGGAATGGACCCATGAAGTCAATTCCCCAAACATCAAACAATTCTATCTCTAGTATCCCTTGTTGAGGCATGGCATATCCGTGGGGCAAATTACCAGCTCTTTGGCAACTGTCACAGTTACGCACAAACTCTCGGGCATCTTTATAGAGAGTAGGCCAGTAGAAGCCACATTGGAGGACTTTAGTGGCTATTCGCTCACTTCCAAAATGTCCCCCATACTGTGATCCATGGCAGTGCCATAGGATCCTTTGTGCTTCTTCTCTGGGTACACATCTGCGGATCATTCCGTCTGCACATCTCTTAAAGAGATATGGTTCATCCCAGAGGTAGTACTTGGCATCTGAAATTAATTTCTTTCTTTGCACTCTGCTGTACTCCTGGGGTATGAACCTCACAGCTTTATAATTTGCAATATCTGTAAACCATGGAGCTTCCTGAATGGCAAAGAGTTGCTCATCTGGGAAAGTCTCAGAGATCTCAGTAGAAGGGAGGGACGCCCCAGCTACTGGTTCTATTCGGGACAGATGATCAGCTACTTGGTTCTCTGTCCCTTTTCTGTCTCTTATTTCTATATCAAACTCTTGCAGAAGCAACACCCATCTTATAAGCCTGGGTTTTGAATCCTGCTTTGTGAGTAAGTATTTAAGAGCAGCATGGTCAGTGTACACAACCACTTTGGATCCCAGTAGATAGGATCTAAACTTGTCAATGGCATAGACCACTGCAAGTAACTCTTTCTCTGTGGTTGTGTAATTCTTCTGTGCATCATTTAGAACACGGCTGGCATAATAAATGACGTGCAGAAGCTTGTTATGCCTCTGTCCCAACACTGCACCAATGGCATGGTCACTGGCATCACACATTAGTTCAAATGGCAATGTCCAATCTGGTGCAGAGATGACTAGTGCTGTGACCAGCTTAGCCTTCAGGGTCTCAAATGCCTGCAGACACTGTGTGTCAAACACAAATGGTGTGTCAGTAGCTAGCAGGTTACTCAAAGGTTTTGCAATTTTCGAAAAATCCTTTATAAACCTTCTGTAGAATCCTGCATGCCCCAGAAAGCTTCTGATTGCCTTAACATTGGCAGGTGGTGGTAATTTTCGATTACCGCTACCTTTGCCTTATCCACCTCTATTCCTCTGCTTGAAATTTTGTGTCCAAGGACAATTCCCTCAGTCACCATAAAGTGACATTTCTCCCAGTTTAAAACCAGGTTAGTCTCTTGGCACCTTTTCAGGACAAGTGATAGGTGGTTAAGACAGGAGCTGAATGAGTCTCCATATACTGAGAAGTCATCCATGAAGACTTCAAGAAATTTCTCCACCATATCAGAGAAGATGGATAGCATGCATCTCTGAAAGGTTGCAGGAGCATTACACAGACCAAAAGGCATCCTTCTGTAGGCAAACACGCCAGAAGGGCAAGTAAATGCTGTTTTCTCTTGGTCCTGAGGGTTTACTGCAATTTGGTTGTAACCTGAATAGCCATCCAAAAAGCAGTAATAATCATGACCAGCTAGTCTTTCTAGCATTTGGTCTATGAATGGTAAAGGAAAATGATCCTTTCTGGTGGCTGTATTGAGCCTTCTGTAGTCAATACACATACGCCACCCTGTGACTGTTCTTGTAGGAACCAGTTCATTTTTTTCATTATGAACCACTGTCATGCCTCCCTTTTTGGGGACAACTTGGACAGGGCTCACCCAGGGGCTATCAGAAATAGGATAAATAATCCCAGCCTCTAGTAATTTAGTGACCTCTTTCTGCACCACCTCCTTCATGGCTGGATTTAGCCTCCTTTGTGGTTGGACCACCGGTTTGGCATTATCCTCCAATAGGATCTTGTGCATGCATCTAGCTGGGCTAATGCCCTTAAGATCACTTATGGACCACCCAAGAGCTGTCTTGTGTGTCCTTAGCACTTGAATCAGTGCTTCCTCTTCCTGTGGATTTAAAGCAGAGCTTATAATCACTGGAAAAGTGTCACCCTCTCCCAGAAATGCATACTTCAGGGATGGTGGTAGTGGTTTGAGTTCAGGTTTGGGAGGCTTATCCTCCTCCTGAGGAATTTTCGAAAATTCCTTTGTTTCCTCTGGTTCTTCTTGATCAGGTTGAGCATCCTTGAAGATGTCCTCAAGCTCTGATTCTAGGCTTTCAGTCATATCGATCTCTTCTACCAGAGAGTCAATAATGTCAGCGCCCATGCAGTCATTTAGTGTGTCTGGATGCTGCATAGCTTTTACAACATTCAACTTGAACTCATCCTCATTGACTCTCAGGGTTACTTCCCCTTTTTGTACATCAATGAGAGTTCGTCCAGTTGCTAGGAAAGGTCTTCCTAGAATGAGAGTTGCACTCTTGTGCTCCTCCATTTCCAGCACCACAAAGTCAGTTGGAAAGGCGAATGGCCCAACCTTGACAATCATATCCTCTATTATGCCTGATGGATGTTTAATGGAGCCATCAGCAAGTTGGAGGCATATCCGGGTTGGTTTGACTTCTCCAGTCAACCCAAGCTTTCTGATAGTGGATGCAGGTATTAGATTGATGCTTGCTCCAAGATTACATAGGGCTGTCTTGGTGCAAGCACCTTCTAATGTGCATGGTATCATAAAGCTTCCTGGATCTTGAAGCTTTTCTGGTAAGCTTTTCAGAATGACTACACTGCATTCTTCAGTGAGAAATACTTTTTCAGTTTCTCTCCAATCCTTCTTATGACTTAAGATCTCTTTCATGAACTTAGCATAAGAAGGTATTTGCTCAAGTGCCTCTGCAAACGGAATCTTTATTTCAAGAGTCCTTAGATAATCTGCAAAGCGGGCAAATTGCTTATCCTGCTCCGCTTGGCGGAGTTTCTGAGGATAAGGCATCTTGGCTTTATATTCTTCAACCTTAGTTGCTGCAGGCTTATTCCTTACAGAAGTAGTTGAAGAAGCCTTTTTAGAGGGATTACTGTCAGCACTTTCAGGTGTCTGATCCTCCCTTGGCGTCTGAACGCCAGGAATGGGTGAAGATTGGGCGTTTAACGCCAACTTCTCCCCCTTTTCTGGCGTTTGAACGCCAGAACTGGGCAAGGAATGGGCGTTTAACGCCAGCTTTCCTTCCCTTTCTGGCGTTTGAACGCCAAAAGTATTCCTCACTGGGCTCTTACTGTCCTCAGAGGGATTTTGGGCAGTGGCTTGGTTATCCTCTGTCAATTGTTCCTTATTTGACTTTTTGCTCTTTTGAGTGGTGTTGTTCAGTGTCTTCCCACTCCTCAGTTGAACTGCTTGACACTCTTCTGTTATCTGTTTAGATATCTGCTGTTTTGCTTGATTCAACTGCAGTTCTATGTTTTTGTTAGCAACTTTAGTTTCATGGAGCATCTCTTTGAATTCTGCTAACTGTTCTGTCATCAGGAGCAATTGTTGATTAAGCTCAATCATCTGTTCTTGAGGATTAGGATCAATGACTACTGTCATGACTTCCTCTTTTGGAGAGAACTCATTGCTAGAGTACAAATATTGGTTTCTAGCAACAGTGTCTATAAGCTCTTGAGCCTCTTCAATTGTCTTCCTCATGTGTATAGACCCACCAGCTGAGTGGTCTAAAGACATCTGAGCTTTTTCTGTAAGCCCATAGTAGAAGATGTCTAACTGTACCCACTCTGAAAACATTTCAGAGGGGCATTTTCTTAGCATACCTCTATACCTCTCCCAGGCATTATAAAGGGATTCATTATCCTCTTGTTTAAAGCCTTGGATGTCCAGCCTTAGCTGTGTCATCCTCTTTGGAGGGTAAAAGTGATTCAGAAATTTGTCTGATAACTGTTTCCATGTCTTTATGCTTGCTGTAGGTTGGTTATTCAACCACCTTTTAGCTTGATCTTTTACAGCAAATGGAAACAGTAATAGTCTGTAGACATCATGATCCACCTCTTTATCATGTACTGTGTCAGCAATTTGTAAGAACTGTGCCAGAAACTCAGTAGGCTCTTCCTGTGAAAGATCGGAATACTGGCAATTTTGCTGCACTATGATAATGAGTTGAGGATTTAGCTCAAAGCTGCTTGCTTTGATGGGAGGTGTACAGATGCTACTCCCATATGCAGCTGTAATGGGGTTAGCATATGACCCCAGAGTCCTTTTGGACTGATAATCCCACTTAGGTCCATAATGGATAAATGGAAATGATATGGATTGCAAATAGATAAATTTTGTTTTTTTTTTTTTTGAATTAACCGAAAAAAAATAAAATAAAACAAAAGGAAAATAAAATAAAAATTTGAAAATTAAAAAGAAAATAAGATCAAAGCAAATTGAGAACTGAATCAATTAGTTAATTAAAAAGATTTTGAAAATAGCAATTAAAAAGATATGATTGAAAAATTTTTATGAAAAAGATTTGATTTTTCAAATGAGGAAAGAGAAAAACAACAAAATGACACCAAACTTAAAATTTTTAGAAAATCAAACACTAATTTTCGAAAATTTTAAGGGAAAAACACAAAGAGGACACCAAACTTAGAATTTTTACGGATCAAAAAGGGACTGAAGACATGCAAAATCGAAAATTAAAAGAAAAACAAAAGCATGCAATTGACACCAAACTTAAAATATGAAACTAGACTCAACTAAAAGACTCTAAACCAACAAAAATAAAACAGTCCTAATCTAAGCAACAAGATAAGCCGTCAGTTGTCCAAACTCGAACAATCCCCGTCAACGGCGCCAAAAACTTGGTGCACGAAATTGCAATCACACTTTTGCAATCCCGCACAACTAACCAACAAGTGCACTGGGTCGTCCAAGTAATACCTTACGTGAGTAAGGGTCGATCCCACGGAGATTGTCGGCTTGAAGCAAGCTATGGTTATCTTGTAAATCTTAGTCAGGTTATCAATAATTATCAAGATTGATTGTGCAAAGTAAAAGAACATGAAATAAGTACTTGTTTTGCAGTAATGGGGAACAAGTTGAGGTTTTGGAGATGCCAATAAGTACTTGTTTTGCAGTAACGGAGGTGGTTGTCAGGCACACGTTCATAGTTGAGAATGATGATGAGTGTCACGGATCATCACATTCATCCGGTTTAAGAACAAGTAATATCTTAGAATGGAAGCAAGCATGATTGAATGAAAAACAGTAGTAATTGCATTAATCCATCAAGACACAGCAGAGCTCCTCACCCCCAAGCATGGGGTTTAGAGACTCATGCCGTGGAAGGTACACGAAGAAACGTGTAAAGTGTCATGAGGTACAGATACAATGTCAAAAGATCCTATTAATAGTAAGCTAGTAACCTAGGGTATACAGAAATGAGTAAATGACATAAAAATCCACTTCTGGGTCCACTTAGTGTGTGCTTGGTCTGAGCATTGAAGCTTTCATGTGTAGAGGCTTTTTCTGGAGTTAAACGCCAGCTTTCCTGCCAGTTTGGGCGTTTAACTCCCATTTTTATGCCAGTTCCAGCGTTAAACGCTGGAAATTCTGAGGCTGATTTGAAATGCCGGTTTGGGCCATCAAATCTTGGGCAAAGTATGGACTATTATACATTGCTGGAAAGCCCAGGATGTCTACTTTCCAATGCCATTGAGAGCGCGCCAATTGGGCTTCTGTAGCTCCAGAAAATCCACTTCGAGTGCAGGGAGGTCAGAATCCAACAGCATCTGCAGTCCTTTTCAGTCTCTGAATCAGATTTTTGCTCAGGACCCTCAATTTCAGCCAGAAAATACCTGAAATCACAGAAAAACACACAAACTCATAGTAAAGTCCAGAAAAGTGAATTTTAACTAAAAACTAATAAAAATATACTAAAAACTAACTAGATCATACTAAAAACACACTAAAAACAATGCCAAAAAGCGTATAAATTATCCGCTCATCAGTCCTTCAAGAATCTGTGCTTGAAATTCTTGCTGCTGAGTCATCATTTGTTGTTGCCATCTCTCTTGTTTCTCCTCCATTTGAAGCTGCCAAGCTTCTCGTTCCTCTTTATCTTTCAAATATTGCTCCCTAAATTCTGGATGGGGCTCTAGATATTTCTCTTGGCGCCCCTGATTTTGGCCTTGTTGAGCCAGCATGAGTTGATGAGATAGTTCTTCAATTGATCTTTGTAACTGGCTCATGTCTATGGCATCATGAGCTTGATTTCGTCCTTCCTCTCTTTGTGATCTCCTTTGTCTGGGAGCTACCACCCCTTCTTGATCTTCTTCTTCATTCATTCCCTCCATACTCTTCTTGGTGATTCCTTTCCCTTTTTTCACTTTTTCTGTGTTCTCATCTTCAAAGATTACTCCCGCTTTGTTGCATAGCCTAAGGATGGTACTTGGATGTCCAAGACCACTTGATTTACTTGTGCTGTTAGCCATCTCTTGAATACTGTCGGCTATGAGTTGTGCGAGGTTGATTTCACCTCCATGTAGAATGCAATATGTCAAGAGTGCTCATTTGATTGTGACCCAAGAGGCGTTTCCAGTAGGGAGAATAGACCTCCTTACTATCTCATACCATCCTTTGGCCACAGGAGTAAGGTTTATTCTCCTCAAGTGACTTGGAACTCCTTTTGAGTCTCTCTCCCAGTCTGTATTTTCCACACATAACCCTTGCAAGATCTCATTAGGATTGTTTTCCATTTGCAATCTGGTCTCATAACTAGGCTCTGCATAAGTTATGGTTCTCAACTTTAGAGCCCTAGTGATGGCTGCTGGACTGAAGCTCACTTCAACTCCTCTGACATAACTTGTGTAAGGAGCACTATCTTTGTTTTCTTTTACAGCATTTGCATAGAACTCCCTGATCATGACTGCACTGATGTCAACGAGAGGAGCACATAAGAGTTCCCACCTTGTTTCTTTAGTGATTTGCCTCATGATGGGGTATTCTCCTTCCCTCAACTCAAGGCTTTTCTCATAGATGACATTCTTTGCCTCCACGAACCTATGATATCTCCCTTCATGGAATTGGGATCTAAATTTGTTTGCATCATATGATGGAGGTTCAGCTACCATAGGTTCCTTTCCTGGCCTTCTTTTTGAACTTGAGGAGGCCATCGGGTTTGAGGTGAGATGGAGGGAAAAGTGAGAATAGAAGAAAGATGTGTTGTGTTTGGGATGATTCTCGGTTCTATTGTGTGAGATAAGGGAATTGTTTTAGTTTTGGGAGTAGAGGGGATTATGGCTTTCATGTGAAGGTAGCTTGAACGAGTGTGTAAACTATTTAGTACTAATGGCTATTTATAAGCAAATTCTCCAAGCTTTCCAACAAAACCACAATGAATGAGGAATGAGTTCGTTGGTACTCATGAAGGGTTGAGATTGAATTGATCACACCAAAGGTTCATGAATTGAACGGTCTGCATGCCTTGTTGAGGCTTTGACGAGGATTCTCTTCTCATTGGTTGCATGTATTTAGGTGTTCGATGATGCATGCATGCAGATTCTGCTTCCCAAGGGGCACATTTTTCTATGCACATGTGACCATTCCTCACTTGGCTTGTCCTAGCTGTGGCCCCTCCTTGCTTTTGTCGAAATCTCTTCCTCCTAAATAAACCAAAACACTAGCCTTAGCCATTAATATGGACGTTGGCAATTGATTTATAATAGAAAAATTTTTTTTGTTTTATTTATTATTATTTATTATTTTTTTTCTTTAGTGATCAATTGTGTCCCTTAATTAAAGATGTTAAAAGTTAGTGAACACCAAACTTATCTCTTATTGAGGGGACGGCTTAGCAATGCAAACCATTCTTCACAATTGATGTATTTTATGATAAAAACTTGATGCATGATCCCTTTCTGTATGATTTTGATTCCATAAATAGGAAACTAATCTGTAGAACAATATTACATATGTGGACACCAAACTTAGTGTTTGGTCATATGCTTTATCAAGATGACGTTTCATATGTTCTAAGAATAGCCCCCTTTCTTTTTGAAAAGCAAAAGTTGAGTGTGCCTTAAGGAACACCAAACTTAGAAGTCTGACTTATGTTCTAAGACAATGTATGCATTGATCAAATATGAAAGTTCAAAATCATACTCAGGGGAATCATAGCTTATTAGATGAAAGAGAAGACAGAAATTTTAAATCATGGGTTGCCTCCCATGAAGCGCTCTTTTATTGTCACTAGCTTGACATTGACTCCCTTTAGGGTGGTTGATGCTGGTGATGACTCAACTTGTCACCTCTCACTGTAAGCTTTCTCTGTGTGCCTGGATGCTCAATTTCAATATGCTCAAGAGAAAGTACTTGGTTGACAGTGTAATAATCTTCTGTTCCCAGCTGTTGATACACTAGTTGCACCTTGTCACCCTTGGAAAATCCTTCAGTTGGGATTTTCTTATTTCTCCACCCTTTGTAGGCCTTCTTCTTGCTCTTCATCTTTTTCTTTCTTGTTTATCTTTCTTTCTTGACAGTGACTTGGGTTGTGATACCTTCCTTCTTGTTTATCATCCCAGCTTCTTTTTGAATTCCTTTTTCTTCTTGCAGCTGCTTATTTTTCTGTTCTACTGCCTTGTTGGTTGCTTGTTTTGGAAGGAAGTCACTACTTGTCTTGCTTGTTTCTTCATTCCTTTGTAATTCTGGAAAGACTTTCAAGGTGATGCTCTCCTCATGCATCCTGAGGGTTAGCTCTCCCTGCTCTATATCTACAATGGCTCTAGCAGTGGCCAGAAATGGTCGACCAAGTATTATGGAGTCATTTCCATTTTCTGATGAATCCAGGATCACAAAATCTGTCGGATAGATGAACTTGTCAACTTTAACTAAAAGGTTCTCAATCAACCCTTTAGGATATACTACTGATTGGTCCACCAATTCCAAGGACATCTGTATTGGTTTCACCTCTTCTATGCCAAGCTTTTTCACTAAGGATGATGGGATTAGATTTATGCTTGCTCCTAAGTCACACATCCCCTTGTTGATGAATAGGCTTCCAATAGTGCAGGGTAGGAAGAAGCCTTCAGGATCTTCAAGTTTGGGAGGGAGCCCTTTTTTGATTAGTGCACTACATTCTTCACTGAGCATTACAGTCTCCTTCTCATTCCAACTTCTTTTCTTATTGATGAGCTCCTTCAAAAATTTGGCATACAGAGACATTTACTCCAATGCCTCAGCTAAAGGTATGTTGATTTCCAGTTTCTTGAAAGTTTCAAGAAATTTGTGGAAATGTTGATCCTTTGTCTCTTTGTGGAATCTTTGGGGATATGGTAGTGGTGGTGTTGAGTTCTTCTCCACTTGATGTTGTCTTGGATTTGGTTCTTCCATGATCTGCTTTCCCTTTTTTAGATTCTGTGGTTGGTTGTTTTCCTCTGTGAATTTTTCTGGGACATTCTCGCTTGTTATGTCCTTGTTGTTAGCTTCATCATTCTTTGTTGGCTCTTTGTCATTCTCCATAAGTTTCTTGGTTACTCCTTGGTTGCTATCTACCAATGTCTTTCCACTCCTTAATTGCACAACTTTGCATTCTTCTTTTGGGTTAGGAATGGTGTCACTTGGTAGTGAGCTTGATGGTTTTTCAACAGAAATTTGTTTGGAGATTTGCCCAATCTGCCTCTCTAAGTTCTTCATGGAAGCTTCTTGGTTCTTCGTTGTCAATTCTTGGTTCTTCATCATTTTCTCCATGAGCAGCTCTAGATTAGTGATCCTCTGAGAGTCTTGTGAGATTGGTTGGTTTTGGGGTGTTGATGGATGATGATAGGTGTTTTGGTTAGTTGGGTGGTTATTGGGTGGATAATGGTTAGAGTTGGGATAAGTGTTTTGTGGTTTTCTGTATGTGTTTTGGTTAGTGTTTGGCTGGTTGTTGTTTGTGTTTTTCCAATTATTTTGAGTTGAGTTCCTTTGCCATGGCTGTTGGCTTTGATTGTGGTTGTCTCCCCATCTGAGGTTGGGATGGTTCTTCCAAGAAGGATTGTAAGTATCTCCAAAGACTTCATTAGTTCCAGGATTTTGGTTGTGCATGTATTGGACTTGCTCTTGTTGTTGCTCCTCTTGAATTTCTTCATTCTGACCCCAAGTAGTTGATGGTTGGCTTGTGGCACTTACTGATGCAACTTGCAGGCCATCAATCCTTTTGGCCATTTGCTCAAATTGTTGTTGAATCTGCTGCTGCATCATTTTGTTTTGAGCTAAGATTGAATCCACTCCTTCCAACTCCATTACTCCTCTCCTTTGTGATGGTTGGCGTTGCCTTTGGTGAGCAAAGAAATATTGGTTATTGGCCACCATATCAATGAGGTTTTGAGCTTCCTCTGTAGTTTTCATGAGTTGTAAAAAGCCTCCAGCTGAATGGTCAAGTGCTTCTTGAGCCTTAAGAGTGAGTCCCTCGTAGAAGTTCTGCAGCTTGTCCCACTCAGTGAACATCTCTGGTGGACATTTCCTCAATAGTGCCTTATATCTTTCCCATGCTTTATATAAATTTTCAGCCTCCATTTGAGTGAATGTCTGCACCTCAGTCTTCAATCTTATGATCCTTTGAGGGGGATAAAATTTGGCAAGAAACTTGCTCACCAAGTCATCCCAAGTGTTGATGCTCTCTTTTGGAAATGTCTCTAGCCATTGAGTGGCTTTGTCTCTGAGAGAAAATGGAAAGAGCAACAACTTGTAGCTGTCAGGAGGCACACCATTGGTTTTCACAGTATCACAAATCCTCAAGAAGGTAGATAAGTG
The DNA here is from genome assembly GCF_003086295.3 of Arachis hypogaea. Taxonomy (NCBI): domain Eukaryota; kingdom Viridiplantae; phylum Streptophyta; class Magnoliopsida; order Fabales; family Fabaceae; genus Arachis; species Arachis hypogaea. The sequence goes on from NC_092039.1 coordinate 90,550,894, forward strand.
TTGATTTGGGTCCTCCAATGGCCCTCCTTCAAAAGAATAGTTGTTTTGAACTAAAGTGATGAGTTGTGGCTTTAGTTCAAAATTGTTTGCATTGACATTAGGAGTAAGAATGCTACTTCCACAGTGTCTAGCATTTGCAAATGTGTATGAAGCCAGGACTCTTCTTTGTTGTGGGTTATTGTTGGCCCCTCCTCCTGGTTGATTGAGATTTGATGGATCTCCTTCCATCTCTTGGAATTCCTCCTCAGATTCTTCCTCTCCAATAACGTTCTTTCCTCTTTCAGCTCTTCTTATTCTTCGAAGAGTTCTTTGGTCAATTTCAGAGAGGACAGGGGAAGATCTTCCTGTACCTGACATACAAACACACAACGATAAACACACAGATCCAGAAAACCAATGAAACTTCAATCTGTAGCTAGAGTGAAGTTTTAGTTAGTTTAAGCAAAAATTCAAACAGTTAGTGTGTTAGCCAAAATTAAAACAACAGCAACGAAAAAGTGCTTGATCTAGACCTCCACTTCACTTAATCATTGTCAATCTATTTCAATCCCCAGCAACGGCGCCAAAAACTTGATGTGCGGAAAACGATCCAACACAAAACTCACCGGCAAGTGTACCGGGTCGCATCAAGTAATAAAAACTCACGGGAGTGAGGTCGATCCCACAGGGATTGAAGGATTGAGCAATTTTAGTTTAGTGGTTGATTTAGTCAAGCGAATCAAATATTGGTTGAGTGGTTTATCTTTTACAGAAGCTAAATTGCTTGGAATGTAAAGGGAGAGGGGAGAATTGCAGTAAATTAAAGGACAGGAAAGTAAAAGTGCTGAATCTTAAAGAACAAGAAATTAAATGACTGAAACTTAAAGTGCAAGAAATGTAAATTGTAATAACTTAAATTGCAAGAAATGTAAATTGCTTGAATGGAAAAGGAGAATTTAGGATTGGGAATTCAGAATTTCAGCAAAGGCAAGTAAATTGCAATAATTAAATAAGCAGAAATTGAATTAGAAACAACTAGAATTCAAACAGAAATGGGAATTAACTTGAAGCAGAGGTTCACAGAAGAACCAACAAGGAAAATGGGATCTCAGGACTCAAGAGACTAGATAGCAAAGTCTAGATCTCAATTACCTTCCCAGATCCAAGCCCACAAGGCAATTAACAAGAAATTGAAGAAGAAGCATTAAAGGAATTGAAATTCAACTTAATTATGCAGAAGAGGAATTAAAGAGATTTTGAATGGAGATTGAGACAGAATTTCCTCAATTCTTCACACCCAAAACTCAAAACAAGAAAAGTAAAAATGCCCAAGCAAGAATGAGGAAGAAGAGAGATCAATTCTCCTCCCCAATTCTCTGAAATCTCAGTGAGGTCCCTAAGAGAAAGTTCAAAAGCTCAAAATAAAAGTAAAGGTTCAAAGGAAAATTCAAAGTTCAAAAGTAAAGGAAAAGGTCCTAATTACATCAAACTATCTCCTATTTATACACTTTCTATTCTTGGATCTTGGGATTTGGATGGGCTTTTGATTTGGTGAAGAAATGAATTTTTTTGGATTTTTAATCCAATTTTTGCCCATGAAGAATTAGCTTCCAGGAGGCTGCCCTGCCCTTGTGGAGGGCAGGGCAGAAAATTGATGCGTGCGGCCTTGATGCGAGCGTGGTGTGCGAGTTTGGTGCGTAGGATGCTGCCGAGTGATGCCTTGGTGCGCCAGATTGGTGCACCGGCCGTGCCACAACAAAATGCTGCCCTGCCCTTACGGAGGGCAAGGCAATGTGCCAAGGCTGAAGCTCCGTGTTCGAGACTTGGGTGACGCGCACGCTACCTATTTTCCTTAGTTCTCTTGGTACCAAAGTGAGGCTTAATTCCTTGCTTCCTCATGGTGCCGTGTTCGATTCTTGTGGCAAGCATTGGTAGGCTTTTTCCTTTGATTTATTTTCCATGAAGGCCCGATACTGCCCTTGTGGAGGGCAAGGCAAGGTTTTTCTCTTCTTTGATCCAAGGCACAATTTTGTGCTCTGCCCTTGTCGTGGGCAGGGCAGAGTTGCCTCTAAAGCCTTGTTTCCTTATGTTGCCCTCCTAGAGGGCAGTGTGCCCTTGTGGAGGGCAATGCTTGCACTCCTCCTTTACACGCCACGCCTTTTTCTTCTTTGGTCACACTTTCTTAGGCCACGCTTCTTCTTTTCTTCTTTTCTTCACCTACAATAAACCAAAATAACCACTCAAAGTATCACTAAATTCACAAGGCTTATAAATCAATTAAAAATCAATTAAATTCAGCTTAAACCTTATGAGTTAACATTAATTTCATGGTGATTGTTTGATTTAAAGAAGTTATGCATTTTCACTCCAAATCACTTACTTATGATGCAAGAAAGTGCATAAAGACTAATAAAACAAGTGAAATTAGCTTGAAAAATGGGTATATGATGACTTGTCATCAATATCTACTCAATCTAAGGTAGAAAGGAGGTGGTTGTCAGGCACACGTTGATAGGTGAGAATGATGATGAGTGTCACGGATCATCACATTCATCAGATTTAGGAACAAGTGATATCTTAGAATGGAAGCAAGCATGATTGAATGAAAAACAGTAGTATTTGCATTAATCCATCAAGACACAGCAGAGCTCCTCACCCCCAACCATGGGGTTTAGAGACTCATGCCATAGAAAATACAATGAGAAACGTGTAATGTGTCATGAGGTCCAGATACAATGTCAAAAGATCCTATTAATAGTAAACTAGTAACCTAGGGTATACAGAAATGAGTAAATGACGTAAAAATCCACTTCTGGGTCCACTTAGTGTGTGCTTGGGCTGAGCATTGAAGCTTTCATGTGTAGAGACTTTTTCTGGAGTTAAACGCCAGCTTTTATGCCAGTTTGGGCGTTTAACTCCAATTTTTATGCCAGTTCCAGCGTTAAACGCTGGGAATTCTGAAGCTGATTTGCAACGCCGATTTGGGCCATCAAATCTCGGGCAAAGTATGGACTATTATACATTGCTGGAAAGCCCAGGATGTCTACTTTCCAACGCCGTTGAGAGCGCGCTAATTGGGCTTCTGTAGCTCCAGAAAATTTACTTCAAGTGCAGGGAGATCAGAATCCAACAGCATCTGCAGTCATTTTCAGCCTCTGAATCAGATTTTTGCTCAGGACCCTCAATTTCAACCAGAAAATATCTAAAATCATATAAAAACACACAAACTCATAGTAGAGTCCAGAAAAGTGAATTTTAACTAAAAATTATTAAAAATATAGTGAAAGCTAATTAAAACATACTAAAAACATACTGAAGACAATGCCAAAAAGCGTATAAATTATCCGCCCATCAACCGACTACACTGACCTCAACAAAGCCTGCCCAAAAGACCCCTACCCACTCCCAAGCATCGACGCTCTAGTGGATGCTTCATCAGGATACAAGTATCTCTCATTCATGGACGCATATTCAGGGTACAATCAAATCCCTATGTATCCACCAGATCAAGAAAAAACCTCGTTCCTAACACCGAAAGCAAACTACTGTTACATAGTGATGCCTTTTGGTCTCAAGAACGCAGGAGCTACTTATCAAAGGCTAATGAATAAAGTTTTCTCAGATCACATTAGAGAAATTATGGAAGTTTATGTAGACGATATGTTGATAAAGACACAAAGCGAAGATACATTGTTATCCGACCTGACTCAAGTATTTTACACTATCAGGAAACACAACATGCGGCTCAACCCCGTAAAATGCACCTTCGCAGTAGAAGCCGGCAAATTCTTGGGCTTCATGCTCACGCAAAGGGGGATTGAATCGAATCCAGACAAGTGTCGAGCCATACTCAACATGAAGAGCCCAACCTGTATCAAAGAAGTACAACAACTCAACGGGAGGTTGGCCGCTCTATCCCGATTCTTAGCAGGAGCTGCGATAAGATCTCTTCCCTTCTATGCTACTTTAAGAAAGGGAAAACAGTTTGAATGGACAACAGAATGTGAGCAAGCCTTCCTAGATTTCAAGGAGTTCTTAGGACGGCCACCTATCCTATCTCGACCACGAGAAGGAGAACCGCTCATATTATACTTCGCAGTAGGGAGCCGGGCAATAGCCTCAGCACTAGTCAGAGAAGACGAACATGGGCAAAAACCCGTCTACTTCGTTAGCAAAGCACTACAGGGATCCGAGCTGAACTACCGAAAAATAGAAAAGTTTGCCTACGCCCTGATCCTCACATCCCGGCGGCTTCGCCCATATTTCCAAGCACATACCATCAAAGTTCGAACCAACCAACCCATAAAAGGGATATTGCAGAAAATAGATCTAGCAGGAAGAATCATACAATGGGCAATCGAGTTGTCCGAATTCGACCTCCAATACGAGGTGCGTACAGCAATCAAATTGCAACACCTGGCCGACTTCATCGCAGAATTTACAGACAAAAATGGATCGAGGCAGAACCCCTAGCCAACGCCACCGCTCAAAAAAGTCAAAAATTCCTATATAGGAACATTATTACGAGGTTCGGGGTACCATACTCCATCACCACAGACAACGGTACCCAATTTACAGAGGCAGGCTTCAGAAAACTGGTGGCCGACTTGAACATAAAACACCAGTTCACCTCCGTCGAACATCCCCAAGCCAATGGACAAGCCGAAGCGGCCAACAAAGTCATATTGGCCAGATTAAAGTGGAGGCTACAAGAAGCAAAGGGAGCTTGGGCCGAGGAACTTCCACAGGTCCTATGGGCATATCGAACAACCCCACATTCCACTACAAACGAATCACCATTCCGACTAGCATACGGAGCAGAGGCAATGATTCCAATAGAAATCAAAGAAGGATCTCCCCGAGTAGTCCACTACAATGAACAAGCAAACTCCCAACTTCAGAGAGAAGAGCTCGACTTGTTACCCAAAATCCAAGAAAGAGCTCGGATCAGGGAAGAAGCCCTAAAGCGACGAATGGCTTCCAGATATAATCAAAAGGTAGTGCCGAGAAGTTTTGCAGAGAATGATCTCATCCTAATCAGAAATGACATTGGAACAACTCGACCCGGAGAAGGAAAGCTGGCAGCAAACTGGAAAGAACCCTACCGAGTCATTGAAGTACTGAGGAAGGGCTACTACAGACTGTCCGAGCTTGATGGACGAGAGCTTCCCCGATCATGGCACGCCTGCAACCTAAGAAGGTACTACAGTTAGAAAAGGTAAAAGATCTCACTAAATGGATGCGCTCTTTTTCCTAAAAAGGTTTTTTAATGAGGCACCATATCGAGACCTAGATCATACCCGACTTAAAGGGACAAGGAAATTCCCACATGTATATATTCGTATTTTTTTTCTTTGAATAAAGTTTATTTAGATATTCTACAAGATTCCAAGACGCATTAATCTGAAGTATTCATCGTCCGATTATAAAGCAACAGGTCGGCAGAAAGTGAAAAACAAATTCACTGCACGACCATGATAAAGACAATCGTCCGATAAAGGTGAAAACGCGATTCACCCAAAAGATGATCTAAAGACGCCAACCATTTTTCTACAAATCGGCAAAGATGAACACAGAATAATGTAAGAAGTTATCGAAAGCAATCCAAAAAAAAAAACCTGACGAGGTCTTACGGATAGCTAATATAATAACTTAAAAGACTGGCCGACGTTCAGAAATCGGACCAAGTCAACCCAAGTTATAAGTAAACCCTGGAAAGAGGTCTGGCCAACCCTATTAAAGAGGATTACTTTAACTTAGAAGGGCCTGACATAACAAAGTGAGCCCAAAACTAAAAAGTTATACAAGTAGTCCCTGAAAGAAATCTGACAAAGATCCAAAAAAGAGGACTACGAAAAATAACTTAAAGGAGACCGACATAACCAAGTCGGACTCCTACCATTAAAAAAGTTATACAAGTAGTCCCTGAAAAAGATCTGACAAAGATCCAAAAAAGAGGACTACGAAAAATAACTTAAAGGAGACCGACATAACCAAGTCGGACTCCTACCATTAAAAAAGTTATACAAGTAGTCCCTGAAAGAGATCTGACAAAGATCCAAAAAAGAGGACTACAAAAAATAACTTAAAGGAGACCGACATAACCAAGTCAGACTCCTACCATTAAAAAAGTTATACAAGTAGTCCCTGAAAGAGATCTGACAAAGATCCAAAAAAGAGGACTACGAAAAATAACTTAGAGGAGACCGACATAACCAAGTCGGACTCCTATCACTAAAAAAGTTATACAAGTAGTCCCTGAAAGAGATCTGACAAAGATCCAAAAAAGAGGACTACGAAAAATAACTTAAAGGAGACTGACATAACCAAATCGGACTCCTATCACTAAAAAAGTTATACAAGTAGTCCCTGAAAGAGATCTGATAAAGATCCAAGAAAGAGGATTACGCTATAACTTAAAGAAGACCGACATAACGAAATCGAACTCCTGCTACTGAAAAGATATACAAGTAGTCCCGGAAAGAGACCTAACGAAAGTCCAGGAAAGAGGATTACAGAAGTAAAGGGAATCAACACAAAGAAACCAGTTGGAGAAACATCAAAAATACCTACAAAAACGAGAAAAATCCACACAAATACAGAGAATCCAAGCTACAAACGATAAGCACAAGGCAATCCAAAAAGATCAAATTGCAAGGACCAACATTCTCAAGAAAACAGAAGAAAATATCAAAAACCTTGATATGATCTACAAAGTTTTAAAGCCTCGGAGGCCATCAAAAAAGGATAACGAGCTACTTTTTGTTTTTCAAAAGGTTGCCAGACAAAACAACCAGAAAATGTCAGCAAATAAATAAAAAGTTTTAAGAGCCCATAAGCCGGGCCAACTAACATGAGAATCCAGAAAAAGATCAGCAAACATCAGAGCGTCATCAGGACAAGGAGAAGGAGGACGAGTCTGAATAGGCACGGCATCTACAGTTCCATCCTCCCGGTTCAAGACTTGGCAATCCGAATCAGGTGCAACCGGAGGAGCAGAAGTAGTCGACACTTTGGCAGAAGACACAGGAGGAGGATCAGTGTCATCATCACCCTCATCATCAGGGACAATCTTGCCATCTCTGACAACATTATCTAAACTGAAAAGGGTGAGATCGGCCTCGGGAGCAATGACCCGAACTTGCTCCTTCAAGTTCTCGTAAGCAGCAGTCACGCTGCCGACGAGATGACCCTGAAGCTCAGAATAATCCTCCCGAGCATTGTCCAACTCCTCCCTAAGATGCATCACCTCCCGATAAGTTGTAACATAACTATCTTTATGCATCAGAGCTGTGTCCTCGGCCAACCTCAAAGAAGCCGCCAATGAAAAGGAACTCGCCTTCTCATTCTCTAGATCCTTCTCTAACTTGGTCACCTTTAATTTGAGCTCCTCCTTCAGCCCCTTCATCCGGTCAAACTCTTGCTTTGCCTCCTCCATAAATGCCTTGGTGGCATGAAGAGGGAGACTTTGAGCAGTCCGGTGTATAGCGGCCGCCATAAACACCATCTGCACGTGATTCCGGGCCATAAATTCCAAATGATGAAGGATGGACACATCGTCCATCGAAAGGGTACCATAGGGCCCAATTTGTTGATCTATGAACTCGATGGCATTGAAGTCAGGGGCACTAAGGTCGAAAGGCTCAACCGTCTTTTGTTTTTTACTTGGAGGGGCAGCAGATGGAACGGCAGAAGTAGGATGGGGATCCACCAAGCGGACCTGAGGTGTCGGAATCGCTTTCTTCACTATGGGAGAACTCGGCACTGATGGCTTCTCGCGCACTTGGGAGGACCCCTCCCCAGCCGCTTTGGCGGCAAAATTCCTGGCAACAGTCGCCTTCTGCGCCCTCTTAAAAGCCTTCATGGATTCGTTATTCTTCATTGCCTATGCAAAATAAAACAGAAGTCAAGCTACAAATTGAACAAGTCGGAAATACAGCTACAAGTAAACATAAACAGATAGCAAAGAAAACACAAAGATACCCAGTTCAGTTTGAAGAAGAGAAGGATTGGTTAGAAATTTCTTTGTATCAAGATGGGGAGGCTGACCCCAGCGCTCTTCCAAAACAGTCACAAAGGCCCGCTCAGCCTCATCCAACATGTCCCAAGAGTACCTGGAGACCCTCACATCCTTTTGCCATTCCAGGGGAAAGGCAGGCTCATCATTTTCGTCCAGAAAAAAGGGGCGAGCTCCTTCAACAGCTCGGACCTTGAAAAAGTAGTTTTTAAAATCACGGAATGACTCGTCAAACATGGAAAAGACTTTCTTTCCTTGGGTAGAAGAAGGAGGGATAAAAACAAGCTGCCTTCTTTTTTACCACTCCGGGCTTAGTCAAAACAAACAGATAGAAAAAAGAGAGATTGGGAAGCAGGGATACCAAAACCATTACACAACAATTGAAAAATCTTTATAAAACCCCAAAAATTAGGGTGAAGTTGAGAGGGGGCAATATTACAAGACCATAACAGGTCGGTTTCAAATTGAGTAAAAGGAAGAGTAATACCCAGCGGACCAAAGAAAAAGTCATAAACATAAAAGAAGGGGCGACCATCAACAACCCGAGTTGAAAAACAGACTCTCTCGTCAGAAGAAGGAGGGACAAGTTCATAGTTCTTCTCATCACCAGAATTGCTATAGACACTATGAAACTGCCTAAGCTGAGCACAAAACTCAGAATCAGCCAGCGAGACACACAGGAGAACCATGGAGTCCACCCAATCGGCCATACCTGCAGGAACCTGGGAAGGCATCTCTACAACGTTATTTCGGGAAGACATGAGGCCAACTAAATCCTACAAAAAAGAAAAGAAGAGTGGATTACTTAAAAACATCTCGGACACAGGTGAAAACATCTCAAACGGACGGATTAACCAAAAAGGGAAAAACCCCAAGACTCAAGAGAAGAAGTCTTGGAGCATCCCTTGGAGGCAGTAAACAAAGAAGGGTCGGGTCCTCAAAATCATTTCTACAATCTACATCTCGGCACTCATCAGAATAAAAGTCCAGAAGAGAAAGCAAAGGAAGCAAAAAACGCAGAAAATCCACCCTTCTACAGTTTTATCAGGAAAAGCATTGCTCCTACAGTTTACCAACACTACTGCTACAGTTCATCAGAACACCAAAAAGACCAAAGAAAAAACAGCAAAGGCACAAATAGAAACAGCGGCAACATGCAAAAGAAAAAGATTCAAACAAAAGATTCGCATCGAAAAAGAGAAAAAACCATAGCATGCAACAAGTCAAGCACGATAAAAGCAGAAAGATCCAAACTTTCTCCAAAAGGAAGATCAAAAGGAAAACTCCATCGTAAAAGTAGAAATAAACAAGGAAACACGAAACGAGACTAACCTGGAGAATAGAAGAAAACCTCGAAGAAAGCTGAAGAGCAGAAGCAACAAAGCCACCCCCTCGAAGTGGAAGAATGCAAAGACGGAAGGAGAAAATGTGGAATCAGCCCTCTTCCGAAAACGCAGTAACAGAACAGACGTCACAAAGAAAAAACTACAAACTCTGGGCAAGAAACAGAAGATGAGAGAATAAAGGGAGGAGTTACGGAAAGAAGTGAAGAAGAGAAACCGTTTTTTGATTGAGAGATTCAAAATAAAATACAAGAGAGAATGGGGCAATTAATGCCAATTAAATGCGGATGATAAAACCGCTTGCGTTCCCAAAAAAGCGCTAATACAAAAAGCGCGCGCTTTTAGAGGAAAACGTTCTACATTCAAAAAGGACTCTACAAAGAAAGGAATCGACAAAATGCTTGAGTTCGGCTTCACCGAAGAAGGACCGAAGTCAAGGACTCGGCCTCAAAAAGAGAAGACCGAGCTCAAGCAGGGGCACTGTTCATACCCTGGGTCGAGCTGTCCGACCCGGGATGTTCTACAGGTAAAGCGACCGACCTCTTCAGGTCAGGACAACCCGACCTCTTCTCAAAGAGCTCGGCCAAGTCACAGGAAAGCCTAAACAAAGGGCCCAAATAGAGGAACACGCCCCAAATCCTAAGACGGCCCAAGCCTACAGAGAGAAAGGTGGTTCCCTTAAAGATAAGATGACCTCACTTAAAGATAAGATAAGATAACTAACTTATCTTATCCACAGAAGGCCACATCTCACCATTATAAATACACTGGAGCACCCAGGTATAACTCATACTCTGATCCTACTCAATACCTGCTTAATACCCTTGCTAACTTAAGCATCGGAGTCCCTTGCAGGTACCCCCCACCCTCCGAGGACGAAGGATCAGCACAACCACCAAGTCCAACAAGTCGGACACACCAACTCCGGCCGCTATACACCTGCCGGACACGTCGGCTCCGACCAACACAGAAGATCTCATCCGAGATCGACCTACAGTTTCAGGTAACCCTCGGAACACTTTTCATCCCTGATATTATCTCATTATGAAATTTGAACACATAATTTATTGTCCTTGAAATTCTCTCAGGTACTCAATATTTCAATTTTTTACGACGTAACTTTTCATCCTTCATATAGCCTTATTTCAAATTTAAATCAATGCAATTCAGTTTGTTTTTATATATACTCTTCTTGAGTATTAATTTAAATAGATCGCTTTTAAAAAAATAATATATTGATTTGACATGAAGAATTTTAAATCACTAGTTTTAAATATGTAGGGTAGCAATTTTAAGATATAATTTTTAAAAATTAGATTAATAAAAATTAAATTGATATTGTTTTAATCGTCAACTTTTTTTTATAATAATTATAGTGTAAACAAAACAATATTGTATATACGTATTTTGTTCACACTGTAAACTAAATATACATGTCACTTGTTTATTGTCTTATTTCATTTACCATATAAACAAAATACGTATATTATTATTTTCTTTACACTATAACCAATATAAAAGATGTGATAAATTTTCGTAAAAATACAATAAATTATTTATTTTGATAAATAAAATATTTATTTTATTTATTTAAAAAAATCCCTTAAACCACATACATATACATAGATACAGTGAGAATTTAAAATTCTATAAATTTTTTAATTTATGTTGATTTAGGTGTTAGTCACGAAAAATATCATAACTATCACATTCATATAAAAATAATTCTTTTAATGTAATGCAAATATGTCTTATATGATATTTTTATTTTTCTTTCCACTTTTCTTCATTTGTTTGTCTTACACATAAAAGACATTTTTAAAAAATTTTCATCTCTTGACGTGTCTCACAGCATTGTGATAACAAAGTAGGAATTACGAAGTACCAACTAAAACAACTTATTTTCTTAATGGTTGACCGTCTGTCTTGCATATTTTTTTTATCATAATTAATTAAAAAATAATATTACATTATGACAAATTAAATAATATAATAAACAAATAATAATAATCACAACCAATAATAAAGTAACACTACATGTAATAATAATAATAATATCATAGAAGATTTAAATAGATATAATAATAATATTAAAAATCATAATAACATTATTATTATTATTATTATTATTATTATTATTATTATTATTATTATTATTATTATTATTAATTAACGTAACAGTGATAAAAGACTAATAATAATAATAAGCAGAAATAAATCAAAAAATAATAACAATAATAATAAATAAATAATAATAACAACGATAGTAATAATAATTAATGAATAATTATAATACTAAAAGTTAATTAATAAAAATATAATAATAATAGCTTAGCAATATTAATATTAATAAATAATTATAAAGCATTAATAAAGTAAATAAATGATAAATAACATAAAAATAAATAAATAAATTAGCAAAAATCCTTACTGGACCGAAAAAATAAAACATAGATAAAACATTAATGATATATAAATAATTATAATAATGTATACAATAGCCAAAAAATTTATTTAACAGAAAAAGTATATCTGTCTTAAAATTTTATTATTGTTATTTTTTTCTTCTTTCTCTCTCTCCTGAATTTAGAGAGCACCCTCATTCCTCTTCCCTTTCTCTTTCTCTTTCTCTCTCTCTTCTGAATCTATTGGCACCTTCATTCTCCTCTTCCTCTTTTCTAAATCTCTCGACATTCTCATTTTCCTCTCCCAAAACACACACCCACACACAGACTCTCTTTCATTTCTAAATCTCTTGGCATCCTCATTGTCTCCCTAGCACACACACCGATGCAGAAATTTTTCGACACGCTCATTCTCTCCACTCCAAACACACACGCATGTACGCATGCACGTATACACATTTTCGGTACCCTCGTTTCCCTTCCCTAACACACACACACACTCTCTCTCTTCTGAATTTCTCGACACCCTCATTCCCCTCCCCCTCTCTCTATTTTGAATCTCTTGGCATCTTCATTCCTCTCCCCCAAAACTCTCTCTCTCTCCTATTTCTAAATCTCTCGGCACTCTCATTCTCTTTCCAACACACACAGCCACGCAAAAATCTCTCGACACTCTCATTCTCTCCTCCCTCAACACACACGCGCACACATTTTTTATACCTTCATTCCCCTTCCTAACATACACACACACAAAATGAATAAAAGAAAGAAAAAGACATAGGATAAGTTAATACACACATTAATTCCTAGTGGACATTTTAGTCTCCAAAAAAATTTTAAAGTGGCACGTTTAATATCTAATGTATCCAGTAAGGTGTACAGGTGTTTTTCATAGACAAATTGGTCCCCATCTTTGTCAGCAAGATGATGCCATTTTGGGGTGAGTGCAAAACGCAGCGTTCCGGTCTCTTCTCCTCTACTTCAATCCTACCTCGTTACCTCCGAACCTCCCAACTCATTACCAACATCACAATCGTTACATATTGAACTCATTATTTAATCTTTATAGCGCATCCATGAACACTTTCTCAACAAAATTGGGCTTGCTATTGGGCCTGTCGTACTCCCTCTCTAACTTTGACAAAATTCATCGCCTCAATTTTTCAAAACTCAAGAAATTTGGAAGCAAACCCAAAAATAATAGTGGTAGAAATGGCTCCTTGTAACAACAACATCAGCTCTGGCAAGGGCAAAACAACAGTAGCTAAGCCGCAATTGGAAAACATTGTTGATAGATCTAAGAAGCTCCAACAATGGTTGGAAACCTAACAGTGACTGCAACAACAACACGGTGTCAGTAGCAGCAACAAAAACTCGTAGTAGCTCCAGATATGATGGAGAAGACAACCATGGTAGCAGCAATGACAGAACGAATAAAAACCCCAACAACTCCCTTTCTTGCTTAGCGTTAATGACCACATTTTCTTCTTGCCTTGATTATGACAGGTTCTGGCAATAGCGTCGTCAATGACAATAACAACCACCTTTGCAGCAATAACAACACCTTCAACCACGGAAGGTGTCTCCAGTAGCAACAGCGAGGATCAAAGTAGGGGAGCGACAGAGTAGCATGAACTGGTGGCAAGTGTTGTGAGTGTGAGAGACTATGATGGGGAGGGGGAAAGTGGCATGGCGCCAAGACAGAGGTTGGCAAGAAGCAATGACAGAGAGGGTTGAGACTTTGAGTGCTTGAGAATTGAGAGTTATTGAGTGTTGTGAATGTGAGAGAGAAAGTTAGGGAGAGGGCTTCGAAGGCCTTAAGGGTTTTCTTTTATATATATATATATATATATATATATATAACTCAAAACGACGTTGTATTGCTGATAAGGACGACGACTTATTTGTCCATTTGTGTCACACCGATACGTCACGGGCCATGTAGGCATCTAAATGTGTCACTTCATCATTTCCCACCAAGTACAAACAGAGCATGCCAGGGACTGATTTGTCTGTTGAAAAAAAAATTTAAAGATATTTTTGTGTATTAATTTTTTTCGGAAACTAAAGTGTCTGCTTTTAAAATCCTCAAGGACTGATTTGGGTAATTACTCTTCTTTTTCCCTTAAACTCATTGGGTGTATTATTTTATAATTGGCTAAAAATAATTTTAATTATATATTATAATTAGTAAAAATTGGCATCTATATGATTGTCTTATTTTTGTATAAAAAAAAGAATAAAATCAAATATATTATGTCAAATATTTATTTAAAAAGAATGTTACAGACGGCAACTAAGAAGGAGACGGATCTGCGAGTAGGGACGACCAACGACATTAGAGACAATAATAGGGGTGGAGATGCAACGACAATATCGGTGATCCATCACCATTATGTTTTTGTTCTGCTCTATTTTGCATAGTGTGTCTCTATTTCCGCTTTGCATTTTCTTTCCCAAAAAGCTTATGAGAGAAGAGAAATATGTAGTGCGAAAATAAAAAAGAAGTGAAAGATATTTTTGTCCATACAAAACAAAGAGTGTGTCATTAGTTGAATTGGGTATGTGTTAGCTTTATCTAATGTTAAAACTTAAACTTTTACTGTTCGAATTAGATTCATTTATTTGGATTTAAAAAAAAAGTGAAATATTAAAGCCAGAAATTAATTTAATAATGGAAAAAATTGGTGTAATTCAAAGATATGGTGCATGGTGTGTAATGCATAAATGTGGATCTGTAAGTGTACATGTCTGCCAAATGCAACTTTCATTTTGCAGAAGACAAAATAATTAATGGTTACTGCCAAACGTAACCTTCAAAAAGTGAGATGGTCGCTGCCAAACGCAAGTTACGTTATACAGGAAAGGGAATCAGAGGGGGAAACATGTTTCTGTTGTCTCCTGCATGCACACCGCAGCTGGCATTGACCGCATCAAAACTCCCCAAACGCAATCTGTATTTTGCAGGTAGTCAGAGACAAACGTGACCTGCATTTTTCAGGTGGTCAAAGCAAAACTTCTTGCATGCTAGATACGTGTACTTGGAGAGGTCTTTATATCTGCATTTTAGAGAGATGTTTGGATGAATTTGAATGTGAATAAAGCTGATAAAAAAACATCCCATACGTAGTGTAAGAAAAAGAAGTTTGAAGTGAGTGAGTTGAAGGAAGGAAGAAGAAACTCACAAAGAGGAAGAAGCTTGAGTGAGTATGGAGTAAAATTAGTGAGAAAAAATTATTTGTGATTTTATATTATCTCAAGAACATATTACTGAGTATTTGGATCATCCTCAATAGGTAAGTATATTTTTATATTTTAATTATGAATAAATTTATTTGTTTGTATTGTTGTTAGAGTTATTAATTGATTTTTGATATATAAGTTAACTACTAGCTTTATCATCATCATCATCATCATCATCATCGTCATTGTTATTATTATTATATTCCGGGTTATGAGCACAAATATTAGAAACTAGGCCATGAGCAACAGTTTCAAGTATTATTATTATTATTATTATTATTATTATTATTATTATTATTATTAATACTGTTAATGTTAGTTTAATGGTTCTAATATTATTTAGATATCGGTATATAAGCAGCAGTTTCAGGTACCGGCATATGACCAATAGCATCGGTTTCTGGTTTATGAGCAACAACAACAGTTGCCAGCTGACCAGCAACAACAGTTCATACCAGAACCACAACCACAGTAGCCAGCAAAGCCGTACAAATCACTGATGGTAATTTCAGCCGATGGCCACTTCAGTTTATTGGTTGGAATTGATGACATCAGTTTGTCTCAGGTACTGAGAGACACAGATTATCTATTTGGGCCATCTCAACAAAGGCCTGCTACTTCTGAGTTGTCTGTTGGTCACCGCACCAAATCAGGTCATGCTAGTGACTTCTCGATAGATCGATCGCTGCATTTTGTTGATCTTCCTCGTCCTTCCTCACCGCTGCGTACGGAGTTGTTTGATTTGGATGAATATCTGTAGCAGAAAGAGGAAATTGGAGGGGATAACCTACAGCACGAGTATTATTATGGTGGTGCGAGTGCTCTGGGATCGAGTGCTTCTGGTATTTATGATATTGGCGGAGTCAGCATGCCAAGTATCAGTGCTTTTGAGGGTTGTGGTGGTGGCAGACTTGTCTGGATGCAGGTGTTTTGAGGATCGTTTGTTTACCTATAGAAATAGATTGCTCCCCTAGATAAATACACCCCATCTCATTAATTGAAGAAGGCACCGAAGAAGTGGCCTGTTGCAGTTTTCTTCACTTATTGTTTGTTTGACTTTATCTTTGGACGGTTCTTACCATTCATGTCTTTATTGTTGTAAGTGTGATGTTATCTTTGGACGTTTCTATTTATTTTTATGTTTCTTAGTGTATGGTTGATTGTATATTTAGATGTTTCTGTTTTCTCTCATCTTTATTATTGTAAGTTTGGTTATGTTTTATTTTGACGCATACATAGGTAAAAAAAGTTACATAAGAAAGTGAGCATGCTTACATACATAAGTAAGTTACATGCTAGATTAAAATACTTAAATACGTAAAAAATTGCATAAGAAAGTGAAAAATACAGGAGAAAGCTTAACCACTATTGACCTCCGGCAGAGCCTGCACCTGCGCATTGAGGACAACGGCTATGGCTATGTCCCTCTCGTCCACATATAGTACAGTGGCAAGGACCACGCATATCCCGTGAATCCATCTTATTCAAGTGGCGAGTTGACTTCGATCGTCCTTTAGTCATGTGCTTCAATGTCCAATTGGCAATCATCTTCGCTACTTCATATCTAGCCCATGTAGATGGGTCACCCATAGGAACAAACTCGCCTCTGTAGACCTTGCAAATTTCAGACATCTTGTACACGTCATGTACATATACTTGCCAATCAAGATGCTGGTTAGTGCAACATGCAAGAATGTGGCGATATGGAAGTCGCTTGACCTGAAAATGGCCACAATCACAGTGTTGTTATGCAAGGTTAACAATGTATATAGAACTATCTCGCATTTCACGAACCTCAAACATCTCATTGTTCCTGTCGAACTGGTTGGCAACAATATTTCCTGCACGTCGAAAACTTTCTTCAACTTTGGTAGCAAATTCTGAATACGTGAATTTGTTGTGGACGCGCTCATGAACCTCGACGCTCTTCCGCGTAAACAATTCGTTTAGCCGATAGAAAGTAGACCTAACAATGGCAGTTAAAGGAAGGCTGCGCGCACCCTTAAGGACAGAATTTATGGACTCTTACCAAATTTGTCATCATATGACCCCAACGATGAACCCCGTCAAATGCCAATACCCATCTATCAACACCGATGTCATTACACCATCGAGTATATGCCTCACCCTACTCTTTAAGTCTTTGTTAGTTTTGTTGTACTCATGTTCCGTCCTAGAATAGCTTGTAGAACAAACCATGTAATCATAAGCATACGCGAAAAATTACTATGAATAGGACCATAACAACAAATTCAAATACCTGTGTTAACCACGAGTTTATATAAGTATAGAGCCTTGAACCTCCTTAAGAAGTTGGACCCGATGCGTCTGATGCAGAACATATGCCATGCTCTTGGTGGTGACCATACACCGTTACTATGAGCTATTGTTGCATCGATAGAGTTATGGCGATCAGAAATAATGCCCACGCCATCAATAGTAACAACATAACTGTGCAAATTAGTAAGAAAAAACTCCCACGCATCTGCCATCTCACCCTCCGCGGTGGCAAAAGCAATCGACACAATGTTTTGATTCCTGTCTTGTGCCACCGCAACTAAAAGTGCACCTTTATATTTTTCATATAGGTGTGTGCCATCAACCTACACCAATGGATTGCAGTGTCTAAATAATGTAATACCTTGATAGAAGCTCCAAAAAATGCAATGGAAAACTCTTACACCATTCACCTCCTCACTCCATGATAAGCAGGGAGTATTTTTATCTGAACACAAGACTTTGGCATCTTCACAATCATTACTTTCAACCATACTGGTAGAGTCTGGTAAGAAACTTTCCAATCACCGAAAATTTTTGCAATAGATTTTTGTTTTGCCAATCAAGCCTTGCGGTAACTTACAGTGTATTTGAACCTGGATTGAACTTCTACAATAATAAACTTCTCCTTTATAGATGAATCTGCTTCAACCAATAACCTAATAGCATATGCAATCGTGTATGAATCCAACTTGCCAGGATCTTGTGAAATTGTCCCTATGGTACACGTGTGTTTGTCATTGTATCCCCTGATCTCCCAACAACCTTTCTTTCGAATCAAGCTAGCTCGGATAAGTCAATCGCACCTTGCACCATACCCCTTGTATTTTGCATAGAATGTCTGCGACTCAGACTCATACACAGTGTAATAAACTCTTTTAGAGATAGTGTAGCTTTTTATTGCAAATATCACCGACTCTCTAGAACTAAATTTCATTCCGACACTAAACTCACCATCTTCTGCCACAACATTGCCTTCATCTACGACATACGAACCACCGTTAGTCAGTCAAGGAAAATAAAAGAAATGGTAATGGTAACTTTAATTAATAAACAGAACATACCCATATTCGCATACTTAGAAAAATCCGAGGCATGCATGGCTACGAGATCCAGAGTTTGCATAAAAGACAAAACACCAAAGGGGTGCTGGTTTAAAAGTGCGTCTGCCTCATTTTGCACTGCTGAATTATCTGCCTCGTCTCCATCCTCATTTTTGACATCGACATCATAGTTGGCTTTGAACTCCTCTCTATTGTTGTTATTATCTTTTTCCCAATCTATATCCCCAAACTCATCAACATCTTCGCCAAACTGCGTCTAGCCCCGAGTGTTGTTCAAACTCAACGTACAACTCTATTATCGGCACGTGAAATCAGGTATATTGATAAATATAGAACATCTGCTGCATACATGCATCATCAGTGATGGCCATTATTTGAAATTGTATCAGCCCACCAAATACTTGTACAGGATTACTGTATAAAATGTTGCTTACCCTCTTTGAAATGTGACTTTGTATGTGTAACACCCTAACTTTTAGCACCTCATGATCGTACTAAAAGTCTAGGCGTCACGTACCTCTAAACCTTTTTATTCTATACTATCTTTACTTAATATTGAGCCTTCATGAATATGACTGATACTTTAATTAAGAAATCGAAAGGAGTCTTCATTTTAAATCACTTAACCATAAAAGTATATATTCACATAACTTTATATACATAGACTTATTTCAAGATTTTCAAAAATAAATCCTATCCCTCTAAAAAACTAAAATCAATAAATGATGAGGGAAAAATAAACTCTAACAACTGAACTCGTGAATATAATCTTCCATGCTCTTGTAGCTTCACACTAAACCTTCGCACCTGCAGCTGAAAGGAGGTGGAAATAGGGGGAAAGAACTGGGGAGTTCTTAGTAGGATCGGGGTTAGAAGTTTAGTTCATTTTATATATACTTTGTTAGCAATAACAGTCAATAAGTGACAATCCAATTTAACAATTATAGAATACAGAATTCGAACAGCCATTTAGCACACCTACAATAACAAGAAACACACTCACAAACAAATATGCGTAAACAGGTATGATGCATGTCTATTCCTATCGCAGGTAATAAGCTCATATGACAGTTTCAAACCACTCCTGACGTAACTCAGCAACCTTTGTCTGAGTTTAGTTTCCAATGCCATAACCTCTGTAAGCAACCTCTGCCTTACAGGTGTGACTCTCTTGGGCCGATGTATGAAAACATAACCTCTGTAAGCAACCTTGGTCTTACAGGTAAGGCTCTCTCTAGCCAATGTATGTATCGATAACCTCTATAAGCAACTTCTGTCTTACAGGTGCGACCAACCCGTGGATTGGCCGATGTATCTCTGGAAGTAAATCTCAATGGACTCACCACCATATATCTGCTCATTTTTAGCAAGTACACAATCATCTCAACTCATTATCAATGCCAAACAATAACTCTACTTATCTCCTTTTCTTTTCATTATTTCTTTCTTTTCTTTTCTATGCTTTGCCCTCCTGTGGCAGGTGATAAGCAGATAATTTATACGCCTTTTTTTGGCATTGTTTTTAGATAGTTTTTAGTAGAATCTAGCTACTTTTAGGGATGTTTTCATTAGTTTTTATGCAAAATTCACATTTCTGGACTTTACTATAAGTTTGTGTGTTTTTCTGTGATTTTAGGTATTTTCTGGCTGAAATTGAGGGACCTGAGCAAAAATCTGATTCAGGCAGAAAAAGGACTGCTGATGCTGTTGGATTCTGACCTCCCTGCACTCGAAATGGATTTTCTGGAGCTATAAAACTTTAAATGGCGCGCTCTTAACTACGTTGGAAAGTAGACATCCAGGGCTTTCCAGAAATATATAATAGTTCATACTTTGTTCAAGTTTAGACAATGCAAACTGGCGTTCAACGCCAGTCCCATGCTGTATTTTGGAGTAAAACGCCAAAAACACGTCACAAACCAGAGTTAAATGCCAAAAACATGTTACAACTTGGCGTTTAACTCCAAGAGAAGCCTCTGCACGTGTAAAGCTCAAGCTCAGCCTAAGCACACACCAAAGTGGGCCCCGAAAGTGGATTTCTGCACTGACTTATTTCTGTAAACCCTAGTAACTAGTTTAGTATAAATAGAACTTTTTACTATTGTACTGGGGGTCCTTTTCCCTTATTTTTGATTTCATATGCCATTTTAGGGAGGCTGGCCATTTGGCCATGCCTGGACCATCACTTATATATTTTCAACAGTGGATTTTCTACACACCATAGATTAAGGTGTGGAGCTCTACTGTACCTTGAGTTTTAATGTAAAGTACTATTGTTTTCTATTCAGTTCATGCTTATTCTTATTCTAAGATATTCACTGCACTTCAACATGATGAATGTGATGATCCCTGACACTCATCATCATTCTCACCTATGAACGCGTGCCTGACAACCACTCCCGTTCTACCTTAGATCGAGCGCATATCTCTTGGATTCCTTAATCAGAATCTTCGTGGTATAAGCTAGAACCCATTGGCAGCATTCTTGAGAATCCGGAAAGTCTAAACCTTGTCTGTGGTATTCCGACTAGGATTCAAGGATTGAATGACTGTGATGAGCTTTAAACTCGCGATTGTTGGGCGGAGTGACAGACGCAAAAGAATCAATGGATTCTATTCTGACATGATCGAGAACCTATAGAAGATTAGCCGTGCTATGACAGAGCATTTGGACCATTTTCACTGAGAGGATGGGAAGTAGCCATTGACAACGGTGATGCCCTACATACAGCTTGCAATAGAAAGGAGTATGAAGGATTGGAGGAAGGCAGTAGGAAAGCAGAGATTCAGAAGGGACAAAGCATATTCATACACTTCTCTGAAATTCCCACCAATGATTTACATAAGTATTTCTATCTTTATTTTATGCTTTATTCATCTTTATATTCGAAAACCGTTATAACCATTTGAATCCGCCTAACTGAGATTTACAAGATGACCATAGCTTACTTCATACCAACAATCTCCGTGGGATCGACCCTTACTCACGTAAGGTATTACTTGGATGACCCAGTGCACTTGTTGGTTAGTTGTGCGAAGTTGTGACAAAGTGTGATTCACGTTTGAGAGCTCCAAGTCTTTGGCGTCATTATTGATGATCACAATTTATGCGCACCAAGTTTTTGGCGTCGTTGCCGGGGATTGTTTGAGTTTGGACAACTGACGGTTCATCTTGTTGCTCAGATTAGGTAATCTTCTTTTCAAAAAGTTTTCAAAAATCTTTCAAAATTTTTTTCTCTTTTTCGTTTTTTCTAAAATAATAATAACTTTTGAAAAAACCAAAAAAAATATATAAAATCAAAAAAATCAAAAAATATTTTTGTGTTTTTTGTTTGAGTCTTAAGTAAATTTTTAAGTTTGGTGTAAATTGCATGTTTTTAAAAAATTTATGCATTTTTTCGAAAAATTCATGCATGTGTTCTTCATGATCTTCAAGTTGTTCTTGATAAGTCTTCTTGTTTGATCTTCATATTTTCTTGTTTTGTATCTTTTGTTGTTTTTCATATGCATTTTTGCATTCATAGAGTCTAAACATGAAAAACTTCTAAGTTTGGTGTCTTGCATGTTTTTTCTTTTCTTGAAAATTTTTCAAAAATAGTTCTTGATGTTCATTTTGATCTTCAAAGTGTTCTTGGTGTTCATCTTGACATTCATAGTGTTCTTGCATGCATCATTGGTTTTGATCCATAATTTTTATGTTTTGGGTCATATTTGTGTTTTTCTCTCTCCTCATAAAAAATTCAAAAAAAAATCAAAAAAATATCTTTTCCTTATCTCTCTCATAAATTTTGAAAATTTGAGTTGACTTAGTCAAAAAATTTTTAAAACTTAGCTATTTCTTATAAGTCAAGTCAAATTTTCAATTTTAAAAATCCTATCTTTTCAAAACTTTTTCAAAAATCAAATCTTTTTCATTTTTCTTTTATGATTTTCGAAAATTTGAAACTATTTTTTTCTTTTCTTATCTTTATTTCAAAATTTTGAAAACTTTACTAACAATTAATGTGATTGATTCAAAAATTTGAAGTTTGTTACTTTCTTGTTAAGAAAGGTTCAATCTTTAAATTCTAGAATCATATCTTTTAGTTTCTTGTTAGTCAAGTAATTAATTTTAATTTTAAAAATCAAATCTTTTCCAAAATATCTTTTTTTAATCATATTTTTTCAAAATATCTTTTTCAAATTATATCTTTTTCAAAATCTTTTCCAACTTCTTATCTTTTCAAAAAAATTGAATTTTAAATCTTTTTCAACAAACTAATTGACTTTTTGTTTGTTTCTTATCTTTTTCAAAACCACCTAACTACTCTTCTCTCTCTAATTTTTGAAAATTACCTCCCTCTTTTTCAAAATTCTTTTAATTAACTAATTATTTCAAATTTTAATTTCAATTTTATTTCTTCTCTTAATTTTCGAAAATCACTAACCTTTTTTCAAAAATAATTTTCGAAATTTCCTCTCTCTCTCCTCTTCTTCTATTTATTTATTCATTTACTAACTCTTATCTTCATCTAAAAATTCAAACCCTCTCTTCTCCTCTGTGTTCAAATTTTTCTCTTATCCTTCTTCTATTCTTTTCTTCTTCTACTAACATAAAGGAATCTCTATACTGTGACATAGAGGATTCCTCTTCTTTTCTATTCTCTTCTTTTTCATATGAGCAGGAGCAAGGATAAGAACATTCTTGTTGAAGCATATCCTGAACCTGAAAGGACTTTGAAGAAAAAGCGAAGAGAAGCTAAGGCACAATAATCCAGAGAAAACCTTACAGAGAATCTCGAAAAAGAAGAAGACATGGCCGAACCCAATAACAATGGTGGAGGCGCAAGGATGATGCTTGGTGACTATACTACACCTACTTCCAAATTTGATGGAAGAAGCATCTCAATCCCTGCTATTGGAGCAAACAATTTTGAGCTGAAACCTCAACTAGTTGCTATAATGCAACAGAACTACAAGTTTCATGGACTTCCATCAGAAGATCCCTATCAGTTTTTAACTGAGTTCTTGTAGATCTGTGAGACTGTTAAGACTAATGGAGTAGATCCTAAAGTCTACAAGCTCATGCTTTTCCCTTTTGCTGTAAGAGACAGAGCTAGAACATGGTTGAACTCACAACCTAAAGATAGCCTGGACTCTTGGGATAAGCTGGTCACGGCCTTCTTGGCCAAGTTCTTTCCTCCTCGAAAGCTGAGCAAGCTTAGAGTGGATGTTCAGACCTTCAAGCAAAAGATGGTGAATCCCTCTATGAAGCTTGGTAAAGATACAAGCAGATCACCAAAAAGTGTCCTTCTGACAAGCTTTCAGAGTGGACCATTCTGGATATATTCTATTATGGTCTATCTGAGTTCTCTAAGATGTCACTCGACCATTCTGCAGGTGGATCCATTCACCTAAAGAAAACAACTGTAGAAGCTCAAGAACTTATTGACATTGTTGCAAATAACCAATTCATGTACACTTCTGAGAGGAATCCTATGAGTAATGAGATGCCTCAGAGGAAGGGAGTTCTTGAAATTGATGCTTTGAATGCCATATTGGCTCAGAACAAAATGTTGACTAAGCAAGTCAACATGATTTCTCAGAGTCTAAATGAATTGTAAAATGCATCCAACAGTACTAGAGAGGCATCTTCTGAAGAAGAAGCTTATGATCTTGAGAACCCTGCAATGGCAGAGGTGAATTACATGGGTGAACCCTATGGGAACACCTATAATTCCTCATGGAGAAATCATCCAAATTTCTCATGGAAGGATCAACAAAAGCCTCAACAAGGCTTTAACAATGGTGGAAGAAACAGGCTCAGCAATAACAAGCTTTTTCCATCATCTTCTCAGCAACAGACAGAGAATTCTGAGCAGAGTCCCTCTAATTAAGCAAACATAGTATCTGATCTATCTAAGGCCACTTTAAGTTTTATGAGTGAAACAAGGTCCTCCATTAGAAATTTGGAGGCACAAGTAGGACAGCTGAGTAAGAAAATCACTGAAACTCCTCCTAGTACTCTCCCAAGCAATACAGAAGAGAATCCAAAAAGAGAGTGCAAGGCCATTGATATTATCAATATGGCCGAATCTAAAGAGGAAGGGGAGGACGTGAATCCCAATGAAGAAGACCTCATGGGACGTCCTCCCAACAAAAAGGAGTTCCAAACTGAGGAACCTAAGGAATCTGAGGCTCACCTAGAGACCATAGAGATTCCATTGAACCTCCTTTTACCATTCATGAGCTCTGAGAACTATTCTTCCTCTGAAAAGGATGAAGATGTAACTGAAGAGCAAGTCACTTAATATCTAGGAGCCATCATGAAGCTGAATGCCAAGTTGTTTGGTAACGAGACTTGAAAAGGTGAACCTCCCTTGCTCATTAGTGAACTAGATACATGAGTTCAGCAAACTCTACCTCAAAAGAAACAAGATCCTAGTAAATTTTTGATATCCTATACCATAGACACCATGACCTTTGAGAAGGCTCTGTGTGACCTGGGGTCAGGTATAAATCTTATACCACTCTCTGTAATGGAGAAACTGTGGATCTTTGAGGTACAAGCTGCAAGAATCTCATTAGAGATGGCAGACAAGTCAATAAAACAAGCTTATGGATTGGTAGAGGACGTGTTAGTGAAGGTTAAAGGCTTTTACATCCCTGCTGATTTCATAATCTTAGACACTGAGAAGGATGAGAATGAATCCATCATTCATGGAAGACCCTTCCTAGCCACAACAGGAGCTGTGATTGATGTTGACAGAGGAGAGCTAGTCCTTCAATTGAATGGGGATTACCTTGTGTTTAAAGCTCAAGGATCTTCCTCTGCAACCATGGAAAAGAGGCACGATAAGCTTCTCTCAATACAGAGTCAAAGAAAGCCTCCACAATCAAACTCTAAGTTTGGTGTTGGGAGGCCACAACCAAACTCTAAGTTTGGTATTGAGAAGCCCCCACATTCAAACTCTAAGTTTGGTGATGGGAGGCTCTCATCATGCTCTGAACATCTGTGAAGCTCCATGAGAGCTCACTGTCAAGCTATTGACATTAAAGAAGCGCTTATTGGGAGGCAACCCAATTTTTATTTATCTATATTTTTATTGTTCTTTTATGTTTTATTAGGTTTATGATCATGTGGAGTCATAAAATAATTGCTAAAATTAAAAACAGAATAAAAAACAGCAGAAGAAATAGCACACCCTGGAGGAAGAGCTTACTGGTGTTTAAACGCCAGTAAGAAGCATCTGGCTGGCGTTTAACGCCATAACAAAGTATGAAGCTGGCGTTGAATGCCAGAAACAAGCAGCAATCTGGGGTTTAAATGCCAGGATTGCACCCTGAGGAAAGCTGGCGTTTAACGCTAGAAACAAGCACCAAGCTGGCGTTTAACGCCAGCAACAAGCATCAGGCTGGCGTTAAACACCAGAAACATGCTACATTTGGGCGTTTAACGCCAGAAACAAGCTTCATTCTGGCGTTAAACGTCAGGATTGCATGCAGAGGGCATTTTACACGCCTAATTGGTGCATGGATGATAAATCCTTGACACCTCAGGATCTGTGGACCCCACAGGATCCCCACCTACCTCCACCAATCACCTCAATCTCTCTTTTCCATCACCTCTTCACCACTCACATTCATCCACTCTTTCCCATAAACCCCACCTACCTTCAAATTCAAAATTTCTTTCCTACCCAAACCCACCCTAAATGACCGAACCCCATTCCCTCTCCCTCCACTATATAAACGCCTCCATCCTTCTTCATTTTCACACAACACAACCCTCTCTTCTCCCCCTTGGCCGAAACCCACACATCTCTCCCTCTCCTCCACATCTTCTTCTTCTTCTTCTTCTATTCTTTCTTCTCTTGCTCGAGGACGAGCAACATTCTAAGTTTGGTGTGGTAAAAGCATAGCTTTTTGTTTTTCCATAACCATTTATGGCACCTAAGGCCGGAGAAACCTCTAGAAAGAGGAAAGAGAAGACAAAAGCTTCCACCTCCGAGTCATGGAAGATGGAGAGATTCATCTCAAGGGTCCATAGCTCAGTAGTAGAGCATTTGACTGCACATCAAGAGAGCCCACTCATGGGCCTCAATAAGAGCATGAAGAATTCCCTCATCAAGAAATTCCTGAGATACCTCAGGAGATACAGTTTCCTCCACACAATTATTGGGAGCAACTAAGGATATAAGCAACAAAATCACTAAGGATCAAGCAACAAAGGCAAGGAAGAAACATAGAGGAGCTCAAGGACACCATTGGTCCTTCAAGAAGAAGGCGCCACCATCACTAAGGTGGACTCATTCCTTAACTTCCTTGTTCTTATCTCTCTGTTTTTCGATTTTATGCTTTATGTTTGTCCATGTTTTGAGTCTTTATTACATGATCATTAGTATTTAGTAACTATGTCTTAAGGCTATGAATAATTCCATGAATCCTTCACCTTTCTTAAATGAAAAATGTTTTTAATACAAAAGAATAAGAAGTACATGAGTTTTGAATTCATCCTTGAAATTAGTTTAATTATATTGATGTGATGACAATACTTTTTGTTTTCTGAATGAATGCTTGAACAGTGCATATTTTTTATCTTGTTGTTTATGAATGTTAAAATTGTTGGCTCTTGAAAGAATGATGAAAAAGGGAAATGTTATTGATGATCTGAAAAATAAAAAAAATTGATTCTTGAAGCAAGAAAAAGCAGTGAAAAAAAGTGGCGAAAAAATATAAAAGAAAAAGAAAAAGCAAGCAAAAAAAGCCAATAGCCCTTAAAACCAAAAGGCAAGGTTTAAAAGGATGCAAGACTTTGAGCATCAATGGATATGAGGGTCCAAGGAAATAAAATCCAGGCCTAAGAGGCTAAATCAAGCTGTCCCTAACCATGTACTTGTGTCATGCAGGTCCAAGTGAAAAGCTTGAGACTGAGTGATTAAAGTCATGATCCAAAGCAAAAAGAGTGTGCTTAAGAGCTCTGGACACCTCTAACTGGAGACTTTAGCAAAGCTGAGTCACAATCTGAAAAGGTTCACCCAGTCATGTGTCTGTGGCATTTATGTATCCGGTGGTAATACTGGAAAACAAAGTGCTTAGGGCCACGACCAAGACTCATAAAAGTAGCTGTGTTCAAGAATCAACATACTTAACTAGGAGAATCAATAACACTATCTGAACTCTGAATTCCTATAGATGCCAATCATTCTAAACTTCAAAGGATAAAGTGAGATGCCAAAACTGTTCAGAAGCAAAAAGCTACAAGTCCCGCTCATCTAGTTAGAACTAATATTCATTGATGTTTTGAGATTTATAGTATATTCTCTTCTTTTTATCCTAATTGATCTTCAGTTGCTTAGGGACAAGCAACAATTTAAGTTTGGTGTTGTGATGAGCGGATAATTTATACGCTTTTTGGAATTATTTTTAGTTAGTTTTTAGTAGGATCTAGCTACTTTTAGGGATGTTTTTATTAGTTTTTATGAAAAATTCACATTTCTGGACTTTAGTATGAGTTTCTGTGTTTTTCTGTGATTTTAGGTATTTTTTGGCTGAAATTGAGGGACCTGAGCAAAAATCTGATTCAGGCTGACAAAGGACTCCTAATGCTATTGGATTCTGACCTCCCTGCACTTGAAATGGATTTTCTGGAGCTACAGAACTCCAAATGGCGCGCTCTTAACGGCATTGTAAAGTAAACATTCAGGGCTTTCCAGCAATATATAATGGTCTATACTTTGTTCGAGCTTAGACGACGCAAACTGGCGTTCAACGTTAGTTTCATGTTGCCTTCTGGAGTAAAACGCCAGAAACACGTCACAAACCAGAGTTAAACGCCAAAAACACGTTACAACTTGGCGTTTAACTCCAAGAGAAGCCTCTGCATATGTAAAGCTCAAGCTCAGCCCAAGCACACACCAAAGTGGGCCCCAGAAGTGAATTTTTGCACTTAGACTTATTTCTGTAAACCCTAGTAGCTAGTTTAGTATAAATAGAACTTTTTACTATTGTACTAGGGGTCCTTTTCCCTTATTTTCGAATTTCATATCATATTTTGGGGGCTGGCCATTTGGCCATGCCTGGACCACCATCACTTATGTATTTTCAACGGTAGAGTTTCTACCCACCATAGATTAAGGTGTGGAGCTCTGCTGTACCTCTAGTTTTAATGCAATTACTACTATCTTTTATTCAATTCAAGCTTATTCTTATTCTAAGATATTACTTGTACTTCAACCTAATGGATGTGATGAGCCGTGACACTCATCATCATCCATCCTTATGAACGCGTACCTGACAACCACTTCCGTTCTACAAGCGAAAGCTAGAGTGAATATCTCTTGGATTCCTTAACCAGAATCTTCGTGGTATAAGCTAGAATTATTGGCGGCCATTCTTGAGAATTCGGAAATTCTAAACCTTGTCTGTGGTATTTCGAGTAGGATTCAGGGATTGAATGACTGTGATGAGCTTCAAACTCGCGATTGTTGGGCATAGTGACAGACGCAAAAGAATCAATGGATTCTATTCTGACATGATCGAGAACTGACAGATGATTAGCCGTGCTGTGACAAGAGCATTTGGACCATTTTCACTGAGAGAATGGGAAGTAGCCATTGACAACGGTGATGCCCTACATATAGCTTGCCATGGAAAGGAGTAAGAAGGATTGGATGAAAGCAGCAGGAAAGCAGAGATCCAGAAGGAACACAGCATCTCCCTACACTTATCTGAAATTCCTACCAATAATTTACATAAGTATCTCTATCTTTATTTTATGCTTTATTTATTATTATTTTCGAAAACTCCATAACCATTTATTATCCGCCTAACTAAGATTTACAAGATGACCATAGCTTGCTTCATACCAACAATCTCCGTGGGATCGACCCTTACTCACGTAAGGTATTACTTGGACGACCCAGTGCACTTGCTGGTTAGTTGTGCGAAGTTGTGACAAAGTGTGATTTTTGTTTGAGAGCGCTACCAAGTTTTTGGCGCCATTGTTAATGATCACAATTTTGTGCACCAAGCATCTCCTAAGTCTTCAACCAATTCGTCTTCTTCTTGGATAATTTCGGCTTCCTCCAATTGTTCCAGTACAAAGTCATGCTCCTTACTTTCCATCGAAGTTTCTAGTATCTTCTTCATGCTACGTTCTTCATTAGATTACCCACATGAAGCCATGAGGGTTCCTTGAGTATCCGAACTTCGGAAAGGTAATCGATTTATCGCTTGATCCAGTAGTTTTAATATAAAATCATACTCATCCTTGATGATTTTCTTTCCATGACAACTCCTTTCAACTATTCTTTCATCTTCAAGGGTCTCTCCTATCTCCACATTTTGGGCCTCCTCTTGCTCTAAGACAAAATTAGACTCCTCCTTGATGTCTTCCTTTACTAATTCTTCAACCACTCCTTCGACTTCAAGGGTCTCTACTACCTTCACCTTTAGGGCCTCCTCTAGCTCCTTATGAAGTATGAATTTACGAAGATGATCCCTACTCTCTTGTTCTATGTCAATAGCATAACTGGAATAATCTTGCGTTTGGATTGATGGATATGGGTGCTCTTCCATAGAGGGTGGTGATAGGATGGAAAGATCATTATGTGGTTGAAAAGGAAGTGCACTAGAACTTAAGGGTTGAATATTGGAGGTAAAGGGTCGGTTCATGCGGGATATAAGATTTTGGAGTGTAGAGGTGAGACCAATGATGTTAGAGATGAGTGTGTTATTATCCAATGGAGGTTGGGGTGGATAGGAGGGTTCATTTGTTGGGAGAGAGTGCTCATAATACGGAGGTGGTTCTTCTTGATAAGGATATGGAGATGGTGAATATTGAGGTGGTGGTTCTGGGTGTGGCTCATATGGTGGTTAGTATGGTGGATAAGGATTAGGGCCATATAGAGGTGAATGGTGGTAGGTGGCTTGTGAGTGTGGTGGTTCAAATTTATGTTGGGGAGGCGGGTCATAAGCATATGGTGGGCCTTGTTGGTAATCAAAAGAGTGCTCACCATAGCCGTCATCTTGGTATGCCTCTTGGAAGGGCTCTTAGTTATAGTATGTAGGTGGGGATTGTTGCCAAGAGGATTGATCAAATTCTTGTGGCTCCTCCCATCTTTGATTGTCTCATCCTTGATGCATGTTTTCATTGTAATCTCCTCTCCCTGCAACATAATTGTAACCAGACTCATAGCCAAAGTTGTGAGAGTTCATGGTAGCTAAAGGAAATAAAAACTAATAAAAATTAATGAAAATAAACTCCTAAAACTAGAAATACTAACAACAATATAAGATAAAGATTTGAAAAAGGTTTAAATTTTGAAAAGGTTTGATTTTTAAAATTTTAAATTTAAGTTTTTGAAATTTGAATTTTGAAATTTGGAATTTAAATATTGAAATTTGAAATTTGATTTTGAAATAAGATAAGATAAGATTTAAAAAAAAAAAGATATGATTTTTGAAAAAGATTTGAATTTTGAAATTTAAAACTAAGATAAGATAAGATAAAAATTTTAAAATAAAAATCTGAAATTTTTTTTATGTAATTTTCAAAAAAATTAGTTAAAATAAAGAGAAAAGATATTTTTTGAATATAATGAGGAAAGAGAAAAACAATAAAATGACACCAAATTTAGAATTTTTAGATTAAAGCGAAGAAAACAAATAAGAAAAATATTTACAATAACCAATAATAAGGCACACGTTTGCAATTCTCCGGCAACGGCGCCATTTTTTACGAACTGAATTCCTGCGCGGTCTAGAATTTTGACAAAATAAATCCTCGTTGCAAGTATAGCTTCTAAACCGGCAAGGAATCCCTTTCGTACAAAAGCTTGGTTGTCACAAGTAACAAAACCTAATAAAATTTATAACCGAAGTATTCAAACCTCGGGTCGTCTTCTCAAGGAATTGCAAAGAGGTATAATTTATTATTGGTTAAAGAAAACAGTATAATTTTGGGTTTTTAAAATAAGGAACAAGTTATTTAAATGGCAAAGAAAATAAATTAATAATTATAAAATCTCTTGGCAAGGTATAAGAAATTGAAGTCCTATCCTAGTTATTCTTATCAGGTGTGATGAGAATTGGACTCTGCTCCCACTTTTGTTAGCCCTTACTAAATAAAGGAAAGTCAAGCGGACTAATTAATTTGATCCTCAAGTCCTAATCAATTTCTATGGAAAGACTAGAGTTATTAGAGTACAAATTAATCAGCAAAGAATTTCAATTTTAATCAACAGCTGAGTTTGATAACTCAAGTGTTATTAATTACTCAACCAAAGCTAAGAGTGTAAAAAGCTAAATTAAAATCATAAATATGAAATACCTCAAATTGAATTAATAAAGATATCAAATGTAACATGGAAAAGTTCATAAGCCAATTTGGCAACATAAGTCATTAATAAATGAAAGCATTAAAGTATCTAAAAGTATAAGAGAAGTCAAAATAAAGGAATATTGAACCTGGTATGAAGAAACAATCCTAATGACTAAAAAAAATCCTAATCCTAAAACCTAAGAGAGAGGAGAGAACCTCTCTCTCTAAAAACTACATCTAAACCTAAAATTATGAATTATCAGTTTATGCTCCTTATAAATTGAGTCTCTGCATGTTTCCTGGCTTTATTCTGTGTTTATGGGCCGAAAATTGGGTCAAAATGCGGCCCAAAATCATCCCCAACATTTCCTGAATTTTCTGGAGATCGCGCATGTCACACGTACGCGTCGGTCACGCGTACGCGTCGTTTGACGATTTTTCTCTCCACGCGTGCGCGTCAGGCACGCGCTCGCGTCGTTTGTGCAAACTCCAATCCACGCGTACACGTCAAGCACGCGTATGCCTTGCTGTGATTTTGTTCAAATCCCGCGCATGTGTTAGCCATGCGTGCGTGTCGCTGTTCGCTGGTTGTCTCCTTTAGTTCTTGTGCTCCTTCCCTTTTTGTAAGCTTCCTCTCTATTCTCTAAGACATTCCTGCCTATGAAGCCTGAAACACTTAACACAGGGATCACGGCATCGAATGGTATAAAGTAGAATTAAAATACGTAATTAAAAGACCTCTAGGAAGCAAGTTTTTAACCATAAAACTAAACTAGGAAGAAATTGTAAAATTATGCAAATCATATGAATAAGTGGGCAAGAATTTGATAAAAATCACTCAATTAAACACAATATAAACTATAAAATAGTGATTTATCAATGATACAAATACTTTTATCATATTAGATTTTTTATTGAAATTACATATCACAAAAAATCAAAGTTGGAGTTTTTGGTGTAGGTCACGATTTTCTCATGCAAGCATTCTGTCTCTCTCTCCGTATGAAAAAAGGAAAAGAAGCTAATGAATTTTGACGATGATTATATGTGATGTTAGAGAATCATTAGAATCAATTTAGATCAATTAGTATCGTCTATATTTATATAGTATATCTGTATATTAATTGTAGGATTCTATGTCTTTATTACTTTGATTCATTTAGCACCTATAAATACCCCTTGTATATTGTACCTTTTATCACAACTCAATAATACACTTTTCAGATCACTCTCTCAGTCTCTTGTTTCTAACATGGTATCCAGAGCTTAGGTCATTTTTTTTTCCATGAATATTAGTTTATAGTCCTTTGTTTTTCCTCTTCCGTCAGTGTTCTTTGGTCTCTCTTTTGCTCCCTTTTCAGACGCTTTGGTTAGTCACCGCCCTTACCACCGCCTTCGTCTCGTCGTTGCGAGTTCAACAAGTCCAGCCTCGTCACCGGAAACCACCGCACACGCCGCCACGCTCCGTCTGAAGTTCGCCGTCCGATTGTCTCCGGGCAGTACTTTGTGCTCAGTTTTCAACCCCTTCCTGCCGTTTCGGTTCGTCACCACCGCTACCGTCGCCTTCAACTCGTTGCAACATTTTCAACGCCACCGGAATCATCGCCAGACTCCGCCGGACGCGCCGCCACGCGCCGCCTGAAGTTGGCTGTCCGGTTGCAGGCGTTCTCTTCCAGAAGCATCCGTCGCCGTTGGATCAGCGCTCCAGATCAACGGCTCATCAAAGCCCCACGTGGCAACCAGAACAGAGACGGACCGTGCCCGACACGCGAGTCCGACCCGACCCGACCCTCCAACCTGCGTGCCACCTCGCGCCCTGTCAGCTGCTGACGTGTCTTGCATCTCCAATCCCCGTGTGCCACGTGTCATTGCTTGTTGACGTGGCTGCTGAAGTGGCAGACAGTGGGACCCTCCCTAAGGTTTTTTGGTGAGCTCTTTCCGATTCTGCACTCCGATTTCTCATTTTCTGCTCCGAAATTGCCATTTTCTCTCCTCTCTTTGATCTTTGTAACTGGTATATCATGGAAAAGCCAGATGTTTTTGCTGCCACCGACAGAAAGGGTAAATTCTGTCGAAATTGTAACCGTTCTGGGCACCTCTTCCCCGACTGTCCTTCTGTTGAATGTCGCACATGCCACCAGAAAGGTCATCTTAGCTACCATTGTTCACAGCTGTTCTACCGTTACTGCAAGCTCTCGGGACATTTAATTACTGCTTGTCCTACTCGCCCACCACGTCCTAGTCCACTCAACTCGTCTCCTGTCTCTCTTTCTGATATTGCATCTCTTCTTCAGCGTCTTCTCTCTGTTTCTGGTAATACCCCTGCTGCTTTTTCCACCTCTCCAGGTAATTCTAAATGGCATTTTGACTCGGGTTGCTTTAATCACATGTCTCCGTTGCGTAATATTTTCTCATCCATGTCTACCACTACAAATGGACCTACTGTCAATACTGCAAATGGCTCCCTCTTGCACTTAACACACAAGGGTTCTATATCCCAATCAACTCTTAATCTTCCTGATACTTATTATGTTCCCAAATTAAACTTCAATCTTATTTCAGTTGATCAACTTGTTGATCTGGATTTTGAAGTCACTTTTTCTGTTTCTGGTTGTCGTGTACAGGATCCTCGGACGGGACAAATTATCGGGACTGGACGTAAGGTTGGAAGGTTGTTTGAACTGGAGAATCTTCATATTCCTTCTGAACCAAATCTCTGTGCTGCTTCTTCTCCTTCTACCCTCCACTTATGGCATCAGCGTCTTGCCCACACCTCCTTAGGAAAACTACGTCCTCTTATCTCTCGGGGTGTTTTAGGTCAGGTTCCAAATGAATCTTTTGATTGTATTTCTTGTCAAACTGCCAAACAACCTGCTTTATCTTTTCACAATAATTCATCTCTTGCTTGCTCTCCTTTTGATCTCATTCACTCTGATGTTTGGGGCCCCGCTCCCACTGCCTCTATGGGCGGGGCTCGATACTTTGTCATTTTCATTGATGATTATTCTCGTTTTACTTGGGTTTATTTGATGACTAATCGCCATGAGTTACCTCAGATCTATATCAACTTTGCTACTATGATTAAAACTCACTTTTCCAAGGTCATTAAGGTTTTCCGACATGATAATGCTATGGAATACCGTGATTCCAAACTCTTAGCCTTTCTTGCAGAACAGGATACATTGTCTGAGTTTTCTTGTCCTGGTACATCTCAACAAAATGGTAGAGCTGAACGCAAACACCGTCACATTCTTGACTCTGTCCGTGCAATGCTCCTTTCTTCTTCGTGTCCTGAACGTACTTGGGGTGAAGCTGTTCTTACTGCTGTTCATGTTATCAATAGACTCCCTTCTTCTGTTCTTGGTAATATTACTCCCTTTGAGCGTCTTTATCATACCTCCCCAGATTATAGTTCTCTTCGAGTTTTCGGTTGTGTATGTTTTGTTCTTCTTCAGCCTCATGAACATAGTAAACTTGAACCTCGGACTCGTATGTGTTGTTTTCTTGGTTATGGCACTGAACACAAGGGTTATCGTTGTTGGGATCCTCTCTCTAAACGTATTCGTATATCTCGTCATGTTGTCTTCTGGGAGCACCACATGTTTTCTCGATTCTCATCCTTTGAGTCGATTCCTACTACTCAGTCACCTTTGTTTACTAACTCCAATGTTGATCTTTTTCCTAGTAATGATTCTACAGATTCTATCTCGAGTGACCCTCCACAGCCTCCTGTTCTTCCGCCTTCTCCATCTCCCGATGATTCCAGACCGGACGATGATCCTGCTCCTACCGCCATGCCTCCTCCTCCCGCTCGTTCTTCTAGGGTACGGAATCCACCTCCTCATCTTCTTGATTACCATTGCTTTTCTACTATTCTTCATCAACATGAAACTAAGACATTCAGAGAAGCCTCCTCAAACCCAAATTGGCAACAAGCAATGCAAGAAAAATTATAGGCACTTGAAAAAGCACACACCTGGGATCTGGTTGATCCTCCTTCTGATCAGGAAGTTGTGGGCAGTAGATGGGTATACAAGATCAAGACTCGCTCTGATGGCTCTATTGACCGTTATAAGGCCCGCTTGGTTGCTCAAGGTTGTACGCAAGAGTATGGTATTGATTATGAAGAGACTTTTGCCCCTGTCGCTCGTCTTACGTCTGTTAGAGCTCTTCTTGCCATTGCCGCGGTTAAGAAATGGTCTCTCAGTCAGATGGATGTGAAGAATGCATTTCTTAATGGGGATTTGAAAAAGAAAGTCTATATGAAGCCACCTCCGGGATATCCTTGTCCTTCTAATAAGGTTTGTCTCCTTCGCAAGGCACTTTATGGACTTAAGCAAGCTCCTCGTGAATGGTTTGACAAGTTCAGCACTACCATATGCAGTCTTGGTTTTACTTCTAGCCCTCATAAACATGCGCTCTTCATTCGTAAAAGTGAACGTGGAATTGTTCTTCTACTTTTGTATGTTGATGACATGATCATTACTGGGGATGATGTTGATGGTATCTCTGATCTCAAGGCCTCACTTCACCGTACCTTTGAGATGAAAGATCTTGGTTTTCTCAGTTATTTTCTTGGTCTCGAGGTCATCTCCACCGATGATGGCATCTATCTCTCTCAGGCTAAGTATGCTTCAGATCTTCTTGCTCGCGCTGGGATTACAGATAGTCGCACTGAGTCTACTCCTCTTGAGCCTAATGTTCGATTTACCCCTATGGATGGCACTATTTTGGATAATCCAACTCTCTATCGACAGTTAGTTGGCGGTCTCGTCTACTTGACTGTCACCCGACCAGACATCGCCTATCCAGTTCATGTACTTAGCCAGTTCTTGTCCGCTCCTCGTACTAATCACTATGCGGCAGTTCTACGCATTCTTCGCTACATCAAAGGCACTCTATTTCATGGCCTTTATTTTCCTGCCCATTCCTCTTTGTCTCTTCAGGCTTATTCCGATGCTGATTAGGTTGGTGATCCCACTGATCGTCGTTCTACTACTGGTTACTGTTTGTTTCTTGGCGACGCTCTCATTTCTTGGCGTGCTAAGAAGCAAACATTCACTGCTCGCTCAAGCACAGAAGCTGAGTACCGTGCCCTCGCTGACACCACTGCTGAAGTTATCTCGGTTCGTTGGCTTCTCGAAGATTTGGGTGCTCCTCAGTCGTCCCCTACTGATTTTTTTGCGATAACCGCAGTACTATTCAGATCGCCCATAATGATGTGTTTCATGAACGTACCAAACACATTGAGATTGATTGTCACTTCATTCGGCAACGTATCCTTATTGATGCTGTTCGTCTCATTGCTGTTGGAACACTAGATCAGACTGCTGATATCTTCACGAAAGCTCATCACCCGACTCGTTTCCGGACTTTGTTATCCAAACTCAAGTTGGTATCCTTAGCTCCCACTTGAGTTTGAGGGGAGATGTTAGAGAATCATTAGAATCAATTTAGATCAATTAGTATCGTCTATATTTATATAGTATATCTGTATATTAATTGTAGGATTCTATGTCTTTATTACTTTGATTCATTTAGCACCTATAAATACCCCTTGTATATTGTACCTTTTATCACAACTCAATAATACACTTTTCAGATCACTCTCTCAGTCTCTTGTTTCTAACATGTGATTCGGAAAGTGTTTCAGCTTGAGGAATATTCGGTGTCATAGTTTAATAAAGAAATGAAACATATGTCACGATTATATATATATATATATATATATATATATATATATATATATATATATATATATATATAGTACTAAATTGATCCTTTATATTTGGGCATAATTCTACTTTGGTCCTTAAGGTTTAAAATGTCTTATTTAAATTCAAAAAAGTTTTAATTTAGTTCTATCGTGAAGTCAAAGTTAAATAATTAACGGAATGTCTTATGTGACAGCAATACAAGAACAAGGTCGATACTATGGAGAACAAGTACAAGCTCCAAAGGTACAAAATCAAATATAGATACATCAATACATTTATTTATCATTTTCTTTAGTTTTATAGAAAATATTTTATTTAAATTATAAGAAGAATGATAAATAAATGTATTGAAACATCTACGGTTAATTTTGTGCCTCCAGAGTTTGTACTTGCTCTCCAAATTATCGATTTTATTTTTATACTGCTGTCATGTAAGACATTCCGTTAATTATTTAACTTTGACCTCACGGTGGGACTACATTAAAGCTAAATAAAACTTTTTTAATTCAAATAAAACATTTTAAACCTTAAAGATTAAAACAGGATTAAGCCCAAACATAGGACCAATTTAGTACCTCATCCTATATAGTAAGTCAAGTTCCATTTCCTTTTCTTTGATTCTTTTGAAGGCTACATTAGATATCTTTCCGAATAATAATAATAATAATAATAATAATAATAATAATAATAATAATAATAATAATAATTAATAATAATAATAATAATAATAAATTTAATTTTTGTCTATCAAAATAATCTTTGATAAATAATTTAAATTAATAGAATAAATCATAATTAAATTAAACTTCAATAATTATAAATTTTTATTTAATTATTTTTGTTAAAAATAATTTTTTTTAAAATAAAATCTCAATATAATATAATAACTCATAAATAACTAATTATTTAATTTTCAAAAATATGGAATGTTACCGTATGTTTTCACAAAGATCATTTTGTAACTCTACAAAACTTACGTGCATAGAATGGCAAAAAAAAAATAGACATTCATAAACAAAAATCACTCATTCGTGTGTGTTTGGTATAATTTCATCGTTATAATATCCTCGCAAATTTACAATAACTTTTAAAACTTCAACTTCACATAATCCAACTTTTTTGACATTACAAATTGTCAAAAAAACTCA
Organism: Arachis hypogaea; assembly: GCF_003086295.3. Lineage (NCBI taxonomy): Eukaryota > Viridiplantae > Streptophyta > Magnoliopsida > Fabales > Fabaceae > Arachis > Arachis hypogaea. Next base: position 90,589,390 of record NC_092039.1, read on the forward strand.
CAAATATAAAAGAAAAAAAATAAAAATGAAAAATACAGATGAATTGGTAATTATATTTATAGACAAGATTCTCCTTTAAAATATTTTTTCTATACAAAATGCAAGCTGCATTTTGCAGCTTTTGAATAAAAAAAATTGACAACATCATATCAATATAATTACTTTACACATTCGTTTCAACATCAAACACCACATTTTTTTGCATATAAAAAAAATCAGCCTATTAAAGCTGTATTTAATTTAAAGATAGCTTTTAAATATAAAACAATATTTTATTTTAGTTATGCATTTTTTAAGTTTAATTAATTTTATATTTAACACTCAATTATTTTTTTCCAAATAAAAGAAATTGACAAGTTCAAATTATAACATTTTAAATTTTGGTTGATATTTTCATCTCATATTTAGTTCTAATATTTATATTGAATTTGAATTAAATGGTTTTTTATTAAAAATTATAAATTTTAAATAATTAATTATTAATAAAAATTATCAACATCAAAATTAAAAAGAGAAATAACATAAATTAGTTTCTAAATTTTTTTGCGAGATACTTTAAACTTAACAAATTTTAATCACTAAATAAGTTCTTAAACTTTTATAGTATTAGACAAATCAATCCTTGGATCGTATTGTTCATTTATATGAAGAGACTTATATAAAAGTTTTAAAAATTATTAAGAACGGTTGTATCTTTTATTAAATAACAATAAACATTAATTTATCTAATTTTTTACCAAATTTAACATAAAAATTAATATGTTTAATAAAATAAAAATTAAAAATTGATTTAGTTATTAAAATTTGTTGTGAATTAAATTATCCGATTAAAATTTTTTTAGAAACAGATTTGAAATATTAATCAATTAAAAAATTAAATTAAACTAATTTGGTTAAATATAATTTGTTAACCATGAAACTTTTTACCAATAATACACCACGTGTTAAAAAAAAAACATAATTAAGGTGAATGCATCTAAATCTTTTCCATTTCAAAAAGATAAATTAGTATTTAATATTATTTTAATTTATCTTTAAAATTAATGTTTTTTTAATTTACTTAGTAAAAAATTTCCCTCTTGACCACCTTTCCCAGATCCAATTACCATCGCAGTTCATCAAAATTTCAAAATTACACATTGTGGTGAATAACATCATCACTTTCTATTATGCATAATCCGCTTTACCTTCTTGGTCCTCAAACATCACTCATACTAAAACGGTAAAACCTTAAACAAGTAAACAATAACTAAAAATTTATCATAGCCATAAATTCTTAGATTGAAAAAGAAAAGAACAAACCACAGTAGATAGATTCCTAAATTGCAAGAGAAATTAACCAGGGCGCTGGCCACAACAACCAATTAGTACCAAGAAGAAACAGATTCCAAAAATCAAAAATCAAAAGCCGTTTAGTTTCAATTTCCAGAACCATACAGCATTCTCCCAACCTCTAACGACACGAAAGCATCAACGCAAGCGTATTGAACCTGTTCCGCCGTGAGCCACGCGTTATCCCAGCGGCTCCGACCGACTCTCTTAGGCTTTTCGATCTCCAATCCGAGCACCCTCTCAGCTAGCCTCTTCAAGCCCGCTCTTTTCATCTCACTCTCACCCAGCACGCTCTCTGCCAAACCCCTCAGGTCAACGAAATTCTTCACGTTGAGGTTGTAGTCTTCTAGAAGCTTCTCCACGTCCTCTTCGATCCCCACGCCGAGGAACGTGTGTCCCTCGTTGACGAGAAAGTCAACGAGGGACCGCGGAACCGAGGGAGAGTAGAGGATCTGGAAGATGAGGCAGCGGTTGCCGATGCAGAGCTGGAGAGTGGCGACTGGGTTGTCGGAGTTGCGGTGGGTGTTGGGACGCCACTCGATGTCGAGGCCGACGAGGACAGTGGTGGTGGTGGAGGAGGAGTGGTGGTGGTTGAGGGTGTCGGAGAGCCAGGTGTCGACGAGGGAGGGAGACGTGGTGAGGAGAGTGTGGATGGTGTGAGTGTGGAAGATGACGTCGTAAAGGTTGTAGTCGTCATAAGGAAGGTTGTGGTCAACGACGCTGATGATGGCGCGTGTTGTCCCGCTCCCTTGAGTAGGTGCGTGGTGGTTCTCATGGTGGTTGGGGTCTCCCATTGCGAAGAGTTGTTGGAGCTGTCAGCTGTGGCCTCCGAAGGATACTCCAATGAAATTATCAATTTTGTCCTGATGATATCGTTTTGAATTCAAATTAGATTTGGGAAATTTAGAACAAGTGTCCTCTGGAGTGAAATATAGTGATTGGTGTGGTTAAGCCTTTGGGGCGCTACTTTTGATTTTTCAAATAAAGGTTTATAGTTGGATTTTAAAATAAATAAATAAATTAAATTTATGATTAACTAATATATGTATTTTTAAAATTATTAAAAAATAAAATGTAAATAATGCTAAAAATATATAAATAAAAAATAATTAAAAAAATATTCAAATGTAATTAGAATTTATTTTTTATTATTATTTTTAGAATAAATAATTATTTCTAATTATAAATGATTTTTTTATTTAAATAAAATAATAGAAGATCAAATTGACGTGAATTTCATCAATGAAATTTTAAAACCTGAATTCTTTAAACTATATAATATATAAATAGTTTCAAGGTGATATGACTTAGATAATGCATGAAACATGTTATTCTAGGACGATTTATGCATGAAATTTATTGGACAAATGCACATAAATCGTCCCAAGTCAATGTATTTTTCAAGTTGTATGTAAATCGTCCCATGAGTTACATTTTTTTTACCTAAAGCCCACAACCCTAGTACGATTTACGTGCAAATACACAATCTCAACACCCAAGCACGATTTAAGTGCAAATCCAAAACTAATAGATATATTTAGACATAATTTTAATTTGTATTTTAAATATTTTTAGGTTGAATATTAATTTTTCAATAAATTTAGGAAGTGAAAATTTTAATTAGTTAAAAAAATGAATATAAAAAATAATTTTGTTACAACAAAGATTTATCTTTTAAAATAATTTAAAAAATTTCATTAAAAAGATTAATTATTGTGTATGAATAATTTTATTTTTATTTCAAAAGACAATATCTAAAAAAATTAAAGAATTTAAATGTTTTAAAATAAAAAATTATTAAAATAATAAAATAAAAATTAACATTATTAAATTTGTAATTTTATAAAATATATTTTATTATTTTATTTTTAAAAATTAATTTTTTATTTTATTATTTTATAAATTTATTGAATTTAAAAATTTTAATCAAGTATTAGATAGTTATATCCAAAATTTGGTATAAGTCCAAAATTTGTTTATATTATGTTCATATAGTTATATTTTTTTGTTATATATCTAAATAATTTATGAATATAAAAATATTTTTATTTCTTGAATAAGGTTTTAAAATTGAGGTAAACTCAGTTTTAGTTTTAACAGGATATTGAAATGAATTTGATTTATATCTACAAGTATTCACACAATAAATCTTTTACAAAATTAATTTTAGTACGTGAAGTACTCAACTCAATTGTTTTTTTTTGTTAAATTCTACTTTTGTTATGTATTTTGATTTTTTCACTTCATTTTTATGTCGGTGTTACTTGTATCTTCTAAATATCCAATTATTGATTGCTATTTGGCTAAATTAGTACTATTTTCTCAACATAAAATATGTTATCTAATTCTCTGTCATTTAGATAAAGAATCTATTATTCGATTTTAGAATTATTCTAATATTTAATCTTAAATTAAAATCTTTTAAATTGAATAAATTGATAAAATAATAAAATAAAAAATTAATTTTTAAAAATAAAATAATAAAATATATATTTTATAAAAATTACAAATTTAATGATGTTAATTTTTATTTCATCATTTTAATAATTTTTTTATTTTAAAACATTTAAATTCTTTTATTTTTTTAGATATTGTCTTTGAAATAAAAATAGAATTATTCATACACAATAATTAATCTTTTCAAGGAAGTTTTTTTAATTATTTTAGAAGATAAATCTTTGTCGTAACAAAATCATTTTTTTTGAAAGCAAATAGCTCAACACAATAGCAGTGGAGCAAGCACAGTGTCACAACTAAACATAAACAGGGCTAACAAACATAAAAATACAAATCCATCCCCATGTCATCTCCGGCATAGCCATCAACAACTAAAGGGATCCCCACCGCTCCACTCGTTAGTACTATCTGAGGACATGTTGATGATTTCTTCAACTCCTTTGCTTGTTTGCTGAAAAATCCGTCTATTTCTTTCCAGCCATAAGTTCCAGACAACTGCGCAGAAACACCTCAACCGGTGGTTTCGCTCTTCCATCCTCCTCGGTTCTTCTGTCCAACTAAGAAAGTGTTCTTTCATCAATCCCGGATAAGACCATCGTCGGCCAAAGGCTGAGATCCAAGCACTCCACACCTGCCATGCAAATACACACCCTAGAAACAAGTGATGTATATCCTCCACCTCGTTGTTACAAAGAACACAAGTAACATCTTCCTGACTGATAATTCCAAACCGGCTCAACCTGTCCTTTGTATTCACTCTTCCTATCAGAACAAACCAGACAAACAGTTCCACTCTAGGTGGGACCAACCCCTTCCAGATAGTCCTGGTAAAGTGGTAGCGCGAAATTGTGATCAATACTTTTCACAACTCAAATAATCCCCGGTAATGAATCCAAAAACTTGGTGTTCAATACCATGGCATAAACACAACTTCGCACAACTAACCAGCAAGTATACTGGGTCGTCCAAGTAATAAACCTTACGCGAGTAAGGGTCGATCTCACAGAGATTGTTGGTATGAAGCAAGTTATGGTCACCTTGTAAATCTCAGTCAGGCAAACTCAAATGGATATGGGTGATATACGAATAAAACATAAAGATAAAGATAGAGATACTTATGTAATTCATTGGTAGGAATTTCAGATAAGCGTATGAAGATGCTGTCCCTTCCGTCTCTCTGCTTTCCTACTGTCTTCATCCAATCCTTCTTACTCCTTTCCATGGCAAGCTTATGCAAGGGTTTCACCGTTGTCAGTGGCTACCTCCCATCCTCTCAGTGGAAATGTTCAACGCACCCTGTCACGGCACGGCTATCCATCTGTCGATTCTCAATCAGGCCGGAATAGAATCCAGTGATTCTTTTGCGTCTGTCACTAATGTCCCGCCTTCAGGAGTTTGAAGCACGTCACAGTCATTCAATCATTGAATCCTACTCAGAATACCACAGACAAGGTTAGACCTTCCGGATTCTCTTGAATGCCGCCATCAGTTCTAGCCTATACCACGAAGACTCCGGTTAAAGAATCCAAGAGATATCCACCCAATCTAAGGTAGAACGGAGGTGGTTGTCAGGCACACGTTCATAGGTGAGAATGATGATGAGTGTCACGGATCATCACATTCATCAAGTTGAAGAACAAGTGATATCTTAGAACAAGAACAAGCGGAATTGAATAGAAGAACAATAGTAATTGCATTAATACTCGAGGTACAGCAGAGCTCCACACCTTAATCTATGGTGTGTAGAAACTCCACCGTTGAAAATACATAAGAACAAGGTCTAGGCATGGCCAAATGGCCAGCCTCCCAAAGAGGGTTCAATCATAAAAACATGATCAAAAGCTCTAAAATGATCCAAAGATTAAAATACAATAGTAAAAAGTCCTACTTATAGAGAACTAGTAGCCTAGGGTTTACAGAGACAAGTAAATGACATAAAAATCCACTTCCGGGCCCACTTAGTGTGTGCTTGGGCTGAGCATTGAAGCATTTTCGTGTAGAGACTCTTCTTGGAGTTAAACGCCAGCTTTGGTGCCAGTTTGGGCGTTTAACTCCCATTTTGGTGCCAGTTCCGGCGTTTAACGCTGGAAATCCTGAGGGTGACTTTGAACGCCGATTTGGGCCATCAAATCTTGGGCAAAGTATGGACTATCATATATTGCTGGAAAGCCCAGGATGTCTACTTTCCAACGCCATTGAGAGCACGCCAATTGGGCTTCTGTAGCTCCAGAAAATCTACTTCGAGTGCAGGGAGGTCAGAATCCAACAGCATCTGCAGTCCTTTTTAGTCTCTGAATCAGATTTTTGCTCAGGACCCTCAATTTCAGCCAGAAAATACCTGAAATCACAGAAAAACACACAAAATCATAGTAAAGTCCAGAAAAGTGAATTTTAACTAAAAACGAATAAAAATATACTAAAAACTAACTAGATCATACTAAAAACATACTAAAAACAATGCCAAAAAGCGTACAAATTATCCGCTCATCACAACACCAAACTTAAATTGTTGCTTGTCCTCAAGCAACTGAAAATTAAATAAGATAAAAAGATAAAAAGAAGAGAATATGCAATGAATTCCAAAAACATCTATGAAGATCAGTATCAATTAGATGAGCGGGGCTTTTAGCTTTTTGTCTCTGAACAGTTTTGGCATCTCACTCTATCCTTTGAAATTCAGAATGATTAGCTTCTTTAGGAACTCAGAATCCGGATAGTGTCATTGATTCTCCTAGTTAAGTATGATGATTCTTGAACACAGCTACTTATTGAGTCTTGGCTGTGGCCCAAAGCACTCTGTCTTCCAGTATTACCACCGGATACATACATGCCACAGACACATAATTGGGTGAACCTTTTCAGATTGTGACTCAGCTTTGCTAGAGTCCCCAATTAGAGGTGTCCAGGGTTCTTAAGCACACTCTTTTTGCCTTGGACCACAACTTTATTTCTTTCTTTTCTCTCTTTTTTTTGTTTTTCTTTTTTTTCTCTTTTTTTTTTTGTATTCACTGCTTTTTTTCTTGCTTCAAGAATCATTTTAAAGATCTTTCAGATTCTCAGTAACATTTCTCCTTTTTCATCATTCTTTCAAGAGCCAACATTCATGAACCACAAATTCAAAAGACATATGCACTGTTTAAGCATACATTCAGAAGACAAAAGTAGTGCCACCACATCAAAATAATCAAACTGTTATAAAATTCAAGATTCATGCAATTCTTCTCTTTTTCAATTAAGAACAATTTTTTTTTAAGAAAGGTGATGGATTCATAGGACATTCATAACTTTAAGGCATAGACACTAAGACACTAATGATCACAAGACACAAACATAGATAAACATAAGCACTAAAATTCGAAAAACAGAAAATAAAGAACAAGGAAATTAAAGAACGGGTCCACCTTAGTGATGGCGGCTTGTTAATAAAGAACAAGGAAATTAAAGAACGGGTCCACCTTAGTGATGGCGGCTTGTTCTTCCTCTTGAAGATCCTATGGAGTGCTTGAGCTCCTCAATGTCTCTTCCTTGTCTTTGTTGCTCCTCTCTCATGATTCTTTGATCTTCTCTAATTTCATGGAGGATGATAGAGTGTTCTTGATGCTCCACCCTTAGTTGTCCCATGTTGGAACTCAATTCTCCTAGGGAGGTGTTTAGTTGCTCCCAATAGTTTTGTGGAGGAAAGTGCATCCCTTGAGGAATCTCAGGGATCTCATGATGAGTGGGGTCTCTTGTATGCTCCATCCTCTTCTTAGTGATGGGCTTGTCCTCATCAATGGGAGTGTCTCCTTCTATGTCAACTCCAACTGAATAACAGAGGTGACAAATGAGATGAGGAAAGGCTAACCTTGCTAAGGTAGAGGACTTGTCCACCACCTTATAAAGTTCTTGAGCTATAACCTCATGAACTTCTATTTCTTCTCCAATCATGATGCTATGAATCATGATAGCCCGGTCTATAGTAACTTTGGACCGGTTGCTAGTGGGAATGATTGAGCGTTGGATAAACTCCAACCATCCCCTAGCCACGGGTTTGAGGTCATGCCTTCTCAATTGAACCGGCTTTCCTCATGAATCTCTCTTCCATTGGGCGCCCTCTTCACATATGACTGTGAGGACTTGGTCCAACCTTTGATTAAAGTTGACCCTTCTAGTGTAAGGGTGTTCATCTCCTTGCATCATGGGCAAGTTGAATGCCAACCTTACATTTTCCGGACTAAAATCCAAGTATTTCCCCCGAACCATAGTAAGCCAATTCTTTGGGTCCGGGTTTACACTTTGATCATGGTTCTTGGTGATCCATGCGTTGGCATAGAACTCTTGAACCATTAAGATTCCGACTTGTTGAATGGGGTTGGTAAGAACTTCCCAACCTCTTCTTTGGATCTCATGTCGGATCTCCGGATATTTACTCTTTTTGAGTGAAAAAGGGACCTCGGGGATCACCTTCTTCAAGGCCACAACTTCATAGAAGTGGTCTTGATGCACCCTTGAGATGAATCTCTCCATCTCCCATGACTCGGAGGTGGAAGCTTTTGCCATCCCTTTCCTCTTTCTAGAGGTTTCTCCGGCCTAGGATACCATAAATAGTTATGGAAAAACAAAAAGCAATGCTTTTACCACACCAAACTTAAAAGGTTTGCTCGCCCTCGAGCAAAAGAAGAAAGAAGAGAGTAGAAGAAGAAGAAATGAGGAAGAAGGGAATGGCTTTGTGTTTGGCCAAAAAGGGGGAGAAGTGGTGTTTAGGTTGTGTGAAAATGAAGGAGTGAAGATGGGTTTATATAGGAGAGGGGGAAGGGTGGTGTTCGGCTATGTATGGGTGGGTTTGGGTGGGAAAGTGGTTTGAATTTGAATGGTGAGGTAGGTGGGGTTTTATGAAGGATGGATGTGAGTGGTGAAGAGAAAGATGGGATTTTATAGGTGAAGGGTTTTTGGGGAAGAGGTGTTGAGGTGATTGGTGAATGGGTGAAGAAGAGAGAGAGTGGTGGGGTAGGTGGGGATCCTGTGGGGTCCACAGGAAAAGTCATTCCTGCACCAAATGGCATGCAAAAATGCATTTCTGGCCAATTCTGGCGTTAAACGCCGGGCTGGTGCCCATTTCTGGCGTTTAACGCCAAGTGTTTGCCCTTTTCTGGCATTTAACGCCAGTCTGGTGCCCCTTTCTGGCGTTAAACGCCCAGAATGGTGCCAGACTGGGCGTTAAACGCCCAACAGCTAGCCTTACTGGCGTTTAAACGCCAGCACGCTCTCCTCCAGGGTGTGCTGTTTTTCTTTCTGTTTTTCATTCTGTTTTTGCTTTTTCAATTGATTTTGTGACTTCTCATGATCATCAACCTACAAAAAAAACATAAAATAACAAAAGAGAATAGATAAAATATAACATTGGGTTGCCTCCCAACAAGCGCTTCTTTAATGTCAGTAGCTTGACAGTGGGCTCTCATGGAGCCTCAGAAATGCTCAGAGCAATGTTGGATCCTCCCAACACCAAACTTAGAGTTTGAATGTGGGAGTTCAACACCAAACTTAGAGTTTGGTTGTGGCCTCCCAACACCAAACTTAGAGTTTGACTGTGGGGGCTCTGTTTGACTCTGTTTGACTCTGTTTTGAGAGGAGCTCTTCATGCTTCCTCTCCATGATGACAGAGGGATATCCTTGAGCCTCAAACACAAAGGATTCTTCATTCACTTGAATGATCAATTCTCCTCTATCAACATCAATCACAGCCTTTGCTGTGGCTAGGAAGGGTCTGCCAAGGATGATGGATTCATCCATGCACTTCCCAGTCTCTAGGACTATAAAATCAGCAGGGATGTAATGGTCTTCAACCTTTACCAGAACATCCTCTACAAGTCCATGAGCTTGTTTTCTTGAGTTGTCTGCCATCTCTAGTGAGATTTTTGCAGCTTGCACCTCAAAGATCCCTAGCTTCTCCATTACAGAGAGAGGCATGAGGTTTACACTTGACCCTAGGTCACACAAGGCCTTCTTGAAGGTCATGGTGCCTATGGTACAAGGTATTGAAAACTTCCCAGGATCCTATCTCTTTTTAGGCAGTTTCTGCCTAGACAAGTCATCCAGTTCTTTGGTGAGCAAAGGGGGTTCATCCTCCCAAGTCTCATTTCCAAATAACTTGTCATTTAGCTTCATGATTGCTCCAAGGTATTTAGCAACTTGCTCTTCAGTGACATACTCATCCTCTTCAGAGGAAGAATACTCATCAGAGCTCACGAATGGCAGAAGTAAGTCCAATGGAATCTTTATGGTCTCATTTTGAGCCTCAGATTCCCATGGTTCCTCATTGGGGAACTCATTGGAGGCCAGTGGGCGTCCATTGAGGTCTTCCTCAATGGCATTCACTGCCTCTCCTTCCTCTCCAAATTCGGCCATGTTGATGGCCTTGCACTCTCCTTTTGGATTTTCTTCTGTATTGCTTGGAAGAGTACTAGGAGGGAGTTCAGAAATTTTCTTGCTCAGCTGACCCACTTGTGCCTCCAAATTTCTAATGGAGGACCTTGTTTCAGTCATGAAACTTTGAGTGGTTTTGATTAGATCAGAGACCATGGTTGCTAAGTCAGAGTTGTTCTGCTTAGAACTCTCTGTCTGTTGCTGAGAAGATGATGGAAAGGGCTTGCTATTGCTAAACCTGTTTCTTCCACCATTATTATTGTTGAAACCTTGTTGAGGTCTCTGTTGATCCTTCCATGAGAAATTTGGATGATTTCTCCATGAAGGATTATAGGTATTTCCATAGGGTTCTCCCATGTAATTCACCTCTTCCATTGAAGGGTTCTCAGGATCATAAGCTTCCTTAGTACTACCTGGTGCATTTTGCATTCCAGACAGACTTTGAGAAATCATATTGACTTGTTGAGTCAATATTTTGTTCTGAGCCAATATGGCATTCAGAGTGTCAATCTCAAGAACTCCTTTCTTCTGATTAGTCCCATTGTTCATAGGATTCCTTTCAGAAGTGTACATGAATTGGTTATTTGCAACCATTTCAATCAGCTCTTGAGCTTCTGTAGGCGTCTTCTTCAGATGAAGAGATCCTCCAGCAGAGCTATCCAAAGACATCTTGGACAGTTCAGAGAGACCATCATAGAAAATACCTATGATGCTCCATTCAGAAAGCATATCAGAGGGACACTTTCTGATCAATTGTTTATATCTTTCCCAAGCTTCATAGAGGGATTCTCCTTCCTTTTTTCTGAAGGTTTGGACTTCCACTCTAAGCTTACTTTTTGAGGTGGAAAGAACTTTGCCAAGAAGGCATTGACTAGCTTTTCCCAAGAGTTCAGGCTTTCTTTAGGTTGTGAGTCCAACCATATTCTAGCTCTGTCTCTTACAGCAAAAGGGAATAGCATAAGTCTGTAGACCTCAGGGTCAACCCCATTAGTCTTGACAGTGTCACAGATTTGCAAGAATTCAGCTAAAAACTGATGAGGATCTTCCAATGGAAGTCCATGGAACTTGCAATTCTGTTGCATTAGAGAAACTAATTGAGGCTTAAGCTCAAAGTTGTTTGCTCCAATGGCAGGGATAGAGATGCTTCTCCCATAGAAGTCGGGAGTAGGTGCAGTAAAGTCACCCAGCACCTTCCTTGCATTGTTGGCATTGTTGTTGTTTTCGGCTGCCATGAGTTCTTCTTCTTTGAAGATTTCTGTTAGGTCCTCTACAGAGAATTGTGCCTTAACTTCTCTTAGTTTTCGCTTCAAGGTCCTTTCAGGTTCAGGGTCAGCCTCAACAAGAATGCTTTTGTCTTTGCTCCTGCTCATAAGAAAGAGAAGAGAACAAGAAAATGTGGAATTCTCTATGTCACAGTATAGAGATTCCTTGAGGTGTCAGAGGAAAAGAAAAATGGAAGGTAGAAGTAGAAGAATTCGAACTTATCAAGAGATATGGAGTTCGAATTGTTCATTAAGGAATAGTGTTAGTCCATAAATAGAAGGATGTGAGAAGAAGGGAAGTAATTTTCGAAAATTAAGTAAAAGATTTTGAAAACATTTTGAAAAACTTTGATTGATAATTTTCGAAAACAAAAAGTGGAAAAGAAATCAAGTGATTTTTGAAAAAGAATTTGAAATCAGAAATCAAAAAGATTTGATTGAAAGCTATTTTGAAAAAGATGTGGTTAAGAAGATATGATTAGTTTTAAAAAGATGTGATTGAGAAGATATGATTTGAAAAATATTTTAAAAAGATTTGATTTTGAAAATTAATGACTTGGCTATCAAGAAAAGATATGATTCAAACATTAAGCCTTTCTCAACAGAAAAGGCAACATACTTGAAATGTTGAATCAAATCATTAATTGATAGCAAGTATCTTTGAAAATAGAAAGAAATCAATTTTGAAAACATATGATTGAAAAGATATGATTTGAAAAAGATTTGATTTTGAAAAACTTTGAAAACTTGAAAAAAATTTGCATTGAAAACAATCTTCCCTCTTGTGCCATCCTGGCGTTAAACGCCCAGAATGGTGCACATTCTGGCATTTAACGCCCAAAACTCTACCCTTTTGGGCGTTAAACGCCCAACCAGGCACCCTGGCTGGCGTTTAAACGCCAGTCTGTCCTTCTTCACTGGGCGTTTTGAACGCCCAGCTTTTTCTGTGCAATTCCTCTGCTGAATGTTCTGCATCTTCAATTCTCTGTATTATTTACTTGAAAATACACAAATTAAAAATTTTTTTTGGATTTTTAATAATGAAGAATAATCAAAATGCAACTGAAATCAAATAACAATGCATGCAAGACACCAAACTTAGCAATTTGTATACTACTGACACTAATGAGAATGTATATGAGACACATAAACACTCAAGTCAAGAGAATTCAAAGATCAGAGTAAGAAATCATCAAGAATTACTTGAAGATCCTTAAGACACATGAATGAAAGCATGCAATTGACACCAAACTTAAAATGAGACACTAGACTCAAACAAGAAATTTTTGGATTTTATGATTTTGTAATTTTTTTTGTGATTTTCGAAAATTAAGTGAAAAAAGAAAATGAAGGTATCAAAACTCTTAATGAGAATTCCAAGAATCATGCAATGTTTAGTCTAAGACTCCGGTCCAGGAATTAGACATGGCTTCACAGCCAGCCAAGCTTTCAAAGAAAGCTTCGGTCCAAAACACTAGACATGGCCAATGGCCAGCCAAGCCTTAGCAGATCACTGCTCCAACAGTAAGATTGATAGAAATCAACAAGCTCTTGTGATGATAAGTTGAAACCTCGGTCCAATGAAATTAGACATGGCTTCACAGCCAGCCAGACTTCAACAAATCATCATGAAACTCTAGAATTCATCTTCAAGAATTCTGAAAAAAAAAATACCTAATCTAAGCAACAAGATGAGCCGTCAGTTGTCCAAACTCAACAATCCCCGGCAACGGCGCCAAAAACTTGGTAGCGCAAAATTGTGATCAATACTTTTCACAACTCAAATAATCCCCGGTAATGAATCCAAAAACTTGGTATTCAATACCATGGCATAAACACAACTTCGCACAACTAACCAGCAAGTGTACTGGGTCGTCCAAGTAATAAACCTTACGCGAGTAAGGGTCGATCCCACAGAGATTGTTGGTATGAAGCAAGCTATGGTCACCTTGTAAATCTCAGTCAGGCAAACTCAAATGGATATGGGTGATATACGAATAAAACATAAAGATAAAGATAGAGATACTTATGTAATTCATTGGTAGGAATTTCAGATAAGCGTATGAAGATGCTGTCCCTTCCGTCTCTCTGCTTTCCTACTGTCTTCATCCAATCCTTCTTACTCCTTTCCATGGCAAGCTTATGCAAGGGTTTCACCGTTGTCAGTGGCTACCTCCCATCCTCTCAGTGGAAATGTTCAACGCACCCTGTCACGGCACGGCTATCCATCTGTCGGTTCTCAATCAGGCCGGAATAGAATCCAGTGATTCTTTTGCGTCTGTCACTAACGCCCCGCCTTCAGGAGTTTGAAGCACGTCACAGTCATTCAATCATTGAATCCTACTCAGAATACCACAGACAAGGTTAGACCTTCCGGATTCTCTTGAATGCCGCCATCAGTTCTAGCCTATACCACGAAGACTCCGGTTAAAGAATCCAAGAGATATCCACCCAATCTAAGGTAGAACGGAGGTGGTTGTCAGGCACACGTTCATAGGTGAGAATGATGATGAGTGTCACGGATCATCACATTCATCAAGTTGAAGAACAAGTGATATCTTAGAACAAGAACAAGCGGAATTGAATAGAAGAACAATAGTAATTGCATTAATACTCGAGGTACAGCAGAGCTCCACACCTTAATCTATGGTGTGTAGAAACTCCACCGTTGAAAATACATAAGAACAAGGTCTAGGCATGGCCGAATGGCCAGCCTCCCAAAGAGGGTTCAATCATAAAAACATGATCAAAAGCTCTAAAATGATCCAAAGATTAAAATACAATAGTAAAAAGTCCTACTTATAGAGAACTAGTAGCCTAGGGTTTACAGAGATGAGTAAATGACATAAAAATCCACTTCCGGGCCCACTTGGTGTGTGCTTGGGCTGAGCATTGAAGCATTTTCGTGTAGAGACTCTTCTTGGAGTTAAACGCCAGCTTTGATGCCAGTTTGGGCGTTTAACTCCTATTTTGGTGCCAGTTCTGGCGTTTAACGCTGGAAATCCTGAGGGTGACTTTGAACGCCGGTTTGGGCCATCAAATCTTGGGCAAAGTATGAACTATCATATATTGCTGGAAAGCCCAGGATGTCTAATTTCCAACGCCGTTGAGAGCGCGCCAATTGGGCTTTTGTAGCTCCAGAAAATCCACTTCGAGTGCAGGGAGGTCAGAATCCAAAAGCATCTACAGTCCTTTTTAGTCTCTGAATCAGATTTTTGCTCAGGACCCTCAATTTCAGCCAGAAAATACCTGAAATCACAGAAAAACACACAAACTCATAGTAAAGTCCAGAAAAATGAATTTTAACTAAAAACTAATAAAAATATACTAAAAACTAACTAGATCATACTAAAAACATACTAAAAACAATGCCAAAAAGCGTACAAATTATCCGCTCATCATAAAGCTGTAGCTAGTTACCTCCGCTGGGACCAATTCCTCCTGCATCACCTGCACAAATGAGTTAGTTGTAAAAACACCTCGCCTATCATATTTCCACACCACTCTATCCTCTCTGTTATGAACTAATTTCACAGGTCTCAAAACCTCATGCAATGCACTCAAGAGTTCCAACTCCCATTGGAAGAGCTCTCGCCTCCAATGGAAGTTCCAAATCCACTCAAGCCCATCCCAAAACCCACAGTTTCCTATAACGGATCCACACTGGTTTGAAACAGAGAAAAGCCTCGGGAACCGGTTCTTTAGGGGTCCACCACTCACCCATGCATCCTCCCAAAATCGTGTCCTACACCCATCCCCAACCTCCATGGACAGGCCTGTGATCATCTTATCTCTTAAAGGTTGGTTCCTGATGTGTAGCTGGCAAATATCCTTCCATGGTCCTCCTCTAGTAGGCGGGTCTTGAGTCGACAGTGGCTCATTGGGGTTTAGATTATGACAAGAAACTACGACTTTTTTCCACAATGGCCAATCCTCCTTCGCAAATCGCCACCACCACTTAAACAAAAGCGCTGTGTTGCGAACCATAGCATCCCCAACTCCCAGCCCACCTAACTTCTTCGGTGCCTGTACCACTTCCCACCTTACTAATGCCATACCAGTCCTACCCTCTTCTGAGCTCCACAGGAATGTTCTCTGCAGCGAAATTAGTTTCTCAGCAACAGCTTTCGGCATCTTGAACAAACTCAGATAGTATACTGGCAAACTGTTCAACATAGATTTGATAAGTACCAGCTTCCCAGCTTTGTTTAGCACCTTGGCCTTCCACAGGCTGAGTTTCTCCTCCACCTTATCTATGATGGGCTTCCATGTCTTCACCAACCTTGGATTAGCTCCTAGGGATATTCCAAAGTATTTGACTGGGAGGATATCCCCCTTACACCCCAGCAAGTTACACATACGATCGACCCATTGCTCCTCACAATTGATTGGAATCAGACTAGACTTCTCAAAATTGATACTTAGACCTGACATCAACTCGAAAACTCTTAGAAGCCTCTTGTAATTCCTTATAGTATCCTCTTCTGGTGGGCAAAAGAGAATAGTGTCATCAGCAAACTGAAGATGTGACAATGCTACACTATCTCTACCAACCAGTAATGGTGCTATACGACCATTCCTGACTGCTTCTCCAATCATTCGATGCAGCACATCTACCACAAGTACAAACAAGAACGGAGATAGTGGGTCCCCTTGTCTCAACCCTCTTTCCATGTTGAAAGGCTTAGATGGCGATCCATTTATCAGCACCGACATAGACGCAGTGGCTACACACTCCATCACCCATGCTCTCCATTTATGCCCAAATTCCATCTTCTGCATCACAATGTTCACAAAGCTCCACTTAACCCTGTCATATGCTTTTTGGAAGTCAAGCTTGATTAGGGCAGCCTCTTTTTTCCTCAGTTTAAGCCAACTAACTGTTTCACACGCAATAAGCACCCCATCATGGATTTTCCTTCCCTGAACAAATGCACTCTGAGTCTCTCCTACCAATGTTGGCATCACTGACCTCATCCTCCTAACTAGCACCTTCGAAATAACCTTATACACACACCCCACCATACTGATAGGTCGCAAGTCTTTAATCTCCTTAGCACCTATGAACTTAGGAGCCAGCGCCACCCAAGTGATATTGGCATCCTTGGGTAATCTGGCTGTCTGGAAGAACCCCATCACTGCAGCTGTGAATTCAGAGCCAATCTCATCCGAACATCGCTTGATGAAGTTCATGTTGTACCCGTCATACCCTGGCACCTTGGAGGACTCACAATCCCACATGGCCTCTTTGATCTCCTCTGCCGACGGCATCACTTCCAGAGCCATAGCATCCTCCTCACCTATTCGAACCACCAGGCCATCTCTGAACCCCATAACAGGAGAGGCTTCCTGATGGTATAACTCCTTATAAAACTCTCTGATAGCAACCTTTATTCTAGCCTGATTCCGAACCAACCTGTCGTTGATAACCAGAGTATCAATCATATTGTTCTGCCTTCTAGCTGAAGCTATATTGTGGAAGTATCTTGTATTTCTGTCCATATCATTCACGTGTCGAGACCGCGACATCTGCTTCCAATGTACTTCTTTCCTCACATACCATCGCTCACAGCACTTAACCAGCGCCTTTCTTCTAGCCTCCAGTGTTCCATCATATACTTCATTGCTGACCATATCATCAATCTTCTTGATCTCTTCCTCAAACTTTACAATCTTCTTATCCATGTCACCAAAATTTGTCCTATGCCATCTTCTCAGTGGTTCTGTTAGCGCCTTCAATTTATCTGTGAATTATAGCTCTCCCAATCCTCTCCATTCCTCCTTCACCATCCTGCGAAATCCCTCATGTGTAAACCATGAATCAAGGCTCCGGAACGGCCTGGGTTCTCCTCTCAGCTTCCTACCCTCCACTATTAGTGGGCAATGATCTGACAAACCTCTTGGTCCACCTCTCAAGTGTGCCTCTGGGTACTCTTCTAACCACTCCAAGCTAACCAAGACTCTATCTATGCGACTGCAGGAACACCCTCGAAACCATGTAAACTTCCGATCAGTGAGTGGCAAATCCACTAAGTTCATGTCCTGTATCCAAAACTTAAAGTCTTCCGCAGACCTTGTTAGCCCAGTAGTGCCTCTTCGTTCCTCTATATGTACTATTTCATTGAAGTCTCCCATAAAACAGCACGGAACCTGACATAACCCCGCTATATAGCTCAGCTCCTCCCATACCTGAATCTTCTCATCTCTATCATGTGCACCATAGACCAAGACAAACGCACAGTTGAAGCTACTTTTTAATATTACTCCCTCAACACATAACCACCTCTCTCCCTTATAACAGTTATTCAATTTGAACATCTCCTCATCCCAAATCAGCAATAGTCCACCAGACGCCCCATCGGACCCTACATATTCCCAACCTGGACTACCTTGTCCCAAAATTCTGGTAACATCAAACCTCGTCACTATCTGTCTTTTGGTTTCAATCAACCCTAACATTTGTAGCCTATGTTTATTCTTTAGGTCCTTTACCATTCTCAACTTCCCATCCCCCCTCAACCCCCGCACATTCCATGAACTGAAAATCATCTTAAAATTGTTTTACACACCTGTTTTGCATGTTTGGGTCTGCATCGTCTCATTTTTGCTTTCTGCTTTGCCATCTTTTTTTTGCGAGCTATTTCTTCGTTCTGTGCTTGTAAAATTGCCATAATGTCGTCTTCCTCCTCATATAATATCACTCCTGATTCGCGTGCCAGTTCCCAGGTCTTTCTATTTTCTACCAACTGCTCCTCCAGATCGGTTTGCTGCTTGTCAATTGCTTCCACCTCATTCCTCCTTCCTTCTTGGTTCGGTTCAGTTTCTGCAAAATCTTCCTCAAGGTGCCCACAGATCACCCTACCAGTTCGTCCAGAGTAATTATGTGTCTTTTGGTCACTCCCGGTTCTATTCTCTGGTCTGGCGCTCTGTTCTCCATGCCTCCCCTCTTCGTGATTAGCCCTTACTGCGCCTCCATGCCTGCTGCTCTCATGGATTCTGTCTCGTCGTTCTCCTTGCCACTTTGAAAACTGATGCGCCATACATACCCTGTTCGACCGCCACCGGAGAGCCAGCTTCCCCACCCTCGACACCGCTCCCTGCGTCGTTGTCAGCAGCAGTCCCGGTGGTTTGGAGGCCGACAGAACCCAGCGCGTATCAATTCCCTTCCCAGGTTCTCGCCGGGACCACCCTTTCCGCGACCTTCCCCGTTGATCGCCGCCTGCCTGCCAGCGACTGGGAGCTCTCCCATGGCGCCGCGTGCATCTCCCGTGCAGGTTTGGTTAGGAGATTCGCGACCCGCGTCTCCCACTAGGGCCCGACCCGAAGCAGATCCGCATGGCCTCTGACCCGCGTTCGCTGGCTTGTGGGCTTGGAATCCTGGGCCCAACCTTTGGTGCCTGTCCTCATGTTCTATTTTGGCCCAATTCTTTTCTAATTGTGGCTTTTTTGGTGTTGCACTTGTGGACTCTCTTTCCAGTCCAATTAGGGTACCAGTTATTGTTTTTTCAGAATCTTCTTCATTGAGCATAACGGCTCTTCCCCCTAATTCGTGCATAAACTGATTATCCTTAATTAATGCCGGATACGTTCTGATTTCCTCGAGATTACGCTGCGCATCACCATTATTCCATTCATTCAAAATTGTGTCAGTAATTACAATTCTGCCCTTGTCTTCTTCCATATTCCGTGGAACCAACAACAACCGAACTTCATCCTGTATCCCTTCATGCAATGACCCTGCACTAGAATTCTGTATTATATCCCCGCCGGCGCTGTTGCTTTTGTTATTGGGATTCCCTTGTATATTTGACTGTTTATCTTCAGATTTTCCGGTGCATACCAGGTTACACGCCTCATGTCCAACCTCCTTCACCAGAACATCGAATCCTCCCGTACCAACTGTGACGTGGACCCATTCTTGAATCACATCCATTACGTAAGTGTCAATCTGAACACGACCTACAGTGAAAGAGCTACACATTTCCGTTTCTCTATCACATCCAACGACTTCACCCCATTGGCTTCCTATCGTCCTAAAGGTGTTAACTGACCAAGCGTGCAGCGGAACCCCAAAGCATTCCAGCCACACCCTTCGAGTTTCACTATGTTCCGACTCCTCCCATCGCCACACTCTATGGAATAGCTGTAAGAGTCTATTCATGTTAAAAGTGTAGGCATCGTCAGCGTTCCGTACACTGTCAAAAGTCAGAAGTGCTTTGTAGGCGCCCATCTCCCACACCTGAACAACATTAGACACATTCTTTGCGATCATTTCCTTTAAAGACTCAAAGTTAATGGCTTTGGTCGTGCCCCCAACGATGCTCCTCTGCAGCCATTCCAGATTCTCTGTTGCCACTGCTACTTTCACTTTCTTTGTCCGATCCTTTCCATACGGATCTTTGTCTCTTTCCCGTTTCCACTCCTCATTTCCAGGAGCCTCAGACCCAGACTCAGCAACTTTCCTACGTGGCTGCCATGTAGCGGTTTGTCACCTGTTCCCATCCGCACGTATATTGCTTGTCATTACTGCCCCTGACATCCTTCTGTATTTTGCCGCTTCCACAAACAAAATCTTTCCTCTCAGTCTCTGATGATTCATTTCCGCAACCGCCTTCAATGTCCCTCCTTTGGTTGTGTATCGCACGAAAGCAATCATGTATATATTTTCACTTTTTTGTTTTCGTGATAAATATATATCATTGATTCTTCCCGTCCAGTTGAACAAATGGAATAATTCCCTTTTGGAAATGTCCTGCGGTAAATTACTCACAAAGACAGAAAATGATTCATGTTCCAGTCGCCGATACTCTTCTCGATTCCAAACCCTTGGATCCTTGTCATGTTCACTAAGCCTACCCCTCCCTGTGTTTCCCACCCCCTCTCTCTCTATCTCTTATTCTCTCTGATAACGTGCTTATTTTTGTTAGTGTAACAAAATCATTTTTTATATTCATTTTTTTAAGTACAAATTAAAATTATGTCTATATATATCTATTATTTTTTAAATTTGCACGTAAATCGTGCTTAGGTGCTGAGGTTGTGTATTTGCACATAAATTGTGTTGTGTTAGGGTGATGGACTTTAGGTGAAAAAAGATAACTCATGCTAAGGTGGGACGATTTACATACAACTTGAAAAATACATTGGTCTGACACGATTTATGTGTATTTGTCCAATAAATTTCATGCATAAATCGTCCTAAGGTAACATATTTCATGCATTATCTAACTCACATAACCTGAAACGATTTATATATTATATAGTTTAGGAGATTTATGTTTTAAAATTTCATTCAGGAGATTCATGTAAATTTAATTTTCTATTATTTTATTTAAATAAAAAATCCAAAAATTTAAGTATTGATAAATCCATTCATAAAAAACACAAAATTAACAATATACCCACTAAAGATAAATTCAGGTTGACAAAATTATCCATACTCTCAAACCTATTCAAAATTTTTAAATTATCTTTTTTAATATTTCACCATCATCCCATTCAATCCCACGATCTTTTTTTTTCTTTCACTGCCACCGCAACACCCGCATCCATCATCATCACCAATGAGTTCCGTACTTCTTTATTCATTATCTACAATGTCCATTTTATTCTTCTCTCTTTATTCTGTATTTTCAATTTTTTTATTCTTTTTCTTCTTATTCTTTATTTTTTCTCTCTTCTTTTTATTAATTACAAAAAATATTTTTTCATTAAACATTTTTATGAGATATGGAATTATTTCTTGATTGTTTAAAGTACATGGATCAAATAATTAGTTTCTCTCATGATATTCTCATAAACACATTATAGAATAATGATATTAAAGAATAGAATAGAAAGAGAAAATAATTCTATAAATATTGCTTATGAAAAATAAATACAAGACAGCAATAATACTAAGCAATAGCTAGGTAAGCTGATTTTTCAGCCCCACATTACTCCCTAACTCTCAATAAACTTTATTAAATCCTTTTTTTTTGTTATTAGTGTGCCAAGTTCATCTATTAACTGAAATCTCCTCTACTTTTATAATTATGTAGTCTTATTCCTGTTCATTTTCATGGTCTAATGACCAATCAAATAAAAAATCTCAAACACTTTTTTTTCAAAGTGAAAGTGAAGACAGTAGATTATAGGTATATTTTTGCTACAAAGAAGCAAAACAATCTTCTTTTTTAAAAAGAATGAATGTAACTCAATTTTGTTTTAAGCATGAGGTGGCGTTGGAGTAGATATTGCGGTGGTGGAGTGTTGTGGGAATAATTCAACAAAAAGGTGAGTGTGATAGTAGAAGAGGAAGAGAAAGAAGAAGAGGAAGAAGAAGAGAAAGAGAAAGATAGAAAATGAGATTGGGTTAAGTAAAAAAAGATAATTTAAAAATTCTAAATAGTTTTTTTGGATTTGAATAGTTTTATCAACTGAAATCTATATTTTATGGGTATAGCGTTAATTTTATTTTTTTATCGATAGATTTGCCATTACTTGAATCTTTCGTGGTTAGAAATGGTTATTTACTCTTATTTTTAACTATTAATTCAATTTCTTTAGTCTAATAATTCAATAACATACTTTTAAGTTTTAACCCACATTTTTAAAACTTGCATAATTGAATAATGACAAAAAATAATAAATTATGATAATTTTTTAATATTTTTCAATAATAAAATTAGTTTATTATTAAAAAAAAAAGTCTGTTTATAGTTACTTAATTAAACTAATATGTTAAGAAATAAGAATATTTTTATAGAGACTAGAAAGAGTCTATTGGTCGAAAATAATTTATTTTGAGAAACGAGTGTATTGGAAAAGTTAGTAAGCGTGTGCCTTCAAAGAAGAGCTTACATCGAGAGAGCTAGAATCTTTAGGAAGGGATGTTGAGCAAGAGTCAGAACTACCACGTTTGGTCAACAAGCTGTTCGATGTGTTAAGTCGAGGGATCCAAGTTTCGAACTTCTAACAGTTACTTTGGACAAACAAAAGAAGCGGGAGCAGTTATTGATGGATTAATGTACGTAGGGAGTTACATTTCAATCTGATTCGTTGAAAATTTCTATAAAGAGGAGAAGACTCGAAGGCACAAAGATTGAAATTTTGCTTCAGAAAATATTCAAGAACACTCATATCCTAGCGAATTTCTGAGTCTGCGTTCGAGTTTCTTTTCTGTAAAGTTCCTTCCACCATTTTTATCTTTCCATTTACATTTTCTGCAAACTTTATTTTTCTTGCAAGTTTATCTTTCAAACAACATTTAATTTCCTTGTCCAATTTTACGTTCCAGTATCTTTATTTTCCATTTCAAAGGTCCTTTGATTGAATCGAAGGCATTTTTCTATTTCATTTAAATTCAATGCAAATCATTTCAAATTCAGTCAATGTATTTTTCAAGGTCTTTATTTATTGTTTTCATATATTCTTAAGTTTTTGTTCGATTGAAAGGTCTTTGATGCACTCTGAGAAAATTGGTACTCGTAAAGAGGAGTAGGTTTCGCTCCCAAACCATTAGATATCTAATCACCTTCGATTTGTTAAAAATTGATAAAACAGAGTCATACAACCAACTTCCAAAGTTGTTGAATGTAATAGAGCGTTTGGTTGGTATAGTACATAATCTCCAATCTTTGGAACTTTGACTCTATGCAATTCGATAAAGTATTCTGAATATTTTCTCCTTGTATTGCAGTATTCACCTCTTATATCTATTGATGATACTCATTTTTATGAAAAATATGTAAGGATTAAGGGTGATATAACCTGCCAAATCACCTCCCTCATGATTCATATATAGTCATGTACAAACAATAGTAAGTTCATGAGCATTGTTGATCTCCACGAGTATCACTAACATCTCTCCAAGTCAAGGAATAACAGGATTTACCTGATATGTATGGTGGTACTAGACTAATCAATTATCAATAGACTATCAATCAACCAAAGGATTTAATCGTGCATATTGTTTATAAACATCAAGTAGCGCATCTAATGATATGTTCCTCAGCCGAGTCTTTACTCATATCACCGTTCCGTTGTATGACTCCGAATGTGTTTCACCCTCTGAATCGGTTGCTGTGGAGGCATGGATCTAAGTGTATCAACCACCAATTTTCATGGATCATGGACATACCGTCTCTAAAAATTTCGTACGCACCCTTTAACTGGCTCTCTATCTATGCATATGAAAAATATGCGTCTCAAAACGCTACCTCTCAATAAAAGCAGATAACAATAAGTTATCAAAAGTGAAGTCTCTTATCTGTGCAATATTTTCTGGAGGAGGAGTACCTTTGGTGGTCCCTCAACCAAATTCCTATTCC
Organism: Arachis hypogaea; assembly: GCF_003086295.3. NCBI lineage: Eukaryota > Viridiplantae > Streptophyta > Magnoliopsida > Fabales > Fabaceae > Arachis > Arachis hypogaea. The sequence goes on from NC_092039.1 coordinate 90,613,154, forward strand.
TCAAATAGGACTCCACGACTTTGTTAAAAATTAAATAAATTATATAAACATATGCAAATAAATCTCATAATTTAATAATAAATATAATCTGAAAAATTAATAATAATATAATATGAACAATCCTACCTAGCCAGTAAATATTATTTTTTTAGGCTAGTATTTGGTTAACAATAATTTGTATCCATATTTATAGGAATTTTACAAACAAAAAGCATATAATTTGTATCTATATTTACCAAACTTTGCACACATAAATTAATACCATTTGCACCTATATTTTTTAAGAATTTACACACATGAATTAGTAAAATTTATTTGTTAAAGACAATTTAGTATTTGTGCTGGTCAAACGATGACAAAAAATATTAAAAATTACTCGAAAGTTTTTCATATAATATATACACACTTCTAATAAAATTAATAAATCTAATTCTAAGAAAATAAATAAAAAAATTAAATAATATATACTAAAGTTACATCTACTAATTTATTTTTCTATCCTAAAAATACAAATTTAAAATTTAAATCTCTATCATCTTAATAACTAAAAATTAATACTAACATACATTAAGAAATTTATATTTATACTAATTTAAATAAAGTATCTACTAATCTAAGAAAATAAATTTCAAATTGAGATGTCTATCGTCTTAATAACTAAAAGTTAATACTAACATACTTTAACAAGTATATATTTAGACTAATTGAAACAAATTTATCCACTAATCTAAAAAAATAAATCTTTATTGTCTTAACAATTAAAAATTAATACTAACATACATGAACAAGTATATATTTATACTAGGGATGTTTGCAGTGCAGTTTGAATCAATTTTGGGTCAAAAATTCATTTGATCCGAACACTAATTTTACTTACAGTGTAGTTTATATTGGATGATTTTTAAAAAAGAATTCGATCCAATTTCAAGCATTTTGAATTGGATTAGATTTGCGATTTTATAAAATAAAATAAATAAATATACATAACAAGTCTCAGTATGAAATTTTAAATAACTAACAATGACATAACAAGTCTTAACAATATCTTAAAAAATCAACAATAACATAAGAATAGAAATAAAATTATAACTTAGTTAAAATAAATAATTAATTTTTATTTTAAACATAAAATATTTATTAAATAATAATAATACATAAATAATATAAAAATATATAATAAATTGAACATATTATAAGTAAAATTGTAAATATGATAATAAAACAATATTATTATATCCCATTTTGCGCTTTAGATTGGATTGAATTAATTTTGAGAAGTAGATCCAAAATTAAATTTGATCCACGCGGTTTGCAAAAAATAGAATCCAACTAAATTTAAATTAGTGCGGTTTTAATCATTTTTCGATTTAAATTAAATTAGATAAACAGTTTAATTTGGACTAATTTATATTAATTTAAACAAATGTATCCACTAATCTAAGAAAATAAATTTCAAATTTAAATGTCTATCGTATTAACAATTAAAAATTAATACTTATATTAACAGGTTTACATTTATACTAATTTAAACAAACCTATAAATAAATAAATTTTAAATTTAGATCCCTATCATCTTAACAACTAAAAATTAATACTAACATACATTAACACGTTTATATTTTATACTAATTTAAACAAAAATAAATATAAAAAAATTTAATTTTCATAACTAAAAAAAATAGAAAAAAAATTACGCACTATTAACCTATTCGTTTAGATGGCCCGCAACATGTCTATCTTTATTTAGTTGATTAATGTCATTATTGTGCGATATTTTCTTCCACTCTTCTTCTCCTTTCTTTCACATCTCCTCTATTTTTCTTTGGACTCCTTCCCACTCAAATGGCAAATTTTGCAAATGAATCTTTTTTTAAAATACTGGCAAGGGTTGTGGTATTTATAGCCATAACTGCTCTGTTTTTGCTGGCAACAAAAATACAAAAAAAATATTTTTTTATCTGGTTTTGGTTGGCAATAACTATATAAATAAGAGAATATTTTCTTCTAGATTTTTACTGTCAAGAAATATTGAAATTGTAAAATTTTTTTTCTGTATTGTGCAATCTTTGAAATTTAAGTTTTCGTTTTTTGTGCCAATAAAAATAAAACTAAATGTTTAAAATAGTAAAATTCTATAATTCGGCTTATTTGAGTAAATAATTAATTTATTTTATTTAAATAAAAAAGCCAAAAAAAGAATTGACAAAGGAGTAAAATACTAATCCAATCTCTATCTTTTTCCAGAATTACAATGCGATCTTTGACAAAAAAAAAAAAAAAAGAAAAAGGTTCATTTCGACCTTTAGACCATTTCTAATAGGAACTCATCTCAATTCCTATTTATGGCCCACATGTCATAAAAAATAACTTCATATCAGCTTTTGAGTCATAAACAGTAAATAGGAATTCAAAGTATCTCTCTTCTCCATTAGGGGTGTTCGCAGTGCGGTTTGGTTCGGTTTTTGAAGAAAAAGTCATCCGATCTGATCGTTTAATTAAGCTGCGGTTCGGTTTGGTTCAGTTTTTTTTCAAAGCCATCCGAACCAAACCAAACCAATTAAAATCGGTTTGGTTTGGTTTGGTTCGGTTTGTTCGGTTTTTTAATCAAATAAAAAAATTTTTACCATACTATTATGCAAAGTCATAACATTGAAATCGACAAACCGAAATACACAATAGCTAACAAAGTCTTGATCTAATGAAATATAATGACAATAGAATTCAAATACGACAATTAAAGAAGTTTAATAGTTCAACAATTAACACAATTGAAAATAAAAATAAATTGTCATTAAACTGATAGCAAAGTTATGGTGTGATGTCTTCTCCAAGAAAATAGCTAAAACTTTATAATGCAAACCAACCTGAAATTAAAAAAAAAAAACAGTTACATAATAAGAACAACAACAACAACAACAACAATAATAATAATAATAATAATATAAGGAGAACAATTCCTACCGTAACAACTTAACAAGATGTACTTTAATCAGACTCAACACCAGAATCTTCTTCATTGGGATCACGAGTGAGTGCAACTTCTATAAAATATATAAAACAAGAAACAATCATAACAAATAATATATATTAATAAAAACTAGATTAAAATAAAGAAAATTATAAATAGAAACTTAACCTTACCTAATTCTAACTTCTCCAATTCCTCGATGAGTTCCTCAAGGACAAGTTTTGGAGAGTTTCGGAGCCAATTTTGGGTACAAATTAACGCATCAACTGTCATCGGAGTTAGAGAACTCCTATAATTATTCAACACCCTTCCTCCAGTACTAAATGCCGATTCTAAAGCAACTGTAGAAACTGGCATGGCTAAGACATCTCTTGCAATCCCCCCCCCCAAGAATTGAAAATTTAGTGGAATTCACTTTCCACCAATTTAGAATGTCGAATTGCACGCCACTCTTCTCTAATGCCTCCATAAGATATAACTCCACCTCATTCTTGTTAACACTCTCATTGAATTGCATTTCCTTCTCAAATTCTATAGCAAAAGAAGTTTCATGTGCCTCAAGCTCTTGTGTGCTAATTTCAGGAGGATCTTGCCGAGTAGACCTTTGATAGTAACCACCAAATAGCCTGTAGCTATCAAACACCTTGAAAAGTGTATCCTTCACCTTTGAAGTTAAAAATTTAGCATCTTCTTTTTCATACAACTTTTCAAAACTCCACTTAATCAATTGAAGCTTATATCTAGGATCAAGAACAACTGCAATTAAAATCATCATGTTTGTGTTCTTTATATTTTCCCAATACTTATCATACTTGGACTTCATTTTCACAGCCATGCTTGAAAGTACCCCTTAATGGATGTGAGTTCCAATCCTCCATTCTATTTTTCAAGTAAGAAAGTGCAACATCATTTGAACTAGTGATGAGCGGATAATTTATACGCTTTTTGGCATTGTTTTTAGGTTGTTTTTAGTAAGTTTAAGCTACTTTTAGGGATGTTTTCATTAGTTTTTATGTTAAATTCATATTTCTGGACTTTACTATGAGTTTGTGTGTTTTTCTATGATTTCAGGTAAATTCTGGCTGAAATTGAGGGACTTGAGCAAAACTCTGAAAAAGGCTGACAAAAGGACTGCTGATGCTGTTGGAATCTGACCTCCCTGCACTCGAAATGGATTTTCTGGAGCTACAGAACTCCAAATGGTGCGCTCTCAACGGCGTTGGAAAGTAGACATCCAGAGCTTTCCAGAAATATATAATAGTCTATACTTTATTCGGAAATTGACGATGTAACTTGGCGTTGAACGTCAAGTACATGCTGCTGTATGGAGTTAAACGCCAGAAAAACGTCATGATCCGGAGTTGAACGCCCAAAACACGTCATAACTTGGAGTTCAACTCCAAGAGAAGCCTCAGCTCGTGGATAGATCAAGCTCAGCCCAAACATACACCAAGTGGGCCCCGGAAGTGGATTTATGCATCAATTACTTACTCATGTAAACCATAGGAGCTAGTTTATTATAAATAGAACATTTATCTATTGTATTAGACATCTTTTGACAGTTTAATCTCTTGGCTATTTGGTCACTTGATCATGGAGAGGGCTGGCCATTCGGCCATGCCTGAACCTTTTACTTATGTATTTTCAACAGTAGAGTTTCTGCACACCATAGATTAAGGGTGTAGAGCTTTGCTGTACCTCAAGTTTCAATACAATTATTATTACTCTCTATTCAATTCTCTTCTATTCTTATTCCAAGATATACGTTACACTTAACTTTGATGAATGTGATGATCCGTGACACTCATCATCATTCTCACCTATGAACGCGCATGACTGACAACCACTTCCGTTCTACCTTAGGCCGGGCGCATATCTCTTAGATTCCCCAACAGAATCTTCGTGGTATAAGCTAGATAGATGGCGGCATTCATGAGGATCCGGAAAGTCTAAACCTTGTCTGTGGTATTCCGAGTAGGATTCTGGGATTGAATGACTGTGACGAGCTTCAAACTCCTGAAGGCTGGGCGTGATGACAAGCGCAAAAGAATCAAGGGATTCTATTCCAACCTGATTGAGAACCGACAGATGATTAGCCATGCTGTGACAGAGCATAGGAACGTTTTCACTGAGAGGATGGGATGTAGCCATTGACAACGGTGATGCCCTACATACAGCTTGCCATGGAAAGGAGTAGGAAGGATTGGATGACTGCAATAGGAAAGTAGAGATTCAAGAGGAGCACAGCATCTCCATACACTTATCTGAAATTCCCACTATTAATTTACATAAGTATTTCTATCCCTTTTATTTTCTTTTTATTATTAATTTTCGAAACCCAAAACTATTTAATCTGCCTAACTGAGATTTACAAGGTAACCATAGCTTGCTTCATACCAACAATCTCTGTGGGATCGACCCTTACTCACGTAAGGTATTACTTGGATGACCCAGTACACTTGCTGGTTAAGTTGAACGAAGTTGTGAACTATGGTATTGGCATCATGTTTTTTTGGCGCCATTACCAGGGAATGAAAAGCAATGAATTTTGCAAAATGGAATAACAATTGAATCACAATTTCGTCCACCAAGTTTTTGGCGCCGTTGCCGGGGATTGTTTGAGTATGGACAACTGACGGTTCATCTTGTTGCTCAGATTAGGTAATTTTTTTTCAAAAATCTTTTTCAAAATTTTTCTTTTCTTTTTCGTTTTTCTAAACTTTATTTTCGAAAAAAATTAATAAAAATCCAAAAAAATTAAGAAAATCATAAAAATAAAAAATATTTTGTGTTTCTTGTTTGAGTCTTGTGTTAATTTTTAAGTTTGGTGTCAATTGCATGCTTTTAAAATTTTTCTTGCATTTTTTCGAAAATCCCATGCATTCATAGTGTTCTTCATGATCTTCAAGTTGTTCTTGATAAGTCCTCTTGTTTGATCTTGATGTTTTCTTGTTTTGTGTTGTTTGTTGTTTTTCATATGCATTTTTTGTTTGTTAGAGTCCATGCATTAAAGATCTCTAAGTTTGGTGTCTTGCATGGTTTCTTTGCATCAAAAATTTTTCAAAATTATGTTCTTGATGTTCATCATGATCTTCAAAGTGTTCTTGGTGTTCATCTTGACATTCATAGCATTATTGCATGCATTCATTGTTTTGATCTAAAAATTTCATGCATTGAGTATTTTTGTTGTTTTTCTCTTTCATCAATAAAAAATTCAAAAATAAAAAAATATCTTTTCCTTATTTCCCTCCAAATTTTCGAAATTTTGGGTTGACTTGGTCAAAAATTTTTAAAATTAGTTGTTTCTTACAAGTCAAGTCAAAATTTCAATTTTTTAAAATCTTATCTTTTCAAAATCTTTTTCAAAAAAAAAAAATTATATCTTTTTCATTTTTTTTAATTTTTCGAAAAATTCAAAAATATTTTCAAATTATTTTCAAAATCTTTTTCTTATCTTTATATCAAATTTTCGAAAATTATCTAACAAGTAATGTGATTGATTCAAAAATTTGAAGTTTGTTACTTTCTTGTTAAGAAAGGTTCAATCTTTAAGTTCTAGAATCTTATCTTGTAGTTTCTTGTTAGTTAAGTAATTTTAAAAATTAAATCTTTTTCAAAATATCTTTTTCTTAAAAATCTTATCTTTTTATCTTATCTTTTTCAAAAATTTTATCTTTTTCAAAATTTGATTTCAAAATATCTTATCTAACCCCCTATCTTCTTATCTTTTTAAATTTTAATTTCAAAATCTTTTTCAATCAACTAACTAACTTTTTGTTTGTTTCTTATCTTTTTCAAAACCAACTAACTTCCTATCCCTCTCTAATTTTCGAAAATATCTCATCTCTTTTTCAAAAATTCTTTTTAATTGTTTTAAATTTTAACTTTAATTATATATTATCTTTAATTTTCGAAAATCACTAACCACTTTTTCAAAACTATTTTCGAAATTTCCCTCTCTTTTCTTCTTCTATTTAATTATTTATTTACTAACACTTCTCTTCACCTCTCTTCATCTAAGAATCCGAACTTCTTATATCCCTTGTATTTGGATTCTTCTACCCCTTTCTCCTTCTACTAACATAAAGGAATCTCTATACTGTGACATATAGGATTCCTCTTTCTTTTCTTGTTTTCTTCTCTTTCATATGAGCAGGAACAGGAAAAAGGCACTCTTGTTGAAATTGATCTAGAACCTGAAAGGACTCTGAAGAGAAAACTAAGAGAAGCTAAATTACAACAATCCAGAAATAACCTTTCAGAAATTTTCGAACAAGAGAAGGAGATGGCAGCCGAAAATAATAATAATAATGCAAGGAGAATGCTTGGTGACTTCACAAAGCCAACGTCCAAATTTGATGGAAGAAGCATCTCCATTCCTGCCATTGGAGCCAATAACTTTGAGCTGAAACCTCAGCTAGTTGCCTTGATGCAACAAAACTGCAAGTTTTATGGACTTCCATCTGAAGATCCTTATCAGTTTTTAACTGAGTTCTTGCAGATCTGTGAGACTGTAAAGACGAATGGAGTTGATCCTGAAGTCTACAGACTCATGCTTTTCCCTTTTGCTGTAAGAGACAGAGCTAGAATATGGTTGGATTCACAACCTAAGGATAGCTTGGACTCCTGGGATAAGCTGGTCACTGCTTTCCTGGATAAATTCTTTCCTCCTCAAAAGCTAAGCAAGCTGAGAGTGGATGTTCAAACCTTCAAACAAAAAGACGGTGAATCCCTCTATGAAGCTTGGGAAAGATACAAGCAGTTGACCAAAAGATGTCCATCTGACATGTTTTCAGAATGGACCCTATTAGATATATTCTATTATGGTCTCTCTGAATTTTCGAAAATGTCATTGGACCATTCTGCATGTGGATCTATTCACCTGAAGAAAACGCCTGAAGAGGCTTAAGAACTCATTGACATGGTTGCAAACAACCAGTTCATGTATACCTCTGAGAGGAATTCCGTGAATAATGGGATACCTCAGAAGAAAGGAGTTCTTGAAATTGATGCTCTGAATGCCATATTGGCTCAGAACAAAGTGTTGACTCAACAGGTCAACATGATCTCTCAAAATCTGAATGGATTGCAACATGCATCCAACAGTACTAGAGAGGCAGCTTCTGAAGAAGCTTATGATCCTGAGAACCCTGCCATGGCAGAGGTTAATTACATGGGTGAACCATATGGAAACAGCTATAACCCATCATGGAGAAATCATCCAAATTTCTCCTGGAAGGATCAACAAAAGCCTCAACAAGGCTTTAACAATGGTGGACGCAATAGGCTGAGCAATGGCAAGCCATATCCATCATCTTCTCAGCAACAGACAGAGAATTCTGAACAAAACACTTCTAATTTAGCCAATATAGTCTCTGATCTGTCAAAGGCCACTTTCAGTTTCATGAATGAAACAAGATCCTCTATTAGAAATTTGGAGGCACAAGTGGGCCAGCTGAGTAAGAAAGTCATTGAAACTCCTCCTAGTATTCTCCCAAGTAATACAGAAGAGAATCCAAAAGGAGAGTGCAAGGCCATTGATTTAGTCCATGTGGCCGAATGCACAAGGGAGGAGGAGGACGAAAATCCTAGTGAGGAAGACCTCCTGGGACGTCCCTCAAGCAAGAAGGAGTTCCCTATTAAGGATCCAAAGGAATCTGAGGCTCATATAGAGACCATAGAGATTCCATTAAATCTCCTTCTGCCATTTATGAGCTCTGAAGATTACTCATCCTCTGAAGAGGATGAAGATGTGAATGGAGAGCAAATTGCTCAATACTTAGGAGCTATCATGAAGCTGAATGCCAAGTTGTTTGGTAATGAGACTTGGGAAAGTGAACCTCCCTTGCTCATTAGTGAACTAGATACTTGGATTCAGAAAACTCTACCTCAAAAGAAACAAGATCCTGGCAAGTTCCTAATACCTTGTACCATAGGCACCATGAGCTTTGAAAAAGCTCTATGTGATCTAGGGTCAGGGATAAATCTTATGCCACTCTCTGTAATGGAGAAGCTAGGGATCATTGAGGTACAACCTACCTTGTTCTCATTACAATTGGCAGATAAGTCATTGAGACAAGCTTATGGAATAGTAGAGGACGTGTTAGTAAAGGTTGAAGGCCTTTACATCCCTGCTGATTTCATAATCCTAGACACTAGGAAGGAAGAGGATGATTGCATCATCCTTGGAAGACCTTTCCTAGCCACAGCAGAAGCTGTGATAGATGTCAACAGAGGTGAGTTAGTCTTTCAATTGAATGGGGATTACCTTGTGTTTAAGGCACATGGCCATCCCTCTGTGACAAAAGAGAGTAAGCATGAAGAGCTTCTCTCAGTTCAGAGTCAAAAAGAGCCCACACAGTCAAACTCTAAGTTTGGTGTTGTGAGGCCACAACCAAACTCTAAGTTTGGTGTTAAGACCCCATATCCAAACTTTAAGTTTGGTGTTGGGACTACACTAACATTGACCTGATCACCTTGTGGCTCCGTGAGAGCCACTGTCAAGCTATTGACATTAAAGAAGCGCTTGTTGGGAGGCAACCCAATTTTAATTATCTAATTTTTATTTTATTGTTATTTTGTGTTTTATTAGGTACATGATCATGAGGACTCACGAAAAAATCAAAAAAATTAAAAACAGAGTCAAAAACAGAAGAAAAAATTTTTTCACCCTGGAGGACGCACAGGCTGGCGTTCAACGCCAGTAAGATGCATCTGGCCGGCGTTCAACGCCAGAACAGAGCATCACTCTGGTGCTGAACGCCAGAAACAAGCAATATCCTGGCGCTGAACGCCAGGAATGTGCCTAGAGGAGAAAAGCTGGCGCTGAACGCCAGTAACAAGCATCAAACTGGTGTTCAACGCCAGAAACATGCTTTACATGGGCGTTGAACGCCCAGAACGTGCACCAATGGGCGTTTAAACGCCAGAATGGTGTACAAAGGCATTTTACATGCCTATTTGGTGCAGGGATGGAATTCCTTGACACCTTAGGATCCTGTGGACCCCACAGGATCACCTTAGGATCTGTGGACCCCACAGGATCCCCACCTACCATATTCCCTAATTACACTCTCCTAATCCTAATCACACTCCCCTACTCCCCATGTCACACTTCCCAACACTCCTCACCAATCACCTCAATTCCTCTTCCCAATTGCCCCATTCACCACTCACATCAACCCACTCTTCCCCATAAACCCCACCTACCTTTACAATTCAACTTCTCTTTCCCACCCAATCCCACCCATATAGCCGAATCCATCTCCCCTCACTCACCTCCATTTTCTTCTTCTTCTTCCTCTCTTCTTTCTTCTCTTGCTCGAGGGCGAGCAATATTTTAAGTTTGGTGTGGTAAAAATATAGCTTTTTTTGCTTTTCCATTACCATTAATGGCACCTAAGGCCAGAGATACCTCAAAGGGAAGACAAAAGCTTCCACCTCTGAGTCTTGGGAGATGGAAAGACTCATATAAAGCCGTCATAGCTCAGTGGTAGAACATGTGGCTGCAAATCAAGAGATCCCTGAGATACCTCAGGGGATAAGTTATCCTCCACACAAATATTGGAAGCAACTAAGGGTAGAAACACCAAAATTACTAGGAATCATTCAACAGAAGCAAGGAAGAGACATAGAGGAGCTCAAAAAGTACCATTGGACCTTCAAGAAGGTGCCACCCTCACTCAGGTGGATTCATTCCTTGTTCTTATTTCTTTCTGCTTTTCGGTTTTTAATGTTGTGTTTATCTATGTTTTGTGTCTCTACTTCATGATCATTAGTATGTAACCATGCCTCAAAGATATGAATAAAATCCATTAATCCTTCACCTCTCTTAAATGAAAAATGTTTTAATTCAAAAGAACAAGAAGTACATGAATTTCGAATTCATCATTGAATTTAATTTAATTATATTGATGTGGTGACAATACTTTTTGTTTTCTGAATGAATGATTGAACAGTGCATATGTCTTTTGATATTGTTGTTTATGAGTGTTAAAATTGTTGGCTCTTGAAAGAATGATGAACAAAGAGAAATGTTATTGAGGATCTGAAAAATCATGAAATTGATTCTTGAAGCAAGAAAAAGCAGTGAAAAAGAAAGCTTGCGGAAAAAAAATTTTGCGAAAAAAAAAATAGAAAGAAAAAGAAAAAGCAAGCAGAAAAAGCCAATAGCCCTTAAAACCAAAAGGCAAGGGTAAAAAGGATCCAAGGCTTTGAGCATCAATGGATAGGAGGGCCCAAGGAAATTAAATCCAGGCCTAAGCGGCTAAATCAAGCTGTCCCTAACCATGTGCTTGTGTCATGAAGGTCCAAGTGAAAAGCTTAAGACTGAGTGGTTAAAGTCGTGATCCAAAGCAAAAGAGTGTGCTTAAGAGCTCTGGACACCACTAACTGGGGACTCTAGCAAAGCTAAGTCACAATCTGAAAAGGTTCACCCAGTTATGTGTCTGTGGCATTTATGTATCCGGTGGTAATACTGGAAAACAAAGTGCTTAGGGCCACGGCCAAGACTCATAAGTAGCTGTGTTCAAGAATCAACATGCTTAACTAGGAAAGTCAATAACACTATCCAAAATTCTAAGTTCCTAAAGAAGCCAATCATTCAGAACTTCAAAGGAAAAAGTGAGATGCCAAAATTGTTCAGAAGCAAAAAGCTACAAGTCCCGCTCATCTAATTATAATTAATATTCATTGATATTTTGGAATTTATAGTATATTCTCTTCTTTTTATCCTAATTGATTTTCAGTTGCTTGGGGACAAGCAACAATTTAAGTTTGGTGTTGTGATGAGCGGATAATTTATACGCTTTTTGGCATTGTTTTTAGGTTGTTTTTAGTAAGTTTAAGCTACTTTTAGGGATGTTTTCATTAGTTTTTATGTTAAATTCACATTTCTGGACTTTACTATGAGTTTGTGTGTTTTTCTGTGATTTCAGGTAAATTCTGGCTGAAATTGAGGGACTTGAGCAAAACTCTGAAAAAGGCTGACAAAAGGACTGCTGATGCTGTTGGAATCTGACCTCCCTGCACTCGAAATGGATTTTCTGGAGCTACAGAACTTCAAATGGCACGCTCTCAACGGCGTTAAAAAGTAGACATCCAGAGCTTTCCAGCAATATATAATAGTTCATACTTTATTCGGAAATTGACGACGTAACTTGGCGTTGAACGCCAAGTACATGCTGCTGTCTGGAGTTAAACGCCAGAAAAACGTCATGATCCGGAGTTGAACGCCCAAAACACGTCATAACTTGGAGTTCAACTCCAAGAGAAGCCTCAGCTCGTGGATAGATCAAGCTCAGCCTAAACATACACCAAGTGGGCCCCGGAAGTGGATTTATGCATCAATTACTTACTCATGTAAACCCTAGGAGCTAGTTTATTATAAATAGAACATTTATCTATTGTATTAGACATCTTTTGACAGTTTAATCTCTTGGCTATTCGGTCACTTGATCATGGAGAGGGCTGGCCATTCGGCCATGCCTGAACCTTTTACTTATGTATTTTCAACAGTGGAGTTTCTGCACACCATAGATTAAGGGTGTAGAGCTCTGCTGTACCTCAAGTTTCAATACAATTATTATTACTCTCTATTCAATTCTCTTCTATTCTTATTCCAAGATATACGTTACACTTAACTTTGATGAATGTGATGATCCGTGACACTCATCATCATTCTCACCTATGAACGCGCATGACTGACAACCACTTCCGTTCTACCTTAGGCCGGGCGCATATCTCTTAGATTCCCCAACAGAATCTTCGTGGTATAAGCTAGATAGATGGCGGCATTCATGAGGATCTGGAAAGTCTAAACCTTGTCTGTGGTATTTCGAGTAGGATTCTGGGATTGAATGACTGTGACGAGCTTCAAACTCCTGAAGGCTGGGCGTGATGACAAGCGCAAAAGAATCAAGGGATTCTATTCCAACCTGATTGAGAACCGACAGATGATTAGCCGTGCTGTGACAGAGCGTAGGAACGTTTTCACTGAGAGGATGGGATGTAGCCATTGACAACGGTGATGCCCTACATACAGCTTGCCATGGAAAGGAGTAGGAAGGATTGGATGACTGCAATAGGAAAGTAGAGATTCAAGAGGAGCACAGCATCTCCATACACTTATCTGAAATTCCCACTATTAATTTACATAAGTATTTCTATCCCTTTTATTTTCTTTTTATTATTAATTTTCGAAACCCAAAACTATTTAATCTACCTAACTGAGATTTACAAGGTAACCATAGCTTGCTTCATACCAACAATCTCTGTGGGATCGACCCTTACTCACGTAAGGTATTACTTGGATGATCCAGTACACTTGTTGGTTAAGTTGAACGAAGTTGTGAACTATGGTATTGGCATCATGTTTTTTTGGTGCCATTACCAGGGAATGAAAAGCAATGAATTTTGCAAAATGGAATAACAATTGAATCACAATTTCGTCCACCAACTAGCATTATCAAAAGTGATAGAAAAAATCCAGGATATCCCCCAGCTCAACAAACATCTCTCAATCTTCCTACCAATTGTTTCCCCCTTGTGATTCTTGATAGCACAAAAATTCAAGATTCTTTTTTGCAACTTCCAATTAGCATCAATGTAATGAGCAGTAAGGCAAAGATAGTTCAATTTTTGCACAGATGACCAACAATCAGTTGTCAAACAAACATTTTGATTTGGTTGAGAGAAAACAGACTTCAACTTAATTTTTTCATTCAAATAAAGCTTCCAACAATCCCTAGCAATTGTGAGCCTTCAAGGAATTGGAAATTTGGGTTGCAAACAACTCATATAATAACGAAAACCCTCCCCCTCAACATGCGAAAAAGGAAATTCATCCACAATAATCATTCTAGCAAGCGCTTGTCTACAACGATCAACATCAAATGACACGGCAGAAAGTGAACTACCTATCCCTTTCCTATCATCTTTTACTACATCTTGAAAACAAAGAATCTTTTGGGTAGGATCTAATGCCTCCTTCGAAAATTTTTTGCATTGTGACAACAAGTGATTTTTCATGTTACTAGTGCCATTTTTATGTGTATCACATGCATAACTAGCCCCACACCAATTACATTTAGCTCTAGGATACTATGGATTACTAGTTTCATCTTTAGTAAAGTGATCCCATATCCAAGACCTAGGTCTACAAGGTTTTCTCTTACCTTCGTCGGTCTCAGTTTCAGCAGAGTTATCAATGGGAGCTTCTTCAACAGCCCACCTTTTCCCTCGGCCTCTACTAGCAAGCATCCTTGTGTTTCGATGAGGAGCTGGCACAGGAGGCAATGCAGTCAGAGATCTGATGCTTGTTGATTCATTCAGAATAGGAACTGGAGGTAATCCAGTGTCGCCCATATTCTCACTTGAACTGACGTCAAACTACATAAACAAATACAATAAATCAAGGACAGAAACCATCAATCAACAAAACAATAAATAAAGGACAGAAACAAGCAATAAACAAGCAATAAACAAAACAGACCAAAACTTGATAATCTGAACAAGCAATGAACAAAACCAGTAATAAACAAGCAATAACCAGCAATAAACAAAACTGAACAAGCAATGAACAAAATTGAACAAAACCTAATAATCTGAATAAGCAATAAACAAAACTGAACAAGCAATGAACCAAACTGAACAAGCAATGAACAAAACTGAACAAAACCTAATAATCTGAACAAGCAATGAACAAAACTGAACAAGCAATGAACCAAACTGAACAAGCAATGAACAAAACTGAACAAATCTGAACAAGCAATGAACAAAACTGAACAAGCAATAAACAAGCAATAAACAAAACTGAACAAAACCTGATAATTTGAACAAGCAATGAACAAAACCAGCAATAAACAAGCAATAAAAAAGCAATAAACAAAACTGAACAAAACCTGATAATCTGAACAAGCAATGAACAAAACTGAACAATAAACAAGCAATAAATAAGCAATGAACAAGCAATAAACCAGCAATAAACAAGCAATAAACAAGCAATGAACAAGCAATGAACAAAACCAGCAATAAATAAGCAATAAACAAACAATGAACCAGCAATAAACCAGCAATAAACAAGCAATAACCAATAATAAACAAAATAGAAAACTAAACAAAACATGATAATTTAGAAAATTAAATCAAGCACAGAAACTAGCAACTAAAGTTTAAATCAATAACCAGCAATAAATAATAAACTGATAACCCTAAACTGAACAATAAATCAGCAAGAACAAAATTACCAACAATAAACTGAATAGATGGTAAACAGCAATACTAACAATAACCCTAACCTGAATAAACTGAACATTTACCAGCAAGCAGCAATACCAACAATGCATCAGTAAAGTTTACCTGAATAGATGGCTCGGGCTCCATATGCACTTGAATCGGTGGCTGGGTGGGAGACTAGAAGGGGCTGTCTTGATCGTGGGTCACCGTGACCCTACAGAACCCAGAAATGCTGCTGGGTGGAGGTGGCGAGGTCGGAGGTGGCAAGGTCGGAGGTACTGTGTTGATCGTCACCTGTGGCTGTGCTACCCTGTGGCTTTTGGGTCAATGGGTGACTGAGTGGTGGCGACTGGCGAGCCAGGGGAGCTGCTATGTTGAGGGATCTTCTTCTTCCTGGTACACCGGCGGTGGGGTATTTGCTATGTTCGGTGGTGAGATTTGCAGGAAGGCTTCGAGTATGAAGGAGGTGGGTGCCTGGGTGGCTCAGGCTGGCTCCGTGGGGGTCTGGGTGAGTGGGTGTGACTATGTGAGGGCGAGATGTGGTGTTAGGTTTCCATGGGGGAGGGACTCGCACAGCAGTGCCAGTAAGGTAACGCGTTTGAGGGGGTGGGGGTCTGGGGGCATGGCGTGGGGTATAGCCGTATAGGCGTATAGGTAGTTTTAATTTTTAGGGTTTTTGTGAAGAACCGGTTCGGTTCGGTTCGGTTAGGGTTTTGGTGGCAAGAACCGAAAACTGAACCGAACCGCAAAAAACAGCAAAACATCACTTTTTTCGGTTTTTTTGGTTTTCAGTTTTCGGTTTTTTCGATTCGATCCATCGGTTTAGTTCGGTCCGAATCGGTTTTGAACACCCCTATTCTCTATTAGGAGAAAGTAACTTTAGTCCCTATTGTGACCCCACTTAATTAATTAATTAATTAAAATTAATGTAGTTACTATTTTTTTATAATAATATTATTAAAATTTATAAATTTAAAAATAATTTTTTATTAAAAATATTAATATTAAAAAAATTAATAACTTCATATATAACAATAATATGCAATATATAATTCGAGATTAAACTAATTTATAAAATTACTTAATATAATAAAAATTTATAGTTGACGAAAAATATTATGAAATTGATATATGTGTTCAATCAAGTCTTTTTTTCTATAAACAAATTTAATTAATTATAATTTAATATAACAATATAAATAATATTTAATATTAATTTAGCATAATTATTTATATTAATTATGATTTAAATAATTAATATGAATTATTAATTAAATAAAAATATAATTATTTAATATAATTAATTATTATTTAAATAATTATATTAAATAATTAAATCATATTTAATTTATTAATATAAATCTTTAATTAAATAAAGATATAATTATTTAATATAATTTAATTATTATTTTAATATATATGTCATATATTTTAATTTATTTTTTTTAATTATTTGTCATGTGTCAAAACTCTATTGGAATGCAAGAGTTCATCTGAAAAGGGACAGAAATGATCCTCTCCATTTTTTTTGTCACTAGAGAGAATAAAGTGTAATCTCCCAACTTTAATTCTACAAGTGGGACCAGAAATAAATGAGAGAGAATGTAATGAAGGGTAAGATCTTTCACTAGATACCATCCAATTTTTTTTCCACTGGAGAGGATCCACTCCCGAGAAGGGACTCCCCTCCTTGCTCCACATGAAAGAACTCAATTCCTTTTTCCTCCAATGCTTCAAAGTTCTTGTATGTTAGAGGAGGGATTCCATTTTTATACCATTGGCGTTGCTCTTATACCCGAACTCGGTGAGATAACGTAGCCCTTTAATCGGTACCACCGTCATCCGTTAATGGAAGTCATTGATGTGTCATATTAACATAATCAGTTGGACGTTAAATGTCAATATAGAATGGACAGAGACGGATTTGTCTCTAAACGCAAATTGGTCAAAAATTTATTTATCTCTATTCATTCAAATAAAAAAAATATATCATTTTGATGTCAAATTGGTTAGTAACCTATTTGTTAACTTAATTATTAGAAGTTTGCTAATGAAATTTTAAATTTTCTTAAAATGTTTTATTTTATCATATTAAATTTTTGCTCAATTATTTGAATAGAACTCAGGATTTCAAGCTTTCCATATCCCTGTTTTAGATGTATCGTGTTTAATAATGGTAGCATCATCAAATTCCGTAGTCATCAGAACTTTGTTTAGTTATTCCAAAGAAAGGATCATATAAATATACTGAGACTTATGATACTATCTATATATGTATATAACAAAGTGTATCAATCTCTATTTTTGAACATAGATGGTGACTTTACCTACTACTCTGCAGGGTGTTTTCCTGTGTTGTGCAATGGCTGCTCTTAAAACAGAACAACAAATGTCATTGAAGCTTGTGTTGAACCCAGAAAAGAGCTGGGTCCTATATGCGGAGTCAGGGACATACTTCATAGACACTCTGTTTAGCTTCTTGACACCGCCATTTGGGAACCATTGCAAAACTTGTGAACAAGGTCTCAATGAAGATTGAAGTAGGGTGTCCGAATTCACTCTGTAATAGTGCATGTGGCAAAACTCGATGAGAAGTGTTTCTCCACAAAGGCCTGCAGAGAAATGCTATTGCATCCAAGGAGATCGGCCTAAACTTATTGCGAAGGCATGAAACTCAACATCGATGATCCCACTAATTACTTTTTACGTGAGGATTATGAATGCAGGACTGACCGCAAAGGTAGTCCAGTTTTGAGCACTATTAGAAACATGGCAGGCGGCAATTGTAATAGATTATTGAACTATCAGGTTCCCCTATAGGAGCAATACCTTGGGGGTGAGGGACATGGTTTTTCAAACGGTAAAATGACTTTTATCATCACTGATTATCTGCGTATAATACCAAACTCATTGGTTGCTAGCCTCAATCTGCTCGAAGATTTTGGAATCGATGATATCTGCTCTGTGCATAATATGACTATAACTGTCACTAAGGATAAGGTATTTCTTTTAAGAAGTTATTGGTATTTCTTTTAGGTGACTTTGAGTTGTAATTTTGCATTGTTACAGGGTCTCAATATATTGAAAGCTTCTTTGATTACGGGATTAGCTTTAACGAATGGTTTCAGCCACTTGTTCTCAGTTCAAGAGGAGAAATAACCTATTTCATATAGGCATTTGCAATGACCTATTTCTCATCAAACTTTGTCTAACAAGTGACTGAGACCATTGGTTAAGGCTGAAGTTGAGGTCAATGATGCTTTCAATGTGTGAAGACCCTACACCAACATACGCACTTCAATTAGCATCAGCTATATGACCATACAAAAACAAGAAAAGGAAAATCGGAATTTGAATTGAAGATATTGAAAAAGTACACCATTTGGGCACACTAACCTCGTTGATGCCAATGCTAACCATTTTCTCCTCCAAGTCACTAATGGGAGTTTTAGTACTATTTAATATAGACATAACAGAAACAGATGCATTGGTGGTGTCACAATTAAATCATCCGTTGTAACAAACATTGTTGCTTCCTTAACAAATCCTTTAGCACTTCCTCCTTCAGATATGGAGTTAAATCTCAAAGTGGTCCCTGAAGTTGCACTCGAGTCTTAAAGTGGTCTTTGAAATTAATAGTTACCCGATTTCATCCTTAAACTTGCACTTCGGAACTCATACTAGTCCCTAAGACATTTTTCGTCCATCGAAAAGTTGAAACTGACGTCGTTTTGTATTAATTAAAAAAAAAACCAAGCCCCTTCTTCAACCTGAGCCCTTCCACTTCCACTTCCCCTTCCCCAAGCTGAGCCCGTTCCCCTTCCCCATTGTTGTCGCCTCTCGCCGGCTTTCATCATGGCGCCGCGCCGCTCGCCCTCTTCTCAACCAAGTTTTTCATACTCTTATCTCCTCTCTGTCTCCCTCTGCCTTCCTCTTCTCTTGTCTCCTCTCTGTCTGTCTTTGCAAGTTGGAAGAGCCTGTAAGGTTAAGCTTTTTGAAGATCTTTGTCCTGGGATTTTTTATTGATCTCAATCTATCAGAAATAGAATGAAAATCCAAATTTCAGATGGGTCAACCAGTTAATCAGACATGACAGAACATAGAATGCTCGTTTAATTCACACAAATTTCAACACAGAGATTACCAACAACATTTTTCAAACAATTATCATAAAATGGGAAGATTGTATTACCTGGACAAAAGAGAAGTCTGGTCAATACTCTAAGACATCTGGATACCAAATTGCATTTGTTTTTTTCTATCCCCAATTGATCAACTCCTTGAGGTTTGTAGACAAAAGGCAATGTGGAAAACGATTTGGGACTTGAGATGCTCTGCGAAAATCAAGAATTTTGTTTGAAAGCTCATCTGCAATGGTGCTCCGGTTCGGCAGCGGCTCCACGACAGATTCCCAAATATTGAAGACAGATGCCCCGATGCAGAGAAGCAGGGGAATCAATCATCCATTATCTGGTTCACTGCATACATGCAAAACAAACCTAGCAGAAATCCCCTCTAACTGACCTCGACACAACTTCAGACAAACTTGAACCATCGTAGTGGTGGGCGTGGCTCTACGAAAAGACAGAACAGTTGTCTAGGGGAAGAATGAGTTGGCAATGGTAGCTAACATCATCTGGGCGATTTGGAGAGAAAGAAACTTGAAGGTCATTGAAGGAAAAGAAACCCCCTGACATTGTGTTCTCCCAGGCACTGGAACTCCATGCTTGAAAGTTGGATGAGATGGGGGACAGCACAGCGAATGGACGCCATGCTCGAACGTTGGACGAGATGGAGAGGAGAGAACAGAGCAGTGTCAAAGAGGAGAATGGACGTGGTAGAGAGACTAGATTGGAGAGAGGGTGAGCGGCGCGACTCCGTGATGAAGGCCGACGAGAGGCGGCGACAGAGGGGAAGGGGAAGGGGAAGGAGCTCGGGTTGGGGAAGGGGAAAGGGAAGGGCTCGGGTTGATGAAGGGGCTTAGGTTTTTTTTTAGGGTAAATACCCTTTCTGGCTTCTGAGCATTTTAAATTGGGACATGTCGCACCTTTATCATCCAGAAACCTCAACCAGGTACTCAACCATCAACATTAGTGAACGTATCGACCCCTGTGACTGGTTGCCAACAGGTTGCCTGGATGACGTGTCAGGTGGAGGCTAAGTTGTCAAATGCAGGTGCCACGTGTCACTAGAAGTTGTTGTAGGGACTAAAAACCCCCTCCCTGCAACTCAAACGGCGTCCTATGTGCTGAGGTAAGGTGTTCATATGTGCTGTTGAGGAGGGTTAGAGACGAGAGAACCTTCTAGAAGGTGGATGGTTGCGGCGCGGTTGGATTCGGAGCCGGTTGTGAGTTGAAGCTCAGAGAGGTGAAAGAGTTCTTCGAGATTGTTAGGAAGTAGAAGCGGCGGTGGAGTTGGTGGTGGTTGTTGTGGCGGAGGAGTAGTGGTGGTGGTGGTGGAGGGTGTTGTCGGGAGAGAGAACCCCCATTGGGTGAAGCTTTGGAAGGTTGTTGAGGAAGAAGAAGAGGTGGAAAACTTGCATGAGTTGCGAAGGTTGTGAGGCGGTGGTAGTGAGTTGAAGCTCTGAGAGGTGAAAGAATTTTTCGAGATTGTTGGGAAGTAGAAGCAGTGGTGGAGTTGGTGGTGGTTGTGGCAGAGGAGTAGTGGTGGTGGTGGTGGAGGGTGTTGTCGGGAGAGAGAACCTCCATTGGGTGAAGCTTTGGGAGGTTGTGGAGGAAGAAGAAGAGGTGGAAGACTCGCATGAGTTGCGAAGGTTGTGAGGCGGTGGTAGTGAGTTGAAGCTTGGAGAGGTGAAAGAGTTCTTCGAGATTGTTGGGAAGTAGAAGCGGTGGTGGAGTTGGTGGTGGTTATTGTGGCGGAGGAGTAGTGGTGGTGGTGGTGGAGGGTGTTGTCGAGAGAGAGAACCTCCATTGGGTGAAGCTTTGGGAGGTTGTGGAGGAAGAAGAAGAGGTGGAGGACTTGTATGAGTTGCGAAGGTTGTGAGGCGGTTGTAGTGGTAGTGGCGGTGGTGGTGGTGGATGAGTGCTGGGGAGGGGTGGTGAGTGGAGGGTGTTGCCGGTGGGGCTGAGAACAGTTTGGGCAGGGAGGGGGTTTTTAGCCCTGCAACAACTTCTAGTAACACGTGGCACCTGCATTTGACAAGTCAGTCTCCATCTGACATGTCATCCAGGCAACCTGTTGGCAACCAGTCACAGGGGTCGATACGTTCATTAATGTTGATGGTTGAGGACCTGGTTGAGGTTTCTGGATGATAAAGGTGCGACATGTCCCAATTTAAAATGCTTCAGGGGCCGAAAAGGGTATTTTACCCTTTTTTAAAGAGTATTTACCCATTTTAGTCCACAAAGAATTTCGGATCAGACACTTTAGTTTCCAACTAAAATTAATTACTCGATTGGTCCCTAACAATTAATTCCGTCAGTCATTTAGGTCCTTGGCTTCGTCAACCCTAACGGAAGACAAAATAGTCCCTAACAACTCTAACAGGAGAGAAAATGATCCATGACCCCTTTGTTCGAAAACGACACAGTTCTTTCCCAATTTTCTTCCTATCCTGCATAATCCTAGCATTCATATTCTCCTTCTTCACCTTCACAATCTTCTTTTCCATCTTTTTCTTTCCCTTTTTCAACTCTAAGATCAAACCATAGTGTAACTACCATGCGTGTTGCACCTACTTCAACATATCATGGACCACACACTTTCTAAATATCTGTGATTGGTACACCCACCTCCTCCGTATTTTATCCACCAGAAGCATCCACCTCGACGTCCTCGATAACAGCATCACCTCCAACCTCTGACAACGTCCACCAAATCCTCAAGATCAAGTTTCACAACTACCCTAAGGGCACACTTTTCTCCACTCTCCGACAAGCAATATAGATTGTTGGACATTAGGACATTATGAGAAGATTTTTCTTCGACATCATATAAAAATTCTCATTTGAAGTGGACCCTGAGTGCTTCATTCCTTCTTTTCCGGAGTCCAAATTGAAAGATAGCTTCGACCTCGCATCCAAGCTATTAGTACAATGAGTAGTATCGTCGTTGCCGCTCATATAGAAACTGAAGCAATTATTGAACATTGGTTTGGAGAAGAAGTTGAAGGAAGCAATCAAAGTGGTGGAAAATGTGGTCATGGAGATGATAGGGCAGAGGAGGAGGGAGATGGCGACGGCGACGACGGGTCTTAATAAATCAAACTTGCTGTCTAGATTCATGGGGTCCATCGAAGACGACAAGTACTTCAGAGATATAGTCATTAGTTTCCTGAGTATGAATTGGTTGAGAATAAGTTGAGGCTTTTTCTTCTTGTGAATATTGAAGTTGCAAAGTGTTCTTTGTGCAGCTTGAAGTTAGTGTTAAACTGTTAGTGTTACGCGAGATATGATGAAAATTAGGGAATACCAGTGTTGTTTACGAATAGAGGAGGTCAAGGACCATTTTGTCTCGTCAGAGACTATTTTGTCCTCCATTAGAGTTGACGGAGCAAAGGACCTAAGTGACTGACGGAGTTAATTGTTAGGACTAATTGAGTAATTAATTTTAGTTGGGAACTAAAGTGCCTGGTCTGAAATTTTTTGAGGACCAAAATGGGTAAATACTTTTTTTTTAATTAATATAAAACGACATCATTTCAGCTTTCTGATAGACGGAAAATGTTTTAGGGACTACTATGAGTCTCGGAGTGCAAGTTCGAGGATGAAATTATGTAACTATTAACTTTAAAGACCACTTTAAGGTTCGAGTGCAACTTCAGATTTAGTCCCCAACTAAAATTAATTACTCAATTGGTCTCTAACAATTAACTTCATCAGTCACTTAGGTATTTTGTTCCATCAACTCTAATGGAGGAAAAAATAGTCCCTGACGAGACAAAATGGCCCCTGACCTCCTCTGTTCGGAAACGACACTGGTCTCGTCCAATTTCCATCATATCTCGTATAACACTAACAGTTTAACACTAACTTCAAGCTGCACAATGGATATTTTGCAGCTTCAATGTTCATAAGAAAAAAAAAAATCTCAACTTGTTCTCAACCAATTCATACTCAGGTACGAGACTTCTGAGTGACGGGTGCCAATAATATTTTGGAGCATCGGATTCATCAAGTGGAATAATGGTTGCTTAATTTGAAATGTGGGGCAAGGAGAGGAGACACAAGCTTGTCCTTCACTTTCTTTGAGACAAAATAGTCTTCACTTAAACCAAAAATGCTCTTATACAATGCATCAATGCTTGCAAGTTCCAATACAAGAATTTCCTTCCAACAAGTGTATGACTTGTCCCAATGGAAAAGTGAGAAAGCTAAAAAGGAAGTCCACAAAATCTTCTTTCCCTAGTGCAAATACTATCTTACCAAAAGATTTTCTCTGCACAATTTTGACTTTAATTTGCTGGCTACTACCTTTAGCTTTAAAATCACACACAGGACTTTGTTGTTCAAACCTTTCAAATACCATCTTTTCTAAAAACACATCTGTAAAGGTTGTCTTTAAGACCAAACAACTCTTCAGCAAATAATCATAGTTTGATGTTAAACAAAAAAAAAAGAAAAAGATAAAAGAAAACATGTTTCTTAGTAACTTTGACAATCATTTCTTCTACTGGAGGCATGTCATATATTCCACAATCCTCGAGTAGACCAGACATTGCATCCAACAAATTTCGAACAAGTATTACTTTGACAATCTACTGGAGGCATGTAATATATTCCACAATCCTCGAGTAAACCAGACATTGCATCCAACAAATTTCGAACAAGTATTACTTTCAGATTGTCAGTGATCCAAAAAGCTACGTTGCTTTTAACAAAACCATCAAATACTTCAGAGCTTTCTGGGGTGGCAAAAGGGGTGAGGAGCCCACTCCCACAGCTACAATCTCTTTTTCTAAAGGTGCTCGCCTCCACCTTGGTTTTATGCATATCTAAGTTGAAGATAATAGCTTGTGGAGTTTGTGTCATCAATATTGAGCTTGATTTTCTTGCAATAAGGTTCCATGGAGTTCCTTGGAAAAAGTAGCATCTCTTTACATGTTTTATTAGTCAGATATCGTGTGTAGGGCTAGCAACGGGTAGGGTAGGGTTACCCTAACTCTACCCGTGAGTTAAAAATTTTATTAAACCTCTACTCTATTCTATCTGCGGGTTGAGAATCTCTCAACTCTAACCCTATCCGCACACTAAAATTCTAAATTTTACCCTATCCTACTCGCAAAAATATTAAATTTTTTCAAAGTTAATATAAAATTCAATCATTTCAAAATTCAAACATATTAATAAAATAAAAAATAAAAAACTAATGCTTTAAATTAGTAAATTAACTAACTAGTTTAGTGGTTGCTCACTTATTGAAAATCATTACATAAGAGAGATTTTGGGTTCAACACTCACCTTCTTTACTATATACTTAATTTTTATAAGAGAGATTATGTGTCAAGATTTCCTAACCATTTTATAGAATAATAAATTTAAATTAGTTAGAGATTTAATTATTTTTATTCTTTAAACAATATCTTTTTCAAATTATCCTTTTATTCATTATATTAATATTTTTTCAATAAATTATTAAATATATGGTATAATAAATACAAACTAATTAACAAATTATTCAAATTTAAAAATATTATTTATTATAAAACTAAATAAATAATTTTTAATATATAAATAATAAATATTAAAATACAGTTAATACAATTATAATAATAATCCTATGATAAATTATTAGTATTATGATCTAGATAATTTTCACAATAAAGTAGAAACTAATAAACACATTATTATCTAGATCATAATACTAATAATATATCATAAGATTATTATTATTATTAATGTATTAACCGTATTTTAATATTTATTATTTATATATTAAAAATTATTTATTTAGTTTAATAATAAATAATATTTTTAGTCACAAGTGCTCTTTTAGGGTTTTAACAGAGTCTTTGCTGCCGTCAAGGCTACACTGTCAACGTCAATTAAATTTCAACACAAATCTCTGACTACTAGTTTGACAAAGATAATCTATGTAATCTGCATGGTTGAGGTAAGGAGGGATGAAGATCGGACCGAGAAAGACAACTACAAAAGAGGTAGGAATGTAATTCTGCTGGAAGAGGCAGACATATCAGAAGGTATTAATGCTTGTTCCAATAGTCTCTATGACAGACTCTTTGCTTCTAAAACCTTCTCAGTTGGAACCATGGGGAATGCTTTAAAGGCTATATAGAGAAATTCGGAGGGATTTAGCGTGAGTGACAAAGGAGACAATTACTTCCAATTCTTTTTTATTAAAGAGGTGGATGTCTTGCGTGTTGAACATGGTTCTCCATGGCTATTCAAGGATTACGTGCTCCATGTCAAGAGATGGAAGGAAGATCAGAATGGTGATAAAGAGATTGTTTCCAATTTTCCAGTTTGGGTTCAATTTTGGGGTTTACCAGAATCGTTTAAAACCCTCGAAGTTGGACGTAAATTGGGAGAAAGGCTGGGCACAATGTTGGAGGTAGGTAAATTTTAGATGAGAGACAGAGAAACTAAGATTGTAAAGGCCAAGATCAATATTGAAGCTACTAGGAAAGTGAGGAATCCGTTAATTATTGCAGGACCTAATAAAAAGGAGGTAGAGGTGGCATTGCACTATGAAAGACTTGGAAAGTTTTGTACCTACTGTGCAAAATTGGGACACGAGGTGAAAAACTGCCATAATCTGCTGTAGGACACAGAGAGTGATAGGGTAAAAGAGGATGACATTGGCGAGTGGGTTAAAGCCAGCCAAGTTGGAATACAAATTAACTCTGAAAGAGAAAGAACATTCAACAACTCAGCCCAGAATCAGAATAAGGCTACTTAACGTAAGAAAAAACCGGTCTTAAACTGATTATTAGAAGAATTTGCAGGGATGTCAATGCAAGAGGAGGAACAAAATTTGAAACCACAAAATGCTGGCAACAAGGCAGCACCTGAGTCACCTCAATCAGCCAATTCTAGAACAGAATGCATGGAGGTTATCATAGCTGGTCAGTCCAATGCCAAGGAAGATGAAGGACAACCTATACAATTCACTATTGGGCAATGTCTCACAACAGAGAAACGCAAGAAGTGGAAAAATTAGCAAGACAAGGTGCTGGAGGGTTGGATACTAAAGCTGGATCTAAAAAAAGGTTGATGAGTGGTATAGTTGAAGGATCTACAAAGAAAGCAAGAACAGAGGATGAAAATGCAGTTGAACAGGGGGTGGAAGGTGCCAGCCTACAAATGGCACCCAAGGCGCCATGAGAACTATAGTTTGGAATTGTCGGGGTTTGGGGAGACCCTGACAATTCACACCCTAAAAGGGATATGTAAATCCCAATCCCCCGAGATTATGTTCATAAGTGAAACAAAGAACCAATCTCGACAGGTGAAAATAAAACTCCAGGCATTCAGCTATGAAAATTGGCATATTGTTAACCCGTCAGGAATGGCAGGAGGACTTGCACTAGCTTGGAAGGACAGCATCAATGTTCAAATTATAAACAGCGGGGAATTCTTTGTAGCAGCTGAAGTTAAGGAGTTCGGAAATAATGGGGTATGGACGTTCATTGGTGTCCATTTGGGCTGTTCAAAACAAATTCGAGCCTTACAGTTTGAGGAGCTTACAACAATGAGTCAACAACTAGAAGGAAAAGTGGTAATAGCGGGAGATTTTAATGCTATAATAAGTCAAGTGGAAAAGGAGGGTGGAGGCCAAAAATCAGCAACTACCATTGCAACATTCATTAATTTTATTGATAGCAATGAATTAGTGGATACTAGAATGGTGGGACGGCCTTTCACATGGACAAACCGAAGACAAGAAGAGGATTTGGTGAAGGAGAGGCTTGACCACTATTTAGTAGGGATAGGATGGAAGTTGAAGTTTCCAAATGCAGTAGTGCACAGGCTCACAAAATCAGGCTCGGATCATGCCCCTATCTTGATGGAAACTGAACCTCAATCCTGGCATAGTAAAAGGCATTTTAAATACTAGGAACGTTGGTGTAAAGAAGATGATGTCAAAAGAATTGTCGGCGAAGTGTGGAAAATGGAAGTAGTAGGCTCTGCTATGTTCTCCTTGGCCCAAAAGTTAAAAGAATGTAGACATAGATTAGTTCAATGGCAGATAACTCACAAAGTAAACTTTTGAAAAGAAATTGAGGACCTTCTAGCTAGCCTAGAAGAGCTGCGGGTGGCTGAAATCAATGGAGAAGAGGAGATTACCAGATTAGAAGAGAAGTTGGAGCTAGCATATATGAAAGAAGAGAGCTATTGAAGAGAAAAATCTAGAATAAAATGGCTAAAAGAAGGATATCAGAACACCAGATTCTTTCACTAGAAATTTCAATCAAGGGTGCGAAGGAATAGAATTTGGAGATTAGTTGGGAGGAACAATGAGATTGCATCGAAACCGGAGGATATTGCAAAGGTAGCTGAAGACTACTTCTGTGATATTTTTACTTCTTCTTGTTCGGTTGATCCAAATCCATATTTGGAGGATTTGGAGCCTAAGGTTACAGCTTCCATGAACCGTAGGCTCTAAAGGCCGGTAACTATAGACGAGGTCAAAAGAGCTACGTTTAGTGTTCTTGCTCAGAGTGCTCCTGGTGATGACGAGTTTATAGCTAACTTTTTTCACTTTTTCTGGGATATAGTTGGAGGTGACGTTTTTAAGGCAGTGCGAAGTTTCTTTCACAGTGGCAGAATTATAAAAAGCTTCAACCATACTCAAATTTGTTTGATTCCAAAGGTGCCAGATGCTAGTGACATAACTCAGGTACGACCGATTAGTTTGTCCTCAATTATGTATAAAATTATTTCTAAAGTTATGGTGCACTGACTACAAGGTATTATGAATAAAATTATAAGTCCAAATCAGAGTGCTTTTCTCAAAGGTAGACTCATTTCAAATAATATTCTAATTGCCCACAAATGTATGCACTATTTGAAAAATAAGAGAAGTGGAATAGATCATGAGATGGCTATTAAACTAGATATGAGCAAGGCTTATGATAGGGTTGAATGGCACTTCTTATGGTACATCATGGAAAAGCTGGGCTTTGATGCTAAATGGATTAACTGGATTAAGGAATTAGTAACGACTATTTCTTACTCTGTTGTTGTGGAAAGGCAACCTTTTTGCTACTTTAGGCCAAATAGGGGCATCCGACAGGGTTTGGATTAAATGGGACACAATGACGAGACCGAAGAAAGATGGAGGGTTGGGGATCAAAGACCTAAGGGCACAAAATTTGGCCTTATTGGGCAAGTAATGTTGGCATCTAATGAAATACCCTAATTCTACACTGTCAAGAATATTCAAAGCTAAATATTTCAGAAATAGGAAGTATACCGTCGTGGGGCTGGAGAAGTGTTCTTGAAGGCCACAAGGTGATTGAGAAAGGCTTGTTATGGAAAATAGGCTTTGATGCTAATGTCCGTATCTTCCATGATCCCTGGCTCCCACCACTGTTACCCTTTAATGTCCCTCAAGTTGTAGTCACAATCCCACCGAATATGCAAGTGTATTATGTTAGTGCGCTACTAAATCCTGATAGAAGCTGGAATAGAAACCTGATTGAGTCAATTTTTTCAGTTGATATATGCAATAAAATATTTCCATCAAACCAACAGAGGAGGAGGATAAAGTTAATTGGTGCAAGACAAAATCTGTATATACGAAGTTGGGTCAGGATACAAAGTTGCTTATGGGTTCTTTCATTCTCCTACTTCATTGATGCCTCAGAACATACAGAACAACAAAGTATGGAATAGTATTTGGAAATTGAAATTACCTCATAAAATTAAGATTTTTTTATGGAAGAGTATTCATGAAAAGCTTCTAGTTTTGCAACAAATCCATAGCCGGTTTGCATCCACCCCTGCCACTTGTCCAAGATGCATGCTGAAAGATGAATCAATTTCTCATGCCTTGTTCCAATGCACTGTCTTCAATAATCTGGAGTCTAAACTTAATAACCCCTGACTTATGGCAGAGTGAAGAGGAGACCTTCATCAATTTGTGGCAACGAGCCTTATCTTGGGCAGCGACTCAAATTGAAGGTAGACAAAAGATCCTCTTCATCTCGGCGCTGTGTTGGAAAACTTGAAAAGCGAGGAATAGGTGTGTCTTTGAGAAGCTAATAAGCCCAGCGCCGGAGATAGTGCAAGAAGCCAACAGTCTAGTGCGTGAACTCAATAGCCATACCTGATGAATGCTAATAATTTCTCTTTATTCTTACTTTACTCTTTCTTAAGCTATTTGTCTTCCAATCACATTTGGTGATAATTGGGAATACCCAACTTCTTTTATACTTCCTTATGGAAATATTATTATTTTATAATAATAAAATAATATCTATCTTTGAGAAAAAAATAAACACATTATTTGATATATAGTAAAAAAAAGTTTAGTATTAACAAATTTAATTTTTATCTCTTTAAATTAAATTAATAATTCTATTTGATATTTTTGCACTAAAATATATTATGAGTAGATTACTAAAACTAAATGATATATATATATATATATATATATATATATATATATATATATATATATATATATATATATATATATATATATATATATATATATATATATAAACTCAACAAACTTAAAGCATCAATAATATTATTAATCTATTAATAATACATATTGTCATAAGGTTATAAATCGATGTAGATTTATCAAATAAGAATAATTTGGATTAATTGAATTTTTACGTATATTAAAATTTAATTAAATTTACATGTATATATGATGTTTTATTTCATTTAGTATTAGTAGCTTACTCATAGTGTATTTTAGTATAAAAATATTAAATAAAATTATTAATTTAGTTTAAAAAGATAAAAAATTAAATTCATTATTACTCAAAAATTTTTTACTATATATCAAATAATGTGTTTTATAAAAATTATCTAGATCATAATACTAACAGTATATCATAGGATTATTATTATTAATGTATTAACCGTATTTTAATATTTATTATTTATATATTTAAAAATTATATTTGAGAATTATTTATTTTGTTTCATAATAAATGATATTTTTAATTTGAATAATTTATTAATTAGTTTGTATTTATTATACTATATATTCAATAATTTATTAAAAAAATATTAATATAATGAATACAAAAATAATTTAAAAATGATATTATTTAAAGAACAAAGACAAATAAATCTCTAACCAATTTAAATTTAGAGACAATTAGATTTATATCCATTTTTAAACCTAACACGTTAACGTTTTTTTTTTAGAGTTGATAAAAAAATACCTACAAAAATCACATTATGTCACAAAAATAAAAAATAAAAATTAAAATACCTCGTTTTTATCTTAAAAAATCATATTATCATTCTAAAAAATGAAAACATTACTAGTTCACTCTTCTTACCAACAAGCTATACGATGGTTCCTAACGGAAGTGTTAGGAAGCTGAAAAGAACATCTACAAAAATCCTTGCTTGTGCATACATAACTTTGTCCACGGGCGAAGCTTCATGTATTCATTGGGAGGCAGGCCCCCAAAAAAAAATTATACTGTGTGAAAAAATAAAATAATTAAGAGTGGCCTTCCCAAAAAAATATTGATGGCCTTCCTCTTGAGATTTTACAGGCTTGAGCTATAATCAAGTGATAATCATAAGAAAAATCAGAGACTAATGATGTTATTTTTCTATTTTTCTATACACAATTTAAAAATTTAACTTTCTAAAATCAAGTAAAAAAAATTCTTTTTTCTTTTTCTCTTTTTTTTATTATATTTACATCACTTTTCTCCCTTAATTTTGAGTTCATTCTTTAATTATTTTTATTTATTTATTATCTAATTTATAATGACAATTTAAATTAGCACTACAAAATTCTTATTTGTTTGTGGAAGTTTTTTAGTGGAAGTTATTATAAACCTCCATAATATATTTTAATAGTGACAATTTGTAAAACCTCCCTAAATTATTAACAATAACCCCCACAGTCCAATCACTGCTAAAAAAATTTCTAGCCCAAATAATATTAGCCCATAACAAAAGTTGAAAAAAAAATAACAGGTAGAAGAGGGCTTCGAGCGAGAAAGAAAGAGGGAGAGGGACGATTCATTGCCGCCGCCATTCATCTCCTTGCCGCTGTCGTCTCCTCCGTCAAGCGTTGCCGGTGGAGTTATGAATGGAGATCGTGGAGCCTCTGAATTTTCGTTGACCTCTCAGAATGACGATTTGATTCATATTATTGAGCTAATGCTTTAAATCTTCTGCTTCTCCATCGTCTTCCACCGCGGGTTGTGCCGCTGGTTCTGCTGTTCCTCCGACGGCTTGAAGCACTCAGAGTGCGATTTCAGTGCGGATTCAGTGGTGCTAGCTGAAGAGATCAAGAAGGCGAGCTAGCGAATCTCTGTAAGCTTCGATTGAAGTTACATTCAAAACTATAGATCTCGTGGAACTGATTTCATGTCGTGTGGAGTCATTATAATGAGGATTCGTTCCTAATTTTTTCTCGTTCTTTGCTTTATTCAATTCTTCAATTTTTTTCAAAGATATTAGATTTTGTGATAATTTAATGATATAGTTTTGGCAAATTTATACACAAATACTGCTTCTTATGTTCTAATGTACTCTTCTCTTTTGTAAATTTTTCAGGTCAAGGCAGAGGATTTGATATAGATTGTAAATTTTTTAGGTCAAGGCAGAAGATTTGATATAGATTTAGTTAACAAGTTCTACATTCTCACTCAGTTCAACTCAAGATTAAGAATGCTTGTATTTATTATTTCAGGTTCTTGCTGCCACTCAAACTCCAGAGAGGCAGGTAAAAGATGGTTTCAGGGTACTGCTGATGCCATGAGACAGTTCCACTGGCTCTTTGAGGTATAATAATTCTATAGAAATTAGAGTAGTTACATAATCTACACTTGAACTTTTTAATCCAAGTTATGTTGTTTAACTATGATGATGTAGGATCCTAGAAGCAAGGATATTGAGGATGTCCTGATTCTTTCTGGGAATCATCTCTACTGAATGGACTATATGGACTTTGTTCAAGTAAGGCACCGTTTTGTCCAATTAATAGTTCTTCCTTTCCTCCTTCAATACTGTTGATGCATTCAAATTTGACATGTTCTGACTCATCTTCATATCCAGAATCATCGCGAGAGTGGTGCAGATATTACTCTTTCTTGTCTCCCCATGGATGACAGGTAGGTTGGCTTAATGGTTTTCGAATCTGTTTCTAGTATACATAATCACATGATGTATATCTTGAAATCACTCTGTCATCTTTCTCTGAATGAGAAACTAGCTCTTTTATCAGTCCAAATGAATAAATGATTCAACAATGTTTGTCACATATTATTGTTTAAAACTCTCTTCATATGTGACAGTCGTGCCTCTGATTTTGGTCTATTAAAGATAGATGATAAAGGAATAATTCTCTCATTCAGTGAAAAGCCCAAAGGAGAAGACCTAAAAGCAATGGTAATAACTCATGTTTGTGCTGCTTCTTACATATTAGGAGTTTCAAGAATAAGATTTACGGCTAATACTGCTTCATAATATAGCAAGTAGATACAACTGTTCTTAGGCTTTCAAAGGAAGAGGCTGTAAAGAAACCATACATTGTTTCTATGGGTGTGTATATATTCAAGAAGGAGATACTTCTAAATCTATTAAGGTACTGAACTATAGCAACATGTGAAACTTTTCAGAGAACATTCAAATAAAATAATATTAACTGAAAATAAACTGACTCATCCTATTGCAAATCTTGTTTCGCTAAGTGCTACAAATTTGTTAAATATAGATGACGGTTTCCAACTGCAAATGACTTTGGATCAGAGGTCCTCCCTGTCTCAGCTAGAGAATTTTACATGAAGGTAAAGGAATACTTCACATATGATATTACATGTGGTGTGATATTTAACTTTCATTTTTAGTGCACTAGATTTCAATCCACCCATGCAATCCATATATATAACCATAAAATATTTATGAGAAAAATGGAATCCTGCCTTTGGATCTAGCAGAAAGCCTATGTTCACCCGATGAACATTGATACTATAGACAGATCAGTATAGACTGTATATTAATTGTTTAGTGATTTTTTTTCTTTCTGTTTTTATATCCTTTGTTGTATCTATGCTTCTGGATTATGTATATGAGAGGTCAATTATGGATCTTTGATCCAATTTGTATTAGGTGTTTGGCTATAAGCTTTACTTGAATCACTAATTTCATAGAAACATCTTTTTACCTCGATCTATGCCGTGTTTTTACTTTTACCTATTATTAATTTATTATTCCTTCTTGATTACAGTCCAACATGAGAATATTGATCACTGGAGGAGCTAGATTCATTGGGTCTCACCTGGTTGACAGATTGATGAAAAATGAAAAAAATGAGGTTAGCATTAATATTTAGTCCAAAATCCCACTCAAAATCATGCAATTCTATGTTGGACCAAAAACTACTGCCGTGTGTGAAAGTGTTTCTAGAAGTGATTGAGCAAATAAAAAATATTAGTTAATTAATATAATATAATATAATAAAAATCCTTTTGGACCATATGTATATTATTAACTACGCACTTGAATTTTGAATGGGAAAGAAAAAGGTTCAATGGTCAAAATAAGCAACCTTTGGACCAAAGTAAGAATTAACTCTTAATTTTGCTTTTGATCAAGGTTCTAATTTTGTTGTGTGTAAACCAGGATGATGTGGTCTCTCGAAATTGGCTGTCTACTTTGTTTCTCTCTGAAGGTAATTAATTTTTTTGTTTCTGTTTTTTGATGATACTATTATGGCTTTTATTTTTTCTATTTTGTTGCATTGATGTTTACCATCATGAACATATGGCCTCTTATTTCAATGTATACTCTGCTCTTAATTTTTTGAAGAGTGAGAGAAGAATCTACTTGCAATGAGAGGAAGAGTTTTGGTACGGGATCTTAGATTCATGACAAGGGACATAAGGATGAGGTGTACATTTTTTGTTATTTTTATTATTCTAAATGCAATGGTTGTTCTATGATAGTTTTTACATGTTTAGCAGTATGGATTATGGAATAACGAATATATATTGGCATGTAGTTTATTTTTCACACAATAGAAAATGCTTCAAGATAAGTTGCTGAAGCTGTTAGCTGGTGTATGCTTTTTCTTTCTACTAAGCTTGCAATTAGAGTTATTTCTAGTTTTTGGATAATGGAGAGCATGTTTTATAGATGAAATGATTAGTGAAAACTAATTGACAATAGCCAGAGTTAGGACTTCAAGCTGCTTGTTGCTTTTTTATTTTAATTTGAGAATATGTAAATGAGATAAGATTAATGAATAATTTAAAATTAAAAATAAATAAATAATTATAGGGTTTGTGGAGGTTTGAAAATCTCACAAAATAGATAATTTTTTAATTAAAAATTAATTTGTGGGGGTTTTAAATTGCCACAAAAATGATTTAAAATTGTCACAAAAATTCAATATAAAACCCCCCCTAAACATACACAAAACCTCCACTGAATAGATTGTGGAGGTTTTTAAAAACCCCCACAAAAGGCTTCGTGGCACTTCAAATTTTGGGGGTTTTAAAAACCTCCGCAAACCATTTGGTGGGGGTTATAAACCTCCACAAATAAGAGAAAAAACTGCCACAAATAAACAAAATTCTTGTAGTGTAGAAAAAACTAAAAATAATAATTATACAATTATAATATTAACTTAATATAGATGTTTTAATTTTTTCTCTTATTATTAATTGTTTTTTACTTTTATATTATTAATTTGCAAACAATAAATTCAGTGGTATTATAAATATGATTTAAGATTTAATTAATTTACATGATATTTATCTATAAATTTTTAATTATAGGAATTTATTTGAATAATAGATAACATAAAAACAATAAATATTAAAAAAACAGGCCAAAAGGATGAAACTGTTTTTATTATTATTACGTCAAGCCTAATATTTGTAGTACTTAGCATCCAGCATCTATATCTTAAATCTTCAATAAAATAATTTAAAATTACATTAATATTAGTATTTGTAGATTTTAAATACAATAATCTATTTATATAATATTTGATATTAATTTTAAAATATTTGTGTTTAAATATTATAATATACAATATATATATTAAATTATCTTATAAGGAGTAAGTCTTATTAATTGTCATCTTCAGTTATATATATATATATATAATTAATTTTTTAATTAAAATAAAAAATAAAAAAATATTGGCTTCCACTAGATCTCGTCAAGCTTCATGCCTGACTTTGTTCTTCTCTTTGTTTATCATGAGTTTTAATGGAACAATCTTAATGGTAGAAAAACAACAAACAAGTATCTAAATTAAATTCTAAAAAAGTTTATGAACAAAAGTAAAACTTAGACCCGTTTAAAAAGTTTTAAAAGCAATTTTTTTAAGTTATTGACTTATAAAAAGTAGTAATATTAATGTTTGGTATAATTTTTAAAATCAAATTACAGTTTTTTAAGAAGCTATTTAAGAACTTATAAAGAAGTTAAAAAAATGACTTCTCTCATACTAAACAATTTTTTATCACATTTTTTTAAAAATAAACACTTTTAAAATTAAAAACTCAAATACAAAATAACTTATTTATAAGTAACTTTTAATATAGTCATTTATTATTTAAGCTATTTTTTCAAAAAATTATTCTCCATATACAAGGATTTTTTTTTTATACAAGTCATTTATATTTACGTATGCATGTTTTTCTTTGTGCCGTTACCGCTCTTGCTGCACATTCCTCCTCTTTCTCCTCCCCGATTCTAGTTGATTTTTTCGTTAGTGGTTTATGATTCTGTAGTTGAATAATGTTTCATCGTTGATGATTTAAATTGAATGTAATGTAAAATTTCTGTATTGAAGAAAATATTTTTCTGTATTTACAGTAAATATTGGGTGTAACACGAAGATATTTAGATGTATGTGTACTGATAAATTCTGCATAATTCAAAACTCTTCTTCTCCATCCACCTCATCTTCTGCTGCTTTTTCTTCTTCTTTTTCATGCTCATCATCATCATCATCATCTTCTTCTTTATTTTTTTTCTTATTCATCTTTTTTTTCTTGTTTTACTCTTTTAATAAGAATAAAAAAAGAATCAAACAAAGAAGAAGAAGAAACACATAATGGTAGAAAATTACTTAGAAGAGGATGAACTTACATTCATTCAACTAAAAGAAAGAAAGAAATAGGAAAAAAGAAGAAAAAGAAAATGCAGCATTAGAGAAAATATTTTTCTGTATTTGCAGCAAATTTTGGTGTAACACGAAGATATTTGGGTGTATTGTTTAAGAATTTTCGGTGTATGTGTGCTGATAAGTTCTACATAGTTCAAAATTTTTTCTCTTCCTCCTACTCATCTTATAAGAACCAGCATAACCGTTTTAATAAAATAATAATTTTTAAGTATCCAGAGTAGATTTAAAATTTGGAAGTTTTAATTTAAAAATTTAAAGGTGAAATTTGATTTCAATGAATTCTTCTAAGTTGAAAAATGTATCCTTTTTGAAAAGTTTTTGTAAAAATACGTATTGGCGCTTAAGCCGGTAGTACTGGTTCTAGTCTGTCCAGTACCGTGTATTTTGGAAAATAAGATTTTAAAAATTAATTTATTGTTTTGAAAGGACAAAAATAATTTAGAATTAAAAACCGAACACTAATCTTAAAGGTTTTGTCCCAAAGTGGGCCAAACGGACCAAAAACACTAACGGGTTAGACCGGACCCAAACTGGACCCAAAGCCCAACATATATAAGGCCAACAAATGAGCTTTCAGCTTATTTTTCACCTCAAAGAAAGAGAGAGGCGCGGATTAAGAGAGAAGGAAGAAGAAAGGGGGTGACACTATTCATCACCATCTTCTGACAGCCATAACTTGAGCTACAGAACTCCGATTGACGAGTCGTTTGTGGCCACGCGAAGCTCTTGACGAGCTCTTTGTTTTTATCTAAGTTTTTCTGGTAAAATTTTGAAACTCAAGCTCTAGTTTCCAGCTCTATTATTTTTGCATTTTTGGGTTTGATTTTTGAGTAGATTTTGTGATTTTGCTTGTTTAGGTGATCTCTAGTAGCGAATAATTATCAGAATTTATCCCAATCACCGTTGGATAAGGTAAGGAACCTCTATATCCTTGTGGTTTAATGTAGTGTGAGTTTTAGTTGCTAATGCATGGTTATGTTGTATGTATGAAACTTGTTTTTGGAGTTGGTGAAAGCTTGTTGGAATCAAGTTTGGTGTTTGAGCATATTGGAAATTGGCCAAAGTATAGTTTTGGTTTTCTTTATGTAATATGTAATGTTTCTAGACACTTAGGCTAGTTGACCCTAAAATGGGATCGAATGATATTGGCGTATGAATAATTATATGTGAATTGACGTTAATTTTTGGTTATATTGGATTATTGTGGTTGATGATGATTATTGAAAATTATTGGTATTGATGAGTATTGATGGTGATTAGTTATATTAATGAATAATGAGGATTATGAGAATTTAAAGTAATAGGTTAATGTAAAATGTTTGTGATGGTTTGGAATGAAGGATATTGATGATTATGATGTGGATGATATATGTTGATGATGATTTTGGATTTTGAATCTTGTGGTTGATGTTGTGTTAAGGTTGATAGATTATTGATGGTGTGTAAGGTTGGTATTGGGTGACTTTTGTGATAATGATGGGTGGTAAGTGATGGATCTATGTATAAAAAATTATTAAGGTGTAATGTTGTTGTGTAATATTTGGGAGCTTAATGATTTGATTGATGAATTGGGTATGGAAATGATGAAAATGTAAATTTTAGATTGTGGAATGAATTGGAGGATATGTGAATATGATATAGGTACATTAGGATTGTTTTGAATATGGAAATAAGTAATTTTGAATTGAGAGTTGGTTAAAATTGACGTTTAGAGATTTTTGGTAAAATTGGATTTTTGGTTAACTTTGACTGATCATATTGTGAGCTACAATTTTTGAAACTGAATTATTTTTATATCAAATTAAAGATAATTTAAAGAGCTTTAAAATGGTATAGATTTTGTAGAAATCAGAATTTTGTAGAGAAAGATATGATTGTCAGAAGTTGGTGCCAGAAATATAAAATTCTGTGATGTTGCAGAATTGTGATTTTTGGTTTGTGTGCACACGCTCACTGATATGAGAATTTATTGTATGGTTTAGAATCAATCAAAATATAAGCATCAATTCGTTATAAGCATAGTCCAAACCAACAATGAATCTTCATAATCAAATGTTAATTCAAAAGATAGTCACAATTAAAACACAATAACCGGGAGTTTGAAGTCCCAGGTCGTTCTCCCTAGTGATTGCAATGAAATGCTCAATTGTTGGCTATGAGGAAAGCAAGGGGGTTTGATGGCAATTGGCAAGAAATTAAAATGCAAGGAAGTAAATAAGCATGCAAGGGCATTAAATGCAAAGCAATTAAAGGCAATGAAAATAGAATTTAAATACTAAAAGAGCTCTTGGTGAGGATTGGGTAATTGGGCTTTCTATCCTAGTAGTGGACCACAAACATGGTAATTTTGTGTGAATTAATCCCAATTAATCAACCCTACATTGAGGATAAGTCAAAAGGGCATAATTAACCTTAATCCACAAGTCCTAGCCAACTCACTAATTAACTTAGTGAAAGGCTAGCGTTAGTGGAAACCAAGTTAATTAACAACCCTCACACAATGTGGAATGGACATCCACCACTCAAGTTTACCCAAACCACTCAATTTCTCAACCAAGAGTGAGAAAAACTATGTAAAAACCAACCAAGCATTTTATCAAACATTTGGTGGTTATAAAAAGAGAGCATGGTAAATGACAAGAAATAATAAATGCTATAACTACCAAGCAAGAAAAATAAAGATAGCAACTCAATAAAGCAATAAAAGAGGCATGAACATAAAATTGTATTAAATGGAATTAAAATTGACAAGTGTGTTCATACAACTAAAATGGGCATAAAAGAGAAATTAACAAAGGAAACTAAGAGATTAAAGGCAATAGAACATGAAGATGTAAATGAAACTACAATAAAACCAAGAATTAAAGAGAGAAATTAAAGAGAGACTAAAGCTAAAACCCTAATTCTAAAGAGAAGGGGGAGCTTCTCTCTCTAGAAACTAAGACAAAAACATGTAAAAACCTAAACCTAAGTGCTCCCCCTTCATCCTCCTTCAATTTGGCTTGAAATAGCTTCAAAAATGAGATGGATTGGGCTTTGGAGGCCCAGAAATCGCTACCAGCAAGGTGCCATTAATGAGGTCACGTGCAGGGACCTGTGCGTACGCACAGATGTGTGCATCTGCATATATGCTGAATTCCGACTTGTGCGTACGCACAAGTACCTATTTGTATGCACACTTAGACTTATGTCCACTATAGCAAATTGCATATCATTTTGAAGTCTTGGACGTTAGCTTTCCAATGCCGCTAGAACCGCCTCCTTTGGACCTTCATAGCTCAAGTTATGACCAATTTAGTACAGAGAGGTTAGGGCTGGCAGCTTTCCAAATCCTTCATTTCTTGAATTCTTCCCTTTTACATGCTCTTTTCCTCACTTCTTCCACCCATACTTGCCTTGGAAACCTGAAAATCACTTAACAAATACATCAAGGCACCAAATAGGATTAAAGTCAATAGAATTGACTAAATTAAGCACAAAAGAGCATGTTTTCACTTTCAAGCACAATTTAGGAAGAAATCTCAAAAGCATGCTATTTAGGTGAATAAATGTGGGTTTATGTGATGGAATCCACTCAAATCAAACCAAAATATATCGTAAAATATGGATTCATCAATTCTCCTACACTTAAATAATAGCATGTCCTCATGCTAAACACAACCAATGAAGATGAATGAAGGGGAAATAATTTATTTAATGCAACTACTTATATGCATGCAACCATACTAGATGCTATTTACCTATATTTACAATATGATTCCTATTGAGTTTGGCAAAAACAAACAAAAGAATCTCAATCAATCCAAAGTAGAAACTTAGGGCCAAGATTTTATTTGAAGTTTCCAAAATTAAGTTCAACAACTTGCAAGAAGATATAAGATAAGCAATGGAATCATAAAATTGAGCGATTGAACCCCTCATCGGATGTGTTTACACTCTAGTCGCTCAGTGTTTAGGGCTTAATCACTCAATCCTCCCTTAATCATGTTTCTCCAAGATTTGCAAGTCATCTAACAATTAACTAGTATTTGATGCATGGATGCGAATATCATGAGGACTTTTGTGGGTTGTAATGGGGCTTAGGTAAGGGTAGGATTAATATGGTTAAGTGGGCTAATAGATTGGATCTTTGATTAGCTCAAGTATCCCACCTAATCCTATATCATCCTATATACATAACAAAGCAACCTAACTACCCATTTATCCCTTGCTCACATTCACTCATGCATGCTTCTTTTCAATTCAACCACATATGCATATCTTATTTATATTCTTATTATTATTTCTCTTTCTTTTTTTCCTTTTTCTTTTTCTTCTCTCTTTTTTTTTAACATAGTATGTACACCAAAAATTTTCTTTTATCATATAAGAGAGATGCATATATTCCAAGTAATGAATGCATGAGTGTTTACCCATTTTTCCAAATATTCTCAATGAACACCCAAAGCAATAACTACCCATGTTTTTCCACAATTTTCCCCACACTTGATTAACACATACACACTCAAACCCAAGCTAATCAAAGATACAATTCAAGGACATAATGATTTTTCACTTAGGGTGAATAATGTGCTTATAATGAGAACAAAGGAGACTTAAAGGCTCAAAAAGTGGTTTACAAAGATAGATACAAGGGTTGGCCATATGGGTTAGTGAGCTATACAAAGATGGCTTCAATCATACTAAATGCATTCAAAACAACAAATATAGGACATATAGACTAAAGCAAATCTAAGATCACAATCATAAAAGGAGTTTATAACACACAAGAACAAAATTTGTGATTGAAATTATGCAACCACACAAATTAAGCTCAATTCTCACTAGGTATTTTGTTCAAGCTCTTTTCTATGTTCCATATAAAAGATACTTCAAGCAAGTTCAAAAAAGGTTTTCAAATCTAATCAATGGAATGCCTAAAAAGGAGATTTCTTGAAAATTCTTTGTTGTTTTACCAAACTTATTTACTATACTAAGCAACATGCAAACATTTACTAAAATAAAACTATAAGCACTAAAGAGATATGTACAAACAATACCAAACAAAGTATAATTCAATAAAAGACTAACAAATATTCACAAAAATATACTATCAAAACTAGAAAAATAGTGCAAGTGTTGAGAAAGAGAGAATTTACGCCCCAAAAGATGTGGATCCTCTCCCACACTTAAACATTGCACGGTCCTCCGTGCATGCACTCAATCTGGGGGTGAAGAAATGCTCTAGGAGACTCCACCTTCAGCTGGTAGGTACCAGGGGTTCTGGGTTGCTGTAGAAAATAAGAATTGAGGAAAAGGTCATAGTAGTGTGGTATGATAAAAGACAATGTGTGTATTCTAAATGCGTGTACAATTTAGAACACAATACATTGGTCGGGTAAAATGATAACCACAAAAGCAAAGGAAAACATGTTCCTCAATCAAGTAGCCTGGTTGCAAATAAAGAATAAGCAAAACTTAAGGCACAAACAACCCTAGGTAATCACAAAAGTGAATTGAGTATTTGAGATATTGGATATTGAAATTGTGCAAGTGAAAGTACAAAATTAATAAAAAATAGCACAATTAATAATAGCCAATTCAATGATGAAAAGATACTACTTACTCATCCTTAGGAACAATGAAATAATCACATGTATAAGGTGCTTGTACAAAAAGTGACAAGTCTTGATAAGAATCAAGTGAAGTCAACTCAAAAAAATACAAAGCATTAACAAGGAACAAATACCTTGTCATGTGATTATATTCACTTTAAGAACTATGATGACTAAGTAGTTTAACTCAATTTACTAAGGTAAAAGTGCACAATTCATAATTAAAATGCCAAACAAGGATATAGTCTAACACATATGGTAGCTACAACACATGTATTAAACTTGCAAATCATCTAGGCAATCAAATAAAGACTCGATACATAGTGCACATATTCATTAAATCAAAATTCAAGCAAGAAGCAACCCAATAATCATCAAGCAAACACTTGCAATTTATTTAATTGTCAAACAACTAGACTAAAGCTAATATAATTACTAAAATAAAAATGAAATGCAAATAAAACAAAGTAAAGCAAGTAGAAAATAAGGCAAAAGCAAGAGAAGAGAGGGGTGGAGGGGAAAAGAAGAGAAGAAAGTAGAGAGAAGAGAAGAAAAGAAGTATAGTGGAAGAAAACAGGGGCATGCATACGCACAGGTACGTGTGCGTACGCACACTAGGTGGAAAATGCGGTTGTGCACGCGCACAACAACGTGCGGGCATTGCAAACAGAAGGGGCATAAGGACCTGTGCGCACGCACAGAGGCTTGTGCAGACGCACAGAAGGGAAAAGAGAGGGGTGTTCACATGTACAAGGGGTGCATGTGCTGTGAGTAGAGGGGATTCCAAGGGTTGTGCGTGCGCACAAAGCTATGCGCACGCACATGTAGTTTTTTTTACATGAAGCGTCAAGACTGCCAGCTATCATGCCGTGTGTGCGTACGCACACAGGTCCGTGCGCACGCACAGATGCAAAAGGATGGGGATGTGGACGCATAGGGCGTGCGAATGCTCCTAGTAGAAGCGGTGTAAGCTGGTGTGCGCGCGCACAAGAGGGTCCGTGCGCACAGAACGCGAAAATGGGGTTGTGTGCGTACGCACAGGTGTGTGCGCACGCACATGCTCTATTTTTCTAAAAAAATTTTAATGCTCTAAGGCACCAAACTTGATGTCCAAAATAGATTTTCAACCCCAAAACATATTATTCATCAAAAACACATAATCTAAACTGAAATCTAGGCAAATTAAGCTTGAAATTAAACTAACCTAAGCTATATACAAAAGATAAAATGCAATAAATTGAAACTATGTACAAAGAGAGGGTTAGAAAGGTGTTACCAAACACTTTTATTTAATGTCTTTAAGTTTAGACAATTGAAAGAGCCCTTGCTATGGTGGCTTGTTCTTAACTTCCCCACCAATGCTAGAATGTCCAATGTCCTCCGGGATCCCAATCCTAACCATTGACAAAAATAACAAAACAACCAAAAAGCAAGCTATTTACATATTAACATATATACAATAGCCAACAACTTTACACCATTGCAACTCCCCGACAACGGCGCCAAATTTAATGTTAGGATTTATTGTATGGTTTGGAATCAATCAAAATATAAGCATCAATTCGTTAGTAGCATAGTCCAAACCAACAATGAATCCTCACAATCAAATGTTAATTCAAAAGATAGTTACAATTAAAACATAATAACCGGGAGTTTGAAGTCCCGGGTCGTTCTCCTTAGGGATTGCAATGAAATGCTCAATTGTTGGCTATGAGGGAAGCAAGGGGGTTTGATGGCAATTGGCAAGAAATTAAAATGCAAGAAAGTAAATAATCATGCAAAGGCATTAAATGAAAGCACTTAAAGGCAATAAAAATAGAATTTAAATACTAAAAGAGCTCTTGGTGAGGA
This sequence comes from Arachis hypogaea, assembly GCF_003086295.3. NCBI lineage: Eukaryota > Viridiplantae > Streptophyta > Magnoliopsida > Fabales > Fabaceae > Arachis > Arachis hypogaea. Next base: position 90,657,077 of record NC_092039.1, read on the forward strand.
TTGGGTAATTAGGGCTTTCTATCCTAGTAGTGGACCACAAACATGGTAATTGTGTGTGAATTAATCCCAATTAGTCAACCCTACATCAAGGATAAATCAAAAGGGCATAATAAACCTTAATCCAAAAGTCCTAGCTAACTCACTAATTAACTTAGTGAAAGGCTAGAATTAGTAGAAACCAAGTTAATTAAAAACCTTCACACAATGTGGAATGGACATCCACCACTCAAGTTTACCCAAACCACTCAATTTCTCAACCAAGAGTGAAAAAAACTATGTAAAAACTCAACCAAGCATTTTATCAAACATTTGGTGGGTATGAAAAGAGAGCATGGTAAATGACAAGAAATAATAAATGCTACAACTACCAAGCAAGGAAAATAAGGATAGCAACTCAATAAAGTAATAAAAGAGGCATGAAACATAAAATTGTATTAAATGGAATTAAAATTGACAAGTGTGTTCATACAACTAAAATGGGCATAAAAGAGAAATTAACAAAGGAAACTAAGAGATTAAAGGCAATAGAACATGAAAATGTAAATGAAACTACAATAAAAGCAAGAATTAAAGAGAGAAATTAAAGAGAGAATAAAGCTAAAACCCTAATTTTAGAGAGAAAGGGGATCTTCTCTCTCTAGAAACTAAGACAAAAACATGTAAAAACCTAAACCTAAGTGCTCCCCCCTTCATCCTCCTTCAATTTGGCTTGAAATAGCTTCAAAAATGAGTTGGATTGGGCTTTGGAGGCCCAGAAATAGCTGCCAGTTAGTTGCCATTAATGAGGTCACGTGCAGGGACCTGTGCGGACGCACAGATGTGTGCATCCACACACATGTTGAATCCGGACTTGTACGTATGCACAAGTACCTGTGCGTACGCACACCTAGACTTATATCCACTATAGGAAATTGCATATCATTTTGAAGCCCCGGATGTTAGCTTTTTAATGCCACTAGAACCGCCTCCTTTGGACATCTGTAGCTCAAGTTATGACCAATTTAGTACAGAGAGGTCAGGGCTGGCAGCTTTCCAAATCCTTCAATTGTTGAATTCTTCCCTTTTGCATGCTCTTTTCCTCACTTCTTCCACCCATACTTGCCTTGGAAACTTGAAAATCACTTAACAAATACATCAAGGCACCAAATGGGATTAAAGTGAATAGAATTGACTAAATTAAGCACAAAAGAGCATGTTTTCACTTTCAAGCACAATTTAGGAAGAAATCTCAAAAGCATGCTATTTAGGTGAATAAATGTGGGTTTATGTGATGGAATCCACTCAAATCAAATCAAAATATATTGTAAAATATGGATTCATCACTCACCTTACGAATTTTGGAAGTTGTGCGTATGCACAGCCCCGTGCGCACGCACACATTGGAAGGTGCATTCTGTTGAGGGCGTTCGCATGCCTTGCGCGACCGAACATAATTGGAAAATTTTACTCCTGTACGTACACACACTTCTATGCATACGCACACATCTTGAAACTCCTCCTAGGCGTGTGCATGCACAACCCTATGCGTACGCACACTGCCCTGTTTTTCAATGAAAACCTTGTTTTTAACTGTTTTACCTGCCCAGCAAGCTTGCAAACTTCTGTAACACTTGTTTAAAATCTTTTTTCCAGTTTCAGGTTCTTGAATTAAGGGAAAAATGATAAAGGAGTAAAAAGGATATTTTTAGTTATGAGTTTAGAGCCGGTGACCTAGGTTTGGAAGGTTTGCATAGTTTTCTAGCTTGAATTGGCGAATGTTGGGTTGTGAAGTTTATGGCTGAAGTTGTAAGAACCAGATTTTTCATGGATAAAATCATTTAAATGTACAAATTAAATTCCAGAAAGTTAGGATGAGAATTTGGGGATTTAAATATAATTTTTGGACTCACTAGGTCCTCCCGAGTCAGAAAATGTGTTTTCTGCAAAAAACCGTGAAAAACTGCGAACCGGTAGTCGAACCAATTGAACCGATTCAAGTCTGCTCGGTGCTGCACGAGAAACAGTGAAAACATCCAAAAAAACCCTAGAAAAATATTAGAGATGGAAAAACGGGCGTTAGTGTTAAAGGTTTGGCTCGTAGTTGGGACAAACGGGCTAAAAACGCTAACGGGTTAGACCGGACCCAAGTTGGGTCTAAGCCCAACCTATAAAAGGGTTCATTAAGTGAACCTATCATCCCCCACACACTCACTAACACACACCACCAGCTAAGAAGAGAAGGAGAAGGGAGACTCCATTAACACTATTCACAAAGGCTTTCCAAGCTCATATCTTGAGCTATAGAGCTCCGATCGCTGCACCGTTTGCGGTTACGCTTTTCTTGTGAAGAGCTCTACAAGACCCATATAAGAAATTGGTAAGAAAAGCTCGAATCCTTCCTAGTTCTTCTCTCCAAAATTTCGAAAATCTAGGGTTTTGATTAAATGAGATTTTGTGATTTTGGATGCTTAGGTTCACTCTAATCCTTGCTTAGTACTGGATTTTGTGAAATTATTGGGCAATGTAAGAGGCATTGAAACTCTTGTGAAATTTCAATTATAATGAGCCCTAGGTTGATTTGTGATGATTTATGTATATATAGCTTATTTATGGTGAGTTTGGAGCTTGTTGATGCTTGTTGGAGATTCTTGGTGGCTTAGATTGTGATTTAAAGGTTATCTTGGGCTCAATTTGGAGTTTTGGTGCATATTGGGGATCGGCCAAGGTATGGTTTTAGTTTTCTCTATATAGTATATAATATTCATGGACACTTAGGCTAGTGACCCATAGGATAGGTTTGAAAATTTATATGTTGTTGATGATTGGTTAGTTTATGATGTACAATAAATTGGTATTAATTGTGAAAAGTAACCCAAGAGGGTGGACTGTGTTGTAGAAGGGAGTTTGATATTGTTTTGATTGGTTTGAGATATGAAAATTGGGAGAATTGGTAATTTGTGAACTTTGTGTAAAAGTTGATTCTAATGAACTTTATTGATCATAACTTCTGCCTCGATTTTCAAAATCTGTTGGAACTGGTTGATTTAAAGTTCATTTGAAATTTTTTAGAGGGAGTTATGATCATTCAAAGTTGGTGTTGAAAATCTGAAATTCCGCAAAGTTGCAGAATTTCACGATTTCTGATATATGCGCACGCACAGCCTTGTGCGCATGCACAACCCTGCAAAACTCTTATTCTGTGCGGATGCACAGACCTATGCATATGCACAGGCAGGAAAAGGCTCTTTGCTAGCAGTGTTAGCACAGCTTGTGCGCACACACATCAATGAAGAATTGTGACCTGTGCGGACGCACAGCCCTGTGCGCATGCACAAGTCGGGAAGGGTCATCTGTTGGGGGCGCTAGCACATCCTGTGTGAGTGAACAAACTTTACAAATTTTAGTACCTGTGCGTACCCACACCCCTGTGCGCATGCACACTTTCAAAATCTTTCTGGGCGTGCGCACGCACACCCCTGTGCGTACGCACACGCCCTGTTTAACAAATTTAAACTTTGTTTTTAACTATTTCACCTTCCCAACAAGGTTGTAAGCTTCTATAACACCATTTTAAGGCTTTTGGGCTTAATTTTGAGTATGGGAATATAGAAAATAGGCTAAGGGTTTTAGTTCATAATTATTATGAAAGATTACCGAACAGAGGTTTAGGTTTTTGGTGTACTAAGGATGGGTTCGATGGAGTGAGAAAGAGGAATGGAAATGTTGAATTGACAGTGGTTGAGATGAGTCGAGGACTCTGAATGAGATGATGGATCCATGTGATATTGAAAATGTTTTTAAAATACCACTGATGTATCATTTGTATGTTGAGATTATGAGACACTATGCGCCTGGCAGGGACGACAGTTGGATCCCACCTGTCGAGATAGCGGCGGCGGCGTAAGGGCGGTGGTTTGTTTTGCTTGTGTTGAGATGTGAGGTCCGTGGCAATAGTATCCCGCTCGCATCCTTTCAGAATCACTATAGTGTGCCGGCACTATATCCGGGATGGTGATCCGAGCACGATATCTCGGGGGTTCCCATTATAATTTCTGAAAGGGAGCATCTCCATGGAGATGTGTCGGGTTGGTAGTTGAACCGACAATGTGATATCACAGCCAGTAGGACAGGCATTCATCATGTGCATTTTCTATCTGTTTGTATGCTTTTCCGACTTGATATTGTTACCTATTTGTATAACATGTCTACTTGCTACTTGAGTTACTTGCTTTATATGCTTTTACTTGTGCTTTACTTGCATTGCTATTAATTGTGCTTTCTACTGGGATTGAGGAGGTTCGAAAGGCGGTGGTGATGGGATCGCATGGAGGATAGGTTGGTGAAGGCTGTGAGACAGTAGTGTTTGATTAGATTAGAAAATTTCCTAAGATAGATTACCCTATTTATTTATGTAAAAATTTACATAATTGTGCTTATTTGTTTTAGAATGGTTTTAAGTTTGAATTCTTGCGATGGATATGGAGTATAGGATTGCCTTTGGTATCCCGGGGTCTTATATCTTACATTATTGGGCACTGTTACCATACTGAGAACCTCCGATTCTCATACCATATTTCTGTTGTTGTTTTCAAATGCAGGTCGCAACCCACCTCGGTGAGTTGCTTTGGATGGTGACAGCAGCGGAGGATCCTGTTATCTTTTTGGAGTTCTTTTGATTTACTTTGTCTATATATTGCTCACTTTTGTATTTGGTTTTGCCTAGAGGCATGCATAGAGAGAACAAAACTTGTATAAGCTGTTTTAAACTTCAATTTCCTTTTGTCTGTAGATTTTGCTAGCCGGCTTAAACTCCGCGAGCTGTGGCTTGTTTCTTATGATATTACACTATTATACTATTATCTTTGTTTATGTCACATCTGTTTCTTGTGCTTTAAGTTAGACGCTTTGTTAGTTCACTTTGTGCTTTTAAATCCTGTTTTTGAGCTATATCCTTCATCAGGCTTCTAGATTATATTATTTCTTCTGTATATCACATGTATCAGCTTCATAACTGTCGTAACTCTTGATTAACCTTTGCTTTACGACGCGAGGTAAAGCTTAGGCTAATTGGGGTGTTACATAAGTGATATTTGAAAAGTGAAAACCAGTGATGGGATGGTTATGATGAGCTGAGAACTTGGAAAGGAATGATGAAGTTATTGGATTATATGGGAGTGTGTGGAGCCTATATCTCTGACGTGGCAGATTTTTCTGCTGCATGACTAGTTATTGTTGAGAGTGTGCGGGGCCTATATCCCTAACGTGGCAGATTTTTCTGCTTCATGAGTAGTTGTGGTTGTTTCTTTGTCTACTGCATGAAGTGTGCGAGGCCTATATCCCTGGCGTAGTAAACTCCCTACTGCATGAGTGTGCAGGGCACTATATCTCTGGCGTAGTAGATTCACTGCTGTATGAGTGTGCAGGGCACTATATCTCTGGCGTGGAAGAAAAGGCTGCATCCGGAAGGATATGTCAGGTTGGCATTTACGGACCGACAAGTGATATCACGAGCCAATAGGAATTCATCATATGCATCTCTTATATGCTTGTTTGCTTTGATTACTTGAGTTTGCCTAATTGTGTAATATGCCTACTTGCTTCTTGAATTACTTGTTATATATGATTACTACCTATGTTTTACTTGCTTGCATTATCTATGATTGTCTGGTGCTAAGGAGGTTAGGTAGGTGGTGGCGATGGGATCGCACAGAGGTTAGGTTGGTGAAGGCTGTGGGATACAGTGATGTGACTAGTTCTAGTTAAAAATCCCCTAAGTTTAGATAACCCTGCTTATGGTGTATGGTTTAATTTATTTATTTATGTTAAGCTTGAATATCTGTATCGGTGTGAAGTTCTAGGATCGCCTTTGGCATCCCGAAATCTTACATCTTTTATATTGGGCACTGTGACGATTGGATTTTTGACGGTTTAGAATTTCACTAATAAAATCTCGTTGTAAAGTATAGTTTCTAAACCAACAATAATCCTTTCATACAAAAGATTGTTTGTCACAAGTAACAAACCCCTAATTTTATAAACCGAAGTATTTAAACCTCGGGTCGTTCTCCCTAGGAATTGTAATGAAGTGTCTTGTTATTGGTTGTGAGTTATTTTGGGGTTTTTGATAAGAGGCATGAAAGTAAATGGCAATGAAAGTAAACTAACAACTATAAAAAGCTCTTGGCAAGATATGAGAACTAGAAGTCCTATCCTAATTATCCTACTCAATTGTGATGAGAATTGTTCATTGCTCCCACTTAGTTGACCTCTAACCTTGGAAGAAAGTCAAGTGGATGAATCAATTTGATTCCTCAAGTCCTAATCAACTCCTAAAGGAAAGACTAGCTTTAGAGGTTTTCAAATCAATTAGCAACTTCTAATTATCAATCAACAAAGGAATTAGGTAACTCAAGAGTCACTAATTACTCTACCTAGGCCAAGAGGGACAAAACCTACACTAAAATCCAACCAAGCATTTCATCAAACACTTGGAAGGCATAAAAGAAAAGCATAGTAAATCAACAACAAGAATAGAATCTAACAACAATTATTGTAAAGAATTAACAACAACAATCAAGGAAATCACAATTATCATGAATTACCTCAAATTGCATTATTGAAAGGGAACTAAAGAACAACAATCTATCCAAAACAAGATGAAGAATTACAATTATGAAAGCACATAACTAGAAAGAGAAAGATGAGAAGATTGAGAATTGATAAAAGAAAATTGAATCAAAGTATGAATTAAACCTAGATCTAAGAAGAGAGATTAACCTAAACCTAATCCTAATTCTAGAGAGAAGTGAGAGCTTCTCTCTCTAGAAACTAAACTAAAAACTAATCCTAGTGAGTGTGTATGAATGTATATGAAAAGTGTATCAATCCCCTTCAATCCTTGGCTCTTATCTGCATTTTGGCGCCAAAGTTGGTTGCTGAAAACCTTCCAAAATCGCCAGGCACGTGTTGCATTAGTGAGGTCATGTGCCATCATCGGCGCGTGCGCGCACGGTACGCGTGCGCGTCCTTGGCCTGTTTCGCAATGTGCGCGCGAGCGCCTTGTGCGCGTACGCGTGCACGGCCTGGATCAGCTCTTTGGCTTTTTGTGCTTCTCTCCACTTGCATGCTTCCTTCCTTGCTTCCCTTGATCCATGCCTAGCCTATTTCAACCTGAGATTACTAGCAAACACATCAAGGCATCTTATGGAATTAAAGAGAAATTAGAATTCATCAAAATAAGGCTTGAAAAGCATGTTTTTACACTTAAGCACAAATATGGGAGAGATAACAAAACCATGCTAATTCTAGGCTAAATGTGACAAAAGGCTATCAAGATGCTCTAAATTCAGTACAAAACAAACCGTCAAATTGGGGTTTGTCACACTGTTACCATACTGAGAACCTCTAGTTCTCATACCATATGCTATTGTTGTTTTTCAGATGCAGGTCGTAATTCACCTCGATGAAATTGCGGACATGGTGACAGATCGGAGTATGGTTCTTTCCTTGTTTACTTTTATTTTACTTTTGTTGTAGTATTCTCTCACATTTTGTATATTTAACTTTGTTGCCTTAGAGGCTTTATTTTTTGAAAACTTTGAGAGATAGGTTGTTGCTGTTTTAAACTCCAAAACTCTGTTGCATTAAGTTAGACTAGCCAGCCTAAACTCTACAGGCTGTGATTAGTCCTCATTTGTATATTATACTTATATATATCTTGTTTACTTTAATTATTACCTTGTGTACCCTGGAGCTATCTACAAGGTTTTATATATATTATGTCTTGTCTGTTCGTACCTATACGTTTAGTTTTTGTGTGTGAACGCTTCGCATTTTGTGAATTCTGCTTTACGCAAATTGAGCTTTTATTCTTTCATCGGGCTTGTAGTATTACTATTTTCTTCTATTTATATAATATTATTAGAGCTTTAGAACTGTCGTGCCACTTTATTATTCTTTGCCTTACGAGTAGAGGTAAGGCTTAGGGTAACGGGGTGTTACACATCTTCTGCTACTTATTCTTCTTTTTTTCATTATCATCAACATCTTCTTCTTTTTTTTCTTACTCATCCGTTCCTTTTTGTTTTACCTTCTCAAGTTTCTTCTTGTTTTACTCTCTCACCAACACCACCACCTCCTGCTCCACTTGATCCTCCTTTCTTTTTCATTGGAATTTCTTCTCATCCTTCCTTTTCCTCCTTCTCCTCCATCATCAGTTATCTTGTTATTCAAGATAATGAATAATTCAAGTTCAGATTGTCAATTGAACTAGAATAAAATTGATTATTTTAAATCCAATCAAGTGGCTGAGGTGTGGTTTGATTCTAGTTAATGTTTTCGTTAGTAGTTTATGATTTTGTAGGTGAATAATGTTATTTTTGTTTGTGAAAATTATTGTTCATCGTTGATAGTTTGAATTAAATGTAATGTAAAATTTTTGCATTAAATAAAATATTTTTTTGTATTTGGGTATAACACGAAGATATTTGAGTGTATTATTTAAGAATTTTCGGTGTATATGTGCTGATAAGTTCTGCATAAATCAAAACTCTTCTTCTCCTTTCTCCCCATCTTCTATTACTTCTTCTTCTTCTTTTTCATCATTATCATCATCATCATCATCATCATCTTCTTTTTCTTATTTATCTTTTTTTTTTGTTTTATCTTCTTAAGTTTCTTCTTATTTTACTCTTTGAACAAGAATAAAAACAAAAAAAAATCAAATAAAGAAGAAGAAACACATAATGGTACAAAATTATTCGGAAAAGGATGAACTTACATTCATTCAACTAAAAAAAAGAAAGAAATAAGGAAAGAAAGAAGAAAAAAATGCAACATCAGAGGAAACAGTTTTTTGTATTTGCAGCAAATTTGGGTGTAACACAAAGATATTTGGGTGTACTGTTTAAGAATTTTTGATGTATGTATGCTGATAAGTTCTACATAATTCAAAATTTTTCCTCTTCTTCCTACTCATTTTCTGCTGCTTCTTCTTTTTTTCATCATCATCATCTTCTTCTTCTTCTTCTTTTTTTCTTATTCATCTTTTCCTTTTTGTTTTATCTTCTCAAGTTTCTTTGTAAAACTCGAGAAATTAGTGAATAATTAACGAATAAATTAATTATTAATCAAAGTAACTAGAAAAAGAAATTTTATAGTTTAAGGAGATAGAGCTAATTAAAATAAGAATTTTGATACTAATTTTAAAGAATTTGGCCCAAGAATAGGTTGAACGGGCCAAACCAAGCGAACTAGACCCAAAATGGGCCCAAGGCCTAGCCCACTTATATATAAATGAAGGGCATCAGCCTTTCTTTCCTCAATTGAAGACAGAAACACGCTAAGGGAAGGGGGAGCAATGTAAACCCTAACATAAAATTCAATTCCAATTTCAATTCATCATAACTTTTAATCCAGAGTTCTAATTGCTATACCGTTCGCGGCAACGTGACCACAGCGTCGAGCTCTACAAAGCAAAACTTAATTAGGTAAGCAAGCCACGTTTTTCTTTTCAATTTTTTCTTCTCCAATTTTGAAACTCAATGTGAAATTATGTTGAATTTTGCATAATTTTGGTGTTTAAGTTTGAGTTAACTTGCGAATATTGTCGGGTTTAGCTCGTTTGAGCTGTGGGTTAGGTAAGTACCCTCAAACTCTTGGTATATATGTTAAATTAGTGAGCTCTATTTTGATTATAGTGATTGGTGCATGAAATTGCAATCACACTTTTGCAACTCCGCACAACTAACCAGCAAGTGTACTGGGTCGTCCAAGTAATACCTTGCGTGAGCAAGGGTCGATCCCACAGAGATTGTCGGCTTGAAGCAAGCTATGGTTATCTTGTAATTCTTAGTTAGGATATCAGAAATTATCAGGATTGATTGTGAAAAGCAAAAGAACATGAAATGATTACTTGTTTTGCAGTAATGGAGAATAGGTTGAGGTTTGGAGATGCTCCATCTTCTGAATCTCTGCTTTCCTACTGTCTTCTTCTTCAAACACGCAAGTCTCCTTCCATGGCAAGCTGTATGCAGGGTTTCACCGTTGTCAATGGCTACCTCCCATCCTCTCAGTGAAAGCGATTGCATATGCTCTGTCACAGCATAGCGGAATTCATCTGTCGGTTCTCAATCAGGCCGAAATAGAATCCAATGATTCTTTTGCGTCTGTCACTAACGCCCCGCCTTCAGGAGTTTGAAGCACGTCACAGTCATTCAATCATTGAATCCTACTCAGAATACCACAGACAAGGTTTAGACCTTCCGGATTCTCTTGAATGCCGCCATCAATCCTAGCTTATACCACGAAGATTCCGATTAAAGAATCCAAGAGATAACTACTTAATCTAAGGTAGAACGGAGGTGGTTGTCAGGCACACGTTCATAGTTGAGAATGATGATGATTGTCACGGATCATCACATTCATCCGGATTAAGAACAAGTATTATCTTAGAATGGAAGCAAGCATGATTGAATAAGAAACAGTAGTAATTGCATTAATCCATCAAGACACAGCAGAGCTCCTCACCCCCAACCATGGGGTTTAGAGACTCATGCTGTGGAAAGTACACAAAGGAAACGTGTAAAGTGTCATGAGGTCCTAAGGTACAGATACAATGTCAGAAGATCCTATTAATAGTAAACTAGTAGCCTAGGGTGTACAGAAATGAGTAAATGACGTAAAAATCCACTTCTGGGTCCACTTGGTGTGTGCTTGGGCTGAGCAATGAAGCAATTTCGTGTAGAGACCTTTTCTGGAGTTAAACGCCAGCTTTCATGCCAGTTTGGGCGTTTAACTCCAAGTTTTATGCCAGTTCCGGCGTTTAACGCTGGAATTTCTGAGGCTGTTTTGCCACGCCGGTTTGGGCCATCAAATCTTGGGCAAAGTATGAACTATCATATATTGCTGGAAAGCCCAGGATGTCTACTTTCCAACGCCGTTGAGAGCGCGCCAATTGGGCTTCTGTAGCTCCAGAAAATCCACTTCGAGTGCAGGGAGGTCAGAATCCAACAGCATCTGCAGTCCTTTTTGGTCTCGGAATCAGATTTTTGCTCAGGACCCTCAATTTCAGCCAGAAAATACCTGAAATCACAGAAAAACACACAAACTCATAGTAAAGTCCAGAAAAGTGAATTTTAACTAAAAACTAATAAAAATATACTAAAAACTAACTAGATTATACTAAAAACATACTAAAAATAATGCCAAAAAGCATACAAATTATCCGCTCATCACAACACCAAACTTAAATTGTTGCTTGTCCCCAAGCAACTGAAAATCAAAATAGGATAAAAAGAAGAGAATATACTATAGACTCCAAAATATCAAGGAAACATAGCTCCAATTAGATGAGCGGGACTAGTAGCTTTTTGCCTCCGAATAGTTTTGGCATCTCACTCTATCCCTTGAAGTTCAGAATGATTGGCATCTATAAGAACTCAGAACTCAGATAGTGTTATTGATTCTCTTAGTTAAGCATAATGATTCTTGAACATAGCTAGTGTGTGAGTCTTGGCTGTGGCTCAAAGCACTCTGTCTTCCAGTATTACCACCGGATACATACATGCCACAGACACATAATTGGGTGAATCTTTTCAGATTGTGACCCAGCTTTGCTAGAGTCCCCAATTAGAGGTGTCCAGGGTTCTTAAGCACACTCTTGTTGCCTTGGATCACAACTTTATTTCTTCCTATTTCTTTTTCTTTTCTCCTTCTCTTTTTTTTTCGAATTTTTTTTGTATCCACTGCTTTTTCTTGCTTCAAGAATCACTCTAATGATTTTTAGATCCTCAATAACAGTTCTCTTTTTCCTCATTCTTTCAAGAGCCAACAATTTTTAACATTCTCAAAACAACAAATTCAAGAGACATATGCACTGTTCAAGCATTCATTCAGAAAGCAAAAAGTATTGTCACCACATCAAACTAATTCAACTAGTTTCAATGATAAATTTCAAAATCCTGTACTTCTTGTTCTTTTGTGATTAAAGCATTTTTCATTTAAGAGAGGTGATGGATTCATAGGACATTCATATCTTTAAGGCATAAAATTTCAATTTTATTAATTATGAATTAAGAGCAAGACTTAAAAATAGATATAAGACTAAGAAATAAAAATAGAAAACAAAACAAAAGAAAAAGAAAACGCAAAAACATAGGCTCCTAATGATAGAGGTTTTCACAGAGTTAGGACTCAACAACCTTGATTTTGAGAAGTGGATGCTCCCTCAGCTTGAGAGGAGAACTTTTGGCGTTTCAACTCTTGGAGTTCACGCCCCTGCTTCTCTTGTTCCTTCAGCAATTTGCAGAGCATGCAGTTCTGATTCTGCTGTTCTTCCTTTAGTTGCTCCATAGTCTCTTGTAACTTGGAGATAGATGCTTCTAGGCTGGTCCAGTAGTCAATTCTTGGGAATTCAGGGAGGAATTCCTGCGCCCTCCTCTTGATGGAGTTGTCTTGCACTTGTCCTTCCATTGACTTCTTGGTGATTGGGTGTTCAATGGGTATGAACTCATCTACTCCCATCTTCACCCCAGCCTCCTTACAGAGCAAGGAAATCAAGCTTGGGTAAGCCAGTTTGGCTTCAGTGGAATTCTTATTTGCAATTGTGTAGATCTCACAAGCAATCACATGATGAACCTCCACTTCTTTTCCAAGCATAATGCAATGAATCATCACTGCCCTCTTGATGGTGACCTCAGAACGGTTGCTAGTGGGCAATATGGAACGCCCAATAAAGTCTAGCCACCCTCTTGCAATTGGCTTGAGGTCTCCCCTCTTGAGTTGGTTTGGGACACCCTTTGAATTGGTTATCCACTTAGTCCCAGGGAGGCATATGTCCTCTAGAACTTGATCCAACCCTTTATCTACTCTCACCATCCTCCTATTGAAGGAGTCAGGATCATCTTGCAGTTGAGGTAGTTTGAAGATTTCTCTTATTTTGTCCAGATGGAAGTACATAACTTTCCCTCTGACCATGGTTCTGTAGGTATGGTAAGCAGTTCCAGTCATTCTCTGCTTATCTGTTAGCCACAGATTAGAGTAGAATTCCTGAACCATGTTCCTTCCAACCTTTATTTCAGGATTGGTCAGAACTTCCCATCCTCTGTTTCGAATTTGCTCTTGGATCTCCGGATATTCATCTTCTTTCAGATCAAATTTAACTTCCGGGATCACTGACCTCAGACCCATTATTTTGTGATAATGGTCTTCATGTTCTTTGGTTAAGAACTTCTCTTGATTCCAAAGATTCTTTGGATTAGTTTCTTTCTTTCCTCTTGAGTTGGTTTGTTTTCCCTTAGGAGCCATGATCTTGATGGATCTTGGCTTAGTGATCACGGAAAAGCACACCAAACTTAGAGGTTTTGCTTGTCCTCAAGCAAAAAGAGAAGAAAGAAGAGAAGAGAGAGAGAGGAAGAGGAAATTCGAATGGTGTGGTGGAAAGGGGAAGCCAAACACGAATTTATAAGGTGAGGGGGAGAGTTTTTTCGAAAAAAAAGAGATTTGAAGGGAGATTTGAGAAGATATGGAAAGAAATTGAGAAAAGGGTGAGTTTTTGAAGAAGATTTGGGATTAATTTGAAATAGATTTGAAGAATGGTTTTGATTTGTGAAGATTTGAAAGTGAATGATGAAAGGTTAAAGTGCATTTATGTAGAAGAGTATGGGTAAAAAGAGGAAATTTTGAAAAAATTTGAGTTGAAAACAAAAATGTGGTTCCCCCACCTTTCTGGCGTTAAACGCCCAGAATGGCACCCATTCTGGCGTTTAACGCCCAATTGCTACCCCTTTTGGGCGTTTAACGCCCAGCCAGGTGCCCTGGCTGGCGTTAAACGCCAGAAAGCCTTTATCACTGGGCGTTTTTCAAAACGCCCAGGATGCTGCACACCTGGCGTTAAACGCCCAGAATGGTGCCCATTCTGGCGTTTAACGCCCAAAATGGCACCATTCCTGGCGTTAAACGCCCAGAATGGTACCCATTCTGGCGTTTAACGCCCAAAATGCCCCTTACTGGCGTTTTTTCGCCAGTAAGCTTATTTTCTCTGCTTTTTGAGCTGAATCCTTCTGTAACTCTGTGAACTCCTTCATTTTTGATATTTGACTCTGTAAGAACTAATCATATAACCTCCTAATGACTGGGTTGCCTCCCAGCAAGCGCTTCTTTACTGTCTTTAGCTGGACCTTCACTGAGAATCACTCAAGTCTCAGTTTTGAGCATTCCTGCTCAAAATTTCCTTCAAGATAATGCTTGATTCTCTGTCCATTGACAATGAACCTTTTGTCAGAATCAGTATCCTGAAGCTCAACATATCCATATGGTGACACTCCTGTAATCACATACGGACCCCTCCAACGGGATTTGAGTTTTCCTGGAAACAGTCTGAGCCTAGAGTTGAAGAGCAGAACTTTTTGTCCTGGCTCAAAGACTCTGGTTGACAACTTCTTGTCATGCCTTTTCTTTGCCTTTTCCTTATAAATTTTTGCATTTTCAAAGGCATTGAGTCTGAACTCCTCTAGCTCATTTAGCTGGAGCAGTCTTTTTTCACCAGCTAACTGTGCATCCATGTTTAGGAATCTGGTTGCCCAGTAGGCTTTATGTTCCAGTTCCACAGGCAAATGACAGGCCTTCCCATACACCAGTTGGTATGGGGAGGTTCCTATAGGAGTCTTGAATGCTGTTCTGTATGCCCACAGAGCATCATCCAAGCTCTTTGCCCAATCCTTTCTTCGGGCTATCACAGTCCGTTCTAAGATTCTTTTTAATTCTCTGTTAGAGACTTCAGCTTGCCCATTTGTCTGTGGATGATACGGAGTTGCCACTTTGTGGCTAATTCCATATCTAACCATGGCAAGGTGTAGCTGTTTATTGCAGAAATGAGTGCCCCCGTCACTGATTAGCACTCTGGGAACGCCAAACCTGCTGAAAATATTTTTCTGGAGGAATTTCAGTATGGTCTTTGTATCATTAGTGGGTGTAGCAATTGCTTCTACCCACTTAGATACATAGTCCACTGCCACCAGAATGTAAGTGTTTGAGTATGATGGTGGGAATGGCCCCATGAAGTCAATTCCCCATACATCAAACAATTCTATCTCTAATATCCCTTGTTGAGGCATGGCATATCCATGAGGCAGGTTACCAGCTCTTTGGCAACTGTCACAGTTACGCACAAACTCTCGGGAATCTTTATAGAGAGTAGGCCAGTAGAAGCCACATTGGAGGACTTTAGTGGCTGTTCGCTCACTTCCAAAATGTCCTCCATACTGTGATCCATGGCAGTGCCATAGGATCCTTTGTGCTTCTTCTCTGGGTACACACCTGCGGATCACTCCGTCAGCACATCTCTTAAAGAGATATGGTTCATCCCAGAGGTAGTACTTGGCATCTGAAATTAATTTCTTTCTCTGCACGTAGCTGTACTCCTTGGGTATGAACCTCACAGCTTTATAATTTGCAATATCTGCAAACCATGGAGCTTCCTGAATGGCAAAGAGTTGCTCATCTGGAAAAGTCTCAGAAATCTCAGTAGAAGGGAGGGACGCCCCAGCTACTGGTTCTATTCGGGACAGATGATCAGCTACTTGGTTCTCTGTCCCTTTTCTG
Source organism: Arachis hypogaea (assembly GCF_003086295.3). NCBI lineage: Eukaryota > Viridiplantae > Streptophyta > Magnoliopsida > Fabales > Fabaceae > Arachis > Arachis hypogaea. Next base: position 90,672,656 of record NC_092039.1, read on the forward strand.
TCTCTTATTTCTATATCAAACTCTTGCAGAAGCAACACCCATCTTATAAGCCTGGGTTTTGAATCCTGCTTTGTGAGTAAGTATTTAAGAGCAGCATGGTCAGTGTATACAACCACTTTGGATCCCACTAGATAGGATCTAAACTTGTCAATGGCATAGACCACTGCAAGTAACTCTTTTTCTGTGGTTGTGTAATTCTTCTGTGCGTCATTTAGAACACGGCTGGCATAGTAAATGACGTGCAGAAGCTTGTTATGCCTCTGTCCCAACACTGCACCAATGGCATGGTCACTGGCATCACACATTAGTTCAAATGGCAATGTCCAATCTGGTGCAGAGATGACTGGTGCTGTGACCAGCTTAGCTTTCAGGGTCTCAAACGCCTGCAGACATTGTGTGTCAAACACAAATGGTGTGTCAGCGGCTAACAGGTTACTCAGAGGTTTTGCAATTTTTGAAAAATCCTTTATAAACCTTCTGTAGAATCCTGCATGCCCCAGAAAGCTTCTGATTGCCTTAACATTGGCAGGTGGTGGTAATTTTTCAATTACCTCTACCTTTGCCTTATCCACCTCTATTCCCCTGCTTGAAATTTTATGCCCAAGGACAATTCCTTCAGTCACCATAAAGTGACATTTCTCCCAGTTTAAAACCAGGTTAGTCTCTTGGCACCTTTTCAAGACAAGTGCTAGGTGATTAAGACAGGAGCTAAATGAGTCTCCATATACTGAAAAGTCATCCATGAAGACTTCCAGAAATTTCTCTACCATATCTGAGAAGATAGAGAGCATGCACCTCTAAAAGGTTGCAGGTGCATTGCACAGACCAAAAGGCATCCTCCTGTAGGCAAACACGCCAGAAGGGCAAGTGAATGCTATTTTCTCTTGGTCCTGAGGATCTACTGCAATTTGGTTGTAGCCTGAATAGCCATCCAAAAAGCAGTAATAATCATGGCCAGCTAGTCTTTCTAGCATTTGGTCTATGAATGGTAAAGGAAAATGATCCTTTCTGGTGGCTGTATTGAGCCTTCTGTAGTCAATACACATGCGCCACCCTGTGACTGTCCTTGTAGGAACCAGTTCATTTTTTTCATTATGAACCACTGTCATGCCTCCCTTTTTGGGAACAACTTGGACAGGGCTCACCCAGGGGCTATCAGAAATAGGATAAATAATCCCAGCCTCTAGTAATTTAGTGACCTCTTTCTGCACCACCTCCTTCATGGCAGGATTTAGCCTCCTCTGTGGTTGGACCACTGGTTTGGCATTATCCTCCAGTAGGATCTTGTGCATGCATCTAGCTGGGCTAATGCCCTTAAGATCACTTATGGACCACCCAAGAGCTGTCTTGTGTGTCCTTAGCACTTGAATCAGTGCTTCCTCTTCCTGTGAATTTAAAGCAGAGCTTATAATCACTGGAAAAGTGTCACTCTCTCCCAGAAATGCATATTTCAGGGATGGTGGTAGTGGTTTGAGTTCAGGCTTGGGAGGCTTATCCTCCTCCTGAGGAATTTTTGAAAATTCCTTTGCCTCCTCTAGTTCTTCTTGATCAGGCTGAGCATCTTTGAAGATGTCCTCAAGCTCTGATTCTAGGCTTTCAGTCATATTGATCTCTTCTACCAGAGAGTCAATAATGTCAGCGCCCATGCAGTCATTTGGTGTGTCTGGATGCTGCATGGCTTTTACAGCATTCAACTTGAACTCATCCTCATTGACTCTTAAGGTTACTTCCCCTTTTTGTACATCAATGAGAGTTCGTCCAGTTGCTAGGAAAGGTCTTCCTAGAATGAGAGTTGCACTCTTGTGCTCCTCCATTTCCAGCACCACAAAGTCAGTTGGAAAGGCAAATGGCCCAACCTTGACAATCATGTCCTCAATTATGCCTGATGGGTATTTAATGGAGCCATCAGCAAGTTGGAGGCATATCCGGGTTGGTTTGACTTCTCCAGTCAACCCAAGCTTTCTGATAGTGGATGCAGGTATTAGATTGATGCTTGCTCCAAGATCACATAGGGCTGTCTTGGTGCAAGCACCTTCTAATGTGCATGGTATCATAAAGCTTCCTGGATCTTGAAGCTTTTCTGGTAAGCTTTTTAGAATGACTGCACTGCATTCTTCAGTGAGAAACACTTTTTCAGTTTCTCTCCAATCCTTCTTATGACTTAAGATTTCTTTCATGAACTTAGCATAAGAAGGTATTTGCTCAAGTGCCTCTGCAAACGGAATCTTTATTTCAAGAGTCCTTAGATAATCTGCAAAGCGGGCAAATTGCTTATCCTGCTCCGCTTGGCGGAGTTTTTGAGGATAAGGCATCTTGGCTTTATATTCTTCAACCTTAGATGCTGCAAGTTTATTCCTTACAGAAGTGGTTGAAGAAGCCTTGTTAGAGGGATTACTGTCAGCACTCTCAGGTGTCTGATTCTCCCCAGGCGTCTGAACGCCAGGATTGGGAGGAATTTGGGCGTTTAACGCCAACTTTTCCCCCTTTTCTGGCGTTTGAACGCCAGAACTGGGCAAGGAATGGGCGTTTAACGCCAGCTTTCCTTCCCTTTCTGGCGTTTGAACGCCAATGACATTCCTCTCTGGGCTCTTGCTGTCCTCAGAGGGATTTTGAACAGTGGTTTGGTTGTCCTCTGTCAATTGTTCCTTGTTTGGCTTTTTACTCTTTTGAGCAGTGTTATTCAGGGTCTTCCCACTCCTCAATTGAACTGCTTGACATTCCTCTGTTATTTGTTTAGATAATTGCTGTTTTGCTTGATTCAACTGCAGTTCTATGCTCTTGTTAGCAACTTTAGTTTCATAGAGCATCTCTTTAAAGTCTGCTAACTGTTCTGTCATCAGGAGCAATTGTTGATTAAGCTCAGTTATCTGTTCTTGAGGACTAGGGTCGGTGACCACTGCCATGGCTTCCTCTTTTGGAGAGAACTCATTGCTAGAGTACAAATATTGGTTTCTAGCAACAGTGTCTATAAGCTCTTGAGCTTCTTCAATTGTCTTCCTCATGTGTATAGATCCACCAGCTGAGTGGTCTAAAGACATCTGAGCTTTTTCTGTAAGCCCATAGTAGAAAATGTCTAACTGTACCCATTCTGAAAACATTTCAGAGGGACATTTCCTTAGCATACCTCTATACCTCTCCCAGGCATTATAAAGGGATTCATTATCCTCTTGTTTAAAGCCTTGGATGTCCAGCCTTAGCTGTGTCATCCGCTTAGGAGGGTAAAAATGATTCAGGAATTTGTCTGACAACTGTTTCCATGTCTTTATGCTTGCTGTAGGTTGGTTATTCAACCACCTTTTAGCTTGATCTTTTACAGCAAATGGAAACAGTAATAGTCTGTAGACATCCTGATCTACCTTTTTATCATGTACTGTGTCAGCAATTTGTAAAAACTGTGCCAGAAACTCAGTAGGTTCTTCCTGTGGAAGACCGGAATACTGGCAATTTTGCTGCACTATGATAATGAGTTGAGGATTTAATTCAAAGCTGCTTGCTTTGATGGGAGGTGTACAGATGCTACTCCCATATGCAGCTGTAATGGGGTTAGCATATGACCCCAGAGTCCTTTTGGACTGATTGATCCCACTTAAGTCCATAATGGACAAAAGGGAAATGATAATGATTGCAAAGAGATAAATTTTGTTTTTTTTTTTTGAATTAACGAAAAATAAAATAAATAAGACAAAATAAAATTAAAATAAAAATTCGAAAATCAAAAAGAAAATAAGATCAAAGCAAATTGAAAACTGAATCAATGAGTTAATTAAAAAGATTTTGAAAATAGCAATTAGAAAGATATGATTGAAAAGTTTTTATGAAAAAGATTTGATTTTGAAAAGAGGAAAGAGAAAAACACAAAAAGACACCAAACTTAAAATTTTAGAAAATCAAACACACAGTTTTCGAAAATTTTTAAGGGAAAAACACAAAGAGGACACCAAACTTAGAATTTTTGTAAATCAAAAAAGGACTAAAAATATGCAAAAATCGAAAATCAAAAGAAAAACAAAAGCATGCAATTGACACCAAACTTAGAATATGAAACTAGACTCAACTAAAAGACTCTAAACCAACAAAAATAAAAAAAGTCCTAATCTAAGCAACAAGACAAGCCGTCAGTTGTCCAAACTCAACAATCCCCGGCAACGGCGCCAAAAACTTGGTGCACGAAATTGCAATCACACTTTTGCAACTCCGCACAACTAACCAGCAAGTGTACTGGGTCGTCCAAGTAATACCTTGTGTGAGCAAGGGTCGATCCCACAGAGATTGTCGGCTTGAAGCAAGCTATGGTTATCTTGTAATTCTTAGTTAGGATATCAGAAATTATCAGGATTGATTGTGAAAAGCAAAAGAACATGAAATGATTACTTGTTTTGCAGTAATGGAGAATAGGTTGAGGTTTGGAGATGCTCCATCTTCTGAATCTCTGCTTTCCTACTGTCTTCTTCTTCAAACACACAAGTCTCCTTCCATGGCAAGCTGTATGCAGGGTTTCACCATTGTCAATAGCTACCTCCCATCCTCTCAGTGAAAGCGATTGCATATGCTCTGTCACAGCATAGCGGAATTCATCTGTCGGTTCTCAATCAGGCCGAAATAGAATCCAATGATTCTTTTGCGTCTGTCACTAACGCCCCGCCTTCAGGAGTTTGAAGCACGTCACAGTCATTCAATCATTGAATCCTACTCAGAATACCACAGACAAGGTTTAGACCTTCCGGATTCTCTTGAATGCCGCCATCAATCCTAGCTTATACCACGAAGATTCCGATTAAAGAATCCAAGAGATAACTACTTAATCTAAGGTAGAACGGAGGTGGTTGTCAGGCACACGTTCATAGTTGAGAATGATGATGATTGTCACGGATCATCACATTCATCCGGATTAAGAACAAGTATTATCTTAGAATGGAAGCAAGCATGATTGAATAAGAAACAGTAGTAATTGCATTAATCCATCAAGACACAGCAGAGCTCCTCACCCCCAACCATGGGGTTTAGAGACTCATGCCGTGGAAAGTACACAAAGAAAACGTGTAAAGTGTCATCAGGTCATAAGGTACAGATACAATGTCAGAAGATCCTATTAATAGTAAACTAGTAGCCTAGGGTGTACAGAAATGAGTAAATGACGTAAAAATCCACTTCTGGGTCCACTTGGTGTGTGCTTGGGCTGAGCAATGAAGCAATTTCGTGTAGAGACCTTTTCTGGAGTTAAACGCCAGCTTTCATGCCAGTTTGGGCGTTTAACTCCAAGTTTTATGCCAGTTCCGGCGTTTAACGCTGGAATTTCTGAGGCTGTTTTGCCACGCCGGTTTGGGCCATCAAATCTTGGGCAAAGTATGAACTATCATATATTGCTGGAAAGCCCAGGATGTCTACTTTCCAACGCCGTTGAGAGCGCGCCAATTGGGCTTCTGTAGCTCCAGAAAATCCACTTCGAGTGCAGGGAGGTCAGAATCCAACAGCATCTGCAGTCCTTTTTGGTCTCGGAATCAGATTTTTGCTCAGGACCCTCAATTTCAGCCAGAAAATACCTGAAATCATAGAAAAACACAAAAACTCATAGTAAAGTCCAGAAAAGTGAATTTTAACTAAAAACTAATAAAAATATACTAAAAACTAACTAGATTATACTAAAAACATACTAAAAACAATGCCAAAAAGCATACAAATTATCCGCTCATCAGTGATAATTATAATAATAAATTGAAATTGAGAGTTGGATGGAGCCAATTTAAGGATTTGGAAGCTTGAGATCAAGTTTTGGAGGCTGGGTTTCATTAGTGAGGTTTTGGAACCTTGGAAGCTTGTGGTATGGGAACGATTGAGATATTCCAGGTTTATCGGAAAACTGGCCAAGATATAGTTTTGGTTTTTCGTATCTAAAATATAATGTGTCATGAAAACTTAGGCTAGTGACCATAAGATAGGAATTGAATTGTTGATATTGTTGATTGGTTGAGATGGATTATTATGTATGTGATTAATGGTTTTGGAGGTTGTGACTGAGGCTCTTGTTAATGATGTATGTAAGTTCTACATGATATTGATTAATATGCATAACGGTTAATGAATTTGAATATTGTTCGAACTAGAAATATTGAGTTGAGATTGATGAAAGTAGAGAATTGATAGGTTGTGGGATGAATGAGGAGGTTGGAAATATGAATTGGGAGTGTTTGATGCTGATATGGTAAGTTTTGGGTTGGTTGTGAAAGGTTTGAAATGTGTATGTTTCGAAAGTTAAGATTTGCAAACTTTATATAAAACTATGACTTTTGATTTTAAATGCATTTCTCCAGCTTTCAAAATCCTTTTAACTCTTGTTTAAAGCCTGGTAGGTGGAGTTTGGGTAGATAAGTATGATTGGGGCTGTGAAGAATGGTAACTTGTTGATGAAGTAAGAGGTGAACTAATGATAAATCATAGTTGATAATAACTGTATGAAGCTGCTGATGATGAGGGCAGAAGTACTGTTTATGTTATGGGCTTGAGGGTTATGTTAAATTATGATTTTTGGCTGATAATGATTATGTTTGAGATATACATGACTGGGTAAGAAGCGGTGGCACTGACTACTTGCTCCGGGTATATGTTAAGGAAGTATAGAGAGGTTGAGAATGTGTGGAAGATGAATTAATAAATGAATGAGTATTGAAGTGTAAGAGTAAGCACCCAACCCGGCCCTTGTCCATTTTCACGAAGGACAAAGCAATCCCTGTCCAAAAAAAAGGGACACTTCGACTCTCAACATTTTTATTTTAGGACAATACGATCCCTCCATTAAAAAATTCGTTAAATAATAACAAAAAATAGTTTTGTGGGTATTTGTATTTTGTAGAGGTTTTAAACCCCACAAAATTCCTATCAACAATATAACCAATTACTACCACTACCTTCTTCGTCCTTATTATTATCACTCCTACCTCTATTATTTTTATTGCTTTATCATCATCATTATCTCCTCTACCATCATCATCATCAATATCAATATTATCAACATTAAAGTTATCTTCTTTCATTTCTTATTCGATGTTATTTTTTTTCCTTTAAAAAGTATTTGTACTACAATCTTCTTTTTGTGGCATCATTTTCATCAATAGTTTTTCTTCATATAACCACCATTGGTAAAGGAATTTTTCAAAAACAAACTTATTAATAATTTGTGGAGGTTTAAAAACCCCACAAAATACAAATAAAACCCCATGAAACTAATTTTTGTTATTATTTAACGAATTTTTTAACAGAAGGATCGTATTATCCCAAAATAAAAAGGTTGAGGGTCGAATTGTCCCTTTTTTGGATAGGGATCGCTTTGTCCTTCGTGAAAATAGACAAGGACCGGGTTAGGTGTTTACTCAAATTATAATGATAATGAAATGTGTTTTTGAATGTGACTCCGGATAAGATGCAGTGGTGTTATCCACTTGCTCCGAAAAAAAGTCAATGAACGGAGTAAGATGTAGTGTGGTATTCACTTGCTCCGAGAAAGTTCAAGGCTTCGGGTAAGACGCAACAGCTATGTTCTGTCGCCGCTTACTCCGAGTCAAGAACTATAATACCGCCTAGGTAAGAGGTAGTGGTGAGGTTGCCCCTGCTCCGGGTACGAGGGTAAGATGCAAGGGTTGTGTCGTTGTCCCATGGTGCACGAAATTGTGATCATCAATGGCGCCATCAACATGGTACGCTCAATTACAATCTCAATTCTTTATCACAACTTCGCACAACTAACCAGCAAGTGTACTGGGTCATCCAAGTAATAAACCTTACGCGAGTAAGAGTCGATCCCACGGAGATGGTTGGTATGAAGCAAGCTATGGTCATCTTGTAAATCTCAGTCAGGCAGATTCAAATGGTTATGGATGATATATGAATAAAGCATAAAGTAAAGATAGAGATACTTATGTAATTCATTGGTGAGAACTTCAGATAAGCGAATGGAGATGCTTTGTCCCTTCCGTTTCTCTGCTTTCCTACTGTCTTCATCCAATCCTTCTTACTCCTTTTCATGGCAAGCTGTATGTTGGGCATCACTGTTGTCAGTGGCTACAATCCCGTCCTCTTAGTGAAAATGTTCAACGCACCCTGTCATGGCACGGCTAATCATCTGTCGGTTCTCAATCAGGTTGGAATAGAATCCATTGATTCTTTTGCGTCTGTCACTAACGCCCAGCCTTCAGGAGTTTGAAGCTCGTCACAGTCATTCAATCATTGAATCCTACTCAGAATACCACAGACAAGGTTTAGACCTTCCGGATTCTCTTGAATGCCGCCATCAATTCTATCTTGTACCACAAAGATTCCGATCAAGGGATCCAAGAGATAAACATTCAAGCCTTGTTTGCTTGTAGAACAGAAGTGGTTGTCAGGCACTCGTTCATAACTGAGAATGATAATGAGTGTCACATAATCATCACATTCATCATGTTCTTGGGTGCAAATGAATATCTTAGAACAAGAATAAGCTGAATTGAATAGAAGAACAATAGTAATTGCATTAATACTCGAGGTACAGTAGAGCTTTACACCTTAATCTATGGTGTGTAGAAACTCAACCGTTGAAAATACATAAGAACAAGGTCTAGGCATGGCCAAATGGCTAGCCTCCCATGATCTAAGAACTAGACATCCAAAGATGATCAAAAGATCTAAAGTGATCCAAAGATGAAAACACAATAGCAAAAGGTCCTATTTGTAGAGAACTAGTAGCTTAGGGTTTACAAAGATGAGTAAATGACATAAAAATCCACTTTCGGGCCCACTTGGTGTGTGCTTGGGCTGAGCATTGAAGCTTCTATGTGTAGAGACTTTTCTTGGAGTTAAACGCCAGCTTTTGTGCCAGTTTGGGCGTTTAACTCCCATTCTTGTGCCAGTTCCGGCGTTAAACGCCAGAATTCTTGAGCTGACTTAGAACGCCTGTTTGGGCCATCAAATATTGGGCAAAGTATGGACTATTATATATTGCTGGAAAGCCCAGGATGTCTACTTTCCAACGCAGTTGAGAACGCGCTAATCGGGTTTCTGTAGCTCTAGAAAATCCACTTCGAGTGCAGGGAGGTTAGAATCCAACAGCATCTGCAGTCCTTTTCAACCTCTGAATCAGATTTTTGCTCAGGTCCCTGAATTTCAGCCAGAAAATACCTGAAATCACAGAAAAACATACAAACTCATAGTAAAGTCTATAAAAGTGAATTTTAACTAAAAACTAATAAAAATATAATAAAAACAAACTAAAATATACTAGAAACATACTAAAAACAATGCCAAAAAGCGTATAAATTATCCGCTCATCACAACACCGAACTTAAATTGTTGCTTGTCCCCAAGCAACTGAAAATCAAATAAGATAAAAAGAAGAGAATATGAAATAAATTCCAAAAACATCTATGAAGATCAGTATTAATTAGATGAGCGGGGCTTTTAGCTTTTTGCCTCTTAACAGTTTTGGCATCTCACTTTATCCTTTGAAATTCAGAATGATTGGCTTCTATAGGAACTCAGAATCCAGATAATGTTATTGATTCTCCTAGTTAAGTATGATGATTCTTGAACACAGCTACTTTATGAGTCTTGACCGTGGCCCAAAGCACTCTGTCTTCCAGTATTACCACCGGATACATACATGCCACAGACACATAACTGGGTGAACCTTTTCAGATTGTGACTCAGCTTTGCTAGAGTCCCCAATTAGAGGTGTCCAAGGTTCTTAAGCACACTCTTTTTGCCTTGGATCATGACTTTATTATTAATTTTTTTCTTTTTCTTTTTCCCCTTTTTTTTCGTTTTTTTTTGTATTCACTGCTTTTTCTTGCTTCAAGAATCATTTTTTATGATTTTTCAGATCCTCAGTAACATGTCTCCTTTTTTCATCATTTTTTCAAGAGCCAACATTCATGAACAACAAATTCAAAAGACATATGCACTGTTCAAGCATACATTCAGAAATCAAAGGCATTGCCACCACATCAAAATAATTAATCTGTTATAAAATTCAAAATTCATGCAATTCTTCTCTTTTTCAATTAAGAACATTTTTTTCATTTAAGAAAGATGATGGATTCATAGGACATTCATAACTTTAAGGCATAGACACTAAGACACTAATGATCATGTAATAAGACACAAATATAGATAAACATAAGCATAAAATTCGAAAAAACAGAAAAATAAAGAACAAGGAAATTAAAGAACGGGTCCACCTTAGTGATGGCGGCTTGTTCTTCCTCTTGAAGATCTTATGGAGTGTTTAGGCTCCTCAATGTCTCTTCCTTGCCTTTGTTGCTCCTCTCTCATGATTCTTTGATCTTCTCTAATTTCATGGAGGAGGATGGAATGTTCTTGGTGCTCCACCCTTAGTTGTCCCATGTTGGTACTCAATTCTCCTAGGGAGGTGTTGATTTGCTCCCAATAGTTTTGTGGAGGAAAGTGCATCCCTTGAGGCATCTCAGGGATTTCATGATGAGTGGGATCCCTTGTTTGCTCCATCCTTTTCTTAGTGATGGGCTTGTCCTCATCAATGAGGATGTCTCCCTCTATGTCAATTCCAACTGAATAACAGAGGTGACAAATCAGATGAGGAAAGGCTAACCTTGCCAAGGTAGAGGACTTGTCCGCCACCTTATAAAGTTCTTGGGCTATAACCTCATGAACTTCTACTTCCTCTCCAATCATGATGCTATGAATCATGATGACCCGGTCTATAGTAACTTCGGACCGGTTGCTAGTGGGAATGATTGAGCGTTGGATAAACTCCAACCATCCCCTAGCCACGGGCTTGAGGTCATGCCTTCTTAGTTGAACCAGCTTCCCTCTTGAATCTCTCTTCCATTGAGTGCCCTCTTCATAGATGTCTATGAGGACTTGGTCCAACCTTTGATCAAAGTTGACCCTTCTAGTGTAAGGGTGTTCATCTCCTTGCATCATGGGCAAGTTGAATGCCAACCTTACATTTTTCGGAATAAAATCTAAGCATTTCCCCCCAAACCATTGTAAGCCAATTCTTTGGGTTCGGGTTCACACTTTGATCATGGCTCTTGGTGATCCATGCATTGGCATAGAACTCTTGAACCATTAAGATTCCGACTTGTTGAATGGGGTTGGTAAGAACTTCCCAACCTCTTCTTTGGATCTCATGTCGGATCTCCGGATATTCACTCTTTTTGAGTTTGAAAGGGACCTTGGGGATCACCTTCTTCAAGGCCACAACTTCATAGAAGTGGTCTTGATGCACCCTTGAGATGAATCTCTCCATCTCCCATGACTCGGAGGTGGAAGCTTTTGCCTTCCCTTTCCTCTTTCTAGAGGTTTCTCCGGCCTTGGATGCCATAAATGGTTATGGAAAAACAAAAAGCAATGTTTTTACCACACCAAACTTAAAAGGTTTGCTCGTCCTCGAGCAAAAGAAGAAAAAAGAGAGTAGAAGAAGAAAAAATGAAGGAGATGGAGATGGCTTTGTGGTTTGGCCAAAGGGAGAGAAGTAGTGTTTAGGTTGTGTGAAAATGAGGTGGTAAAGATAGGTTTATATAGGAGTGGAGAGAGGGGTAAGGTTCGGCTATGTGAGGGTGGGTTTGGGAGGGAGAGTGGTTTGAATTTGAATGGTGAGGTAGGTGGGGTTTTATGAAGGATGGATGTGAGTGGTGAAGAGAAAGATGGGATTTGATAGGTGAGGGGTTTTGGGGAAGAGGTGTTGAGGTGATTGGGGAATGGGTGAAGAAGAGAGAGAGTGGTGGGGTAGGTGGGAATCCTGTGGGGTCCACAGATCCTAAGGTGTCAAGGAAAAGTCGTCCCTGCACCAAGTGGCGAGCAAAAATGCTCTTTATGCCAATTCTGGCGTTAAACGCAGGGCTGGTGCCCATTTCTGGCGTTTAACGCCAGCTTCTTGCCCTTTCCTGGCGTTTAACGCCAGTCTGGTGCCCCTTTCTGGCGTTAAACGCCCAGAATGGTGCCAGACTGGGCGTTAAACGCCCATTTGCTGCCCTTACTGGCGTTTAAACGCCAACAAGGTCTTCCTCCAGGGTGTGCTATTTTTCTTTCTATTTTTCATTCTGTTTTTGCTTTTTCAATTGATTTTGTGACTTCCCATAATTATCAACCTACAGAAAACATAAAATAACAAAGGAAAATTAGATAAATATAACATTGGGTTGCCTCCCAACAAGCGCTTCTTTAATGTCAGTAGCTTGATAGTGGGCTCTCATGGAGCCTCACAGATACTCAGAGCAATGTTGGAACCTCCCAACACCAAACTTAGAGTTTGAATGTGGGGGTTCAACACCAAACTTAGAATTTGGTTGTGGCCTCCCAACACCAAACTTAGAGTTTGACTGTGGGGGCTCTGTTTGACTCTGTTTTGAGAGAAGCTCTTCATGCTTCTTCTCCGTGGTGACAGAGGGATATCCTTGAGCCTTAAACACAAAGGATTCTTCATTCACTTGAATGATCAATTCTCCTCTGTCCACATCAATCACAGCCTTTGCTGTGGCTACGAAGGGTCTGCCAAGGATGATGGATTCATCCATGCACTTCCCAGTTTCTAGGACTATGAAATCAGCAGGGATGTAATGGCCTTCAATCTTTACCAGAACATCCTGTACAAGCCCATAAGCTTGTTTTCTTGAATTGTCTGCCATCTCTAGCGAGATTCTTGCAGCTTGTACCTCAAAGATCCCTAACTTCTCCATTACAAAGAGAGGCATGAGGTTTACACTTGACCCTAGGTCACACAAGGCCTTCTTGAAGGTCATGGTGCCTATGGCACAAGGTATTGAGAACTTCCTAGGATCTTGTCTCTTTTGAGGTAATCTCTGCCTAGTCAAGTCATCTAGTTCTTTGGTGAGCAAAGAGGGTTCATCCTCCCAAATCTCATTACCAAATAACTTGTCATTTAGCTTCATGATTGCTCCAAGGTATTTAGCAACTTGCTCTTTAGTGACATACTCATCCTCTTCAGAGGAAGAATACTCATCAGAGCTCATGAATGGCAAAAGTAAATCCAATGGAATCTCTATGGTCTCTGTGTGAGCCTCAGATTCCCATTGTTTCTCATTAGGGAACTCATTGGAGGCCAGTGGACGTCCATTGAAGTCTTCCTCAATGGCGATCTCTGCCTCTTCCTCCTCTCCAAGTTTGGCCATGTGGGTCATGTTAATGGCCTTGCATTCTCCTTTTGGATTCTCTTCTGTATTGCTTGAAAGAGTACTAGGAGGGAGTTCAGTAATTTTCTTGCTCAGCTGTCCCACTTGTGCCTCCAAGTTTCTAATAGAGGACCTTGTTTCAGTCATGAAACTTTGAGTGGTTTTGATTAGATCAGAGACCATGGTTGCTAAGTCAGAATGGCTCTGCTTAGAATTCTCTGTCTGTTGCTGAGAAGATGATGGAAAAGGTTTGCCATTGCTAAACCTGTTTCTTCTACCATTATTGTTGTTGAAACCTTGTTGAGGTCTCTGTTGATCCTTCCATGAGAGATTTGGATGATTCCTCCATGAAGGATTATAGGTGTTTCCATAGGAGTCTCCCATGTAATTCACCTCTTCCATTGAAGGGTTCTCAGGAACATAAGCTTCTTCTTCAGATGAAGCGTCCTTAGTACTGCCTGGTGCAGCTTGCATTCCAGACAGACTTTGTAAAATCATATTGACTTGTTGAGTCAATATTTTGTTCTGAGCCAATATGGCATTCAGAGTATCAATCTCAAGAATTCCTTTCTTCTGATTTGTCCCATTGTTCACAGGATTCCTTTCAGAAGTGTACATGAATTGGTTATTTGCAACCATTTCAATTAGTTCTTGAGCTTCTGCAGGCGTCTTCTTCAGTTGAAGAGATCCTCCAGCAGAGCTATCTAATGACATCTTGGACAGCTCAGACAGACCATCATAGAAGATACCTATGATGCTCCATTCAGAAAGCATGTCAGAGGGACACTTTCTGATCAATTGTTTGTATCTTTTCCAAGCTTCATAGAGGGATTCACCTTCCTTCTGTCTGAAGGTTTGGACTTCCACTCTAAGCTTACTCAATTTTTGAGGTGGAAAGAACTTTGCCAAGAAGGCATTGACTAGCTTTTCCCAAGAGTTCAGGCTTTCTTTAGGTTGTGAGTCCAACCATATCCTAGCTCTGTCTCTTACAGCAAAAGGGGATAGCATAAGTCTGTAGACCTCAAGGTCAACCCCATTAGTCTTGACAGTGTCACAGATTTGCAAGAATTCAGCTAAAAATTGATGAGGATCTTCCAATGGAAGTCCATAGAACTTGCAATTCTGTTGCATCAGAGAAACTAATTGAGGCTTAAGCTCAAAGTTGTTTGCTCCAATGGCAGGGATAGAGATGCTTCTCCCATGGAAGTCGGGAGTAGGTGCAGTAAAGTCATCAAGCACCTTCTTTGCATTGTTGGCATTGTTGTTGTTTTCGGCTGGCATGTCTTCTTCTTGTTTGAAGATTTCTGTTAGGTCCTCTACAGAGAGTTGTGCCTTAGCTTCTCTTAGCTTTCGCTTCAAGGTCCTTTCAGGTTCAGGGTCAGCCTCAACAAGGATGCTTTTGTCTTTGCTCCTGCTCATATGAAAGAGAAGAGAACAAGAAAGTATGGAATCCTCTATGTCACAGTATAGAGATTCCTTGAAGTGTTAGAGAAAAAGAAAAATAGAAGGAAGAGGTAGAAGATTTGAACTTATCAAGGAAAGATGGAGTTCGAATTGTGCATTGAGGAGTAGTGTTAGTCCATAAATAGAAGGATGTGAGAAGAGGGAAAGAAATAAAATAAAAATATTTTAAAAATATTTTGAAAAAATACTAATTGATTTTCGAAAACTTAAGAATGGAAAAAGAAATCAAGTGATTTTTGAAAAAGATTTTGAAATTAGAAATCAGAAAGATATGATTGAAAACTATTTTGAAAAAGATGTGATTAAAAAGATATGATTTAAAAGTTATGATTTTTTTAAAAAAATGTGATTGAGAAGATATGATTTGAAAAACAATTTAAAAAGATTTGATTTTGAAAATTAATGACTTGGCTAACAAGAAAATATATGATTCAAACATTAAACCTTTCTCAACAGAAAAGGCAACATACTTGAATTGTTGAATCAAATCATTAATTGTTAGCAAGTATTTTTGAAAATGGAAAAAAATTGATTTTGAAAACATATGATTGAAAAGATATGATTTGAAAAAGATTTGATTTTGAAAAATTTTGAAAACTTGAAAAAAATTGAATTAAAAACAAAATCTTCCCTCTTGTGACATCCTGGCGTTAAACGCCCAGAATGTTGCACATTCTGGCGTTTAACGCCCAAAGCTCTACCCTTTTGGGCGTTAAATGCCCAGCCAGGCACCCTGGCTGGTGTTTAAACGCCAGTTTGCCTTCCTCACTGGGCGTTTTGAACGCCCAGCTTTTTCTGTGTAATTCCTCTGCTGTATGTTCTGAATCTTCAATTCTCTGTATTATTGACTTGAAAAGACACAAATAAAAATTTTTTGGATTTTTAATAATGAGGAATAATCAAAATACAACTAAAATCAAATAAACAATGCATGCAAGACACCAAACTTAAAAGTTTGTATACTACTGACACTAACAAATTGAGAATGCATATGAGAAACAACAAAACACACAAAACAAGAGAATTTAAAGATCAGAGAAAGTAAATCATCAAGAACAACTTGAAGATCAATGAAGACACATGATAAATGCAAGAAGAACAGAAAC
The DNA here is from genome assembly GCF_003086295.3 of Arachis hypogaea. Taxonomy (NCBI): domain Eukaryota; kingdom Viridiplantae; phylum Streptophyta; class Magnoliopsida; order Fabales; family Fabaceae; genus Arachis; species Arachis hypogaea. Next base: position 90,688,365 of record NC_092039.1, read on the forward strand.
ATGCAATTGACACCAAACTTAAAATGAGACTAGTGTCTCAACAAGAAACATAAAATATATATTTTTATGATTTTGTAATTTTTTTGGATTTTTCGAAAATTAAGTGGAAAAGAAAATAAAGATATCAAAATTCTTAATGAGAATTCCAGGAATCATGCAATGTTAGTCTAAAGCTTCAGTATAAAGGAATTAGACATGGTTAGATTGATGAGAATCAATCAGCTTTGGTGATGATAAGAACATCACCTTGAAACACTAGAATTCATTCTTAAGAACTTTGAAGAAAAATACCTAATCTAAGCAACAAGATGAACCGTCAGTTGTCCAAACTCAACAATCCCCGGCAACGGCGCCAAAAACTTGGTGCACGAAATTGTGATCATCAATGGCGCCATCAACATGGTACGCTCAATTACAATCTCAATTCTTTATCACAACTTCGCACAACTAACCAGCAACTGTACTGGGTCGTCCAAGTAATAAACCTTACGCGAGTAAGGGTCGATCCCACGGAGATGGTTGGTATGAAGCAAGCTATGGTCATCTTGTAAATCTCAGTCAGGCAGATTCAAATGGTTATGGATGATATATAAATAAAGCATAAAGTAAAGATAGAGATACTTATGTAATTCATTGGTGAGAACTTCAGATAAGCGAATGGAGATGCTTTGTCCCTTCCGTCTCTCTGCTTTCCTACTGTCTTCATCCAATCCTTCTTACTCCTTTCCATGGCAAGCTGTATGTTGGGCATCACCATTGTCAGTGGCTACAATCCCATTCTCTTAGTGAAAATGTTCAACGCACCCTGTCACGGCACGGCTAATCATCTATCGGTTCTCAATCAGGTTGGAATAGAATCCATTGATTCTTTTGCGTCTGTCACTAACGCCCAGCCTTCAGGAGTTTGAAGCTCGTCACAGTCATTCAATCATTGAATCCTACTCAGAATACCATAGACAAGGTTTAGACCTTCCAGATTCTCTTGAATGCCGCCATCAATTCTAGCTTATACCACGAAGATTCCAATCAAGGGATCCAAGAGATAAACATTCAAGCCTTGTTTGCTTGTAGAATAGAAGTGGTTGTCAGGCACTCGTTCATAAGTGAGAATGATAATGAGTGTCACATAATCATCACATTAATCATATTCTTGGGTGCAAATGAATATCTTAGAACAAGAATAAGCTGAATTGAATAGAAGACAATAGTAATTGCATTAATACTCGAGGTACAGCAGAGCTCCACACCTTAATCTATGGTGTGTAGAAACTCCACCGTTGAAAATACATAAGAACAAGGTCTAGGCATGGCCGAATGGCCAGCCTCCCATGATCTAAGAACTAGACGTCCAAAGATGATCAAAAGATCTAAAGTGATCCTAAGATGAAAATACAATAGCAAAAGGTCCTATTTGTAGAGAACTAGTAGCTTAGGGTTTACAAAGATGAGTAAATGACATAAAAATCCACTTCCAGGCCCACTTGGTGTGTGCTTGGGCTGAGCATTGAAGCTTCTATGTGTAGAGACTTTTCTTGGAGTTAAACGCCAGTTTTTGTGCCAGTTTGGGCGTTTAACTCCCATTCTTGTGCCAATTCCGGCGTTAAACGCCAGAATTCTTAAGCTGACTTGGAACGCCTGTTTGGGCCATCAAATCTCGGGCAAAGTATGGACTATTATACATTGATGGAAAGCCCAGGATGTCTACTTTCCAACACAATTGAGATCGCGCCAATTTTGTCTCTGTAGCTCAAGAAAATCCACTTCGAGCGCAGTGAGGTCAGAATCCAACAGCATCTGCAGTCCTTTTCAGCCTCTGAATCAAATTTTTGCTCAGGTCCCTCAATTTCAGCCAGAAAATACCTGAAATCACAGAAAAACACACAAACTCATAGTAAAGTCCAGAAAAGTGAATTTTAACTAAAAACTAATAAAAATATAATAAAAACTAACTAAAACATACTAGAAACATACTAAAAACAATGCCAAAAAGCGTATAAATTATCTGCTCATCATCCCACTTGCTCCATGTTTGGTGCTCTGTCCACGGTTAGCTACCAGGACATGTCGGGCTCGCTATGTAACCGACATTTGATATCAACAGCTAGTAGGATAGGCATACATCATATGCATATGTCTGCTTTGTTTGATTGTGCAGTAATTAGGAATGCCTAAGTGAGTTTTATATGCTTAATTGTTATATTTGCTATTTGTAGTACTTGTATTCTACCTGTGTTTGCTATTATGGTGATGAAGGATTGGAGGAAAGGCAGAGGATTTGAGGGTTTTAGTGCGATTTTGGATAAGTTTAGAACCTTAGAGGACCACCCCGTTATGGTTTTCCATTTTAAATCTTTAAGTTTGATAATCTGGGTGTCGGAGTTATAGGATTGCCTTTGATTTTTCCTGGACCTTATATCTTAGTTATGTAGGCATCATTACCATGCTGAGAACCTCTAGTTCTCACCCCATATAATATTTGTGGTTTTCAGATGCAGGTCGAGAGGCACCTCGATAAGCGTCTAAAGTTCATTCTACAAGCGAAGTGTTATATCTTGGGACTTTGTGTTTTGAGCTTATGTTTATTATTCCGTATTTAGATTCTCCTCTATATGATTAACTTAATTTTGTCCCTCTTAGAGGTCGATGTGGAGAAATAGGTTGTTGTTTTATTTGTTCTGGGATATTTTGGGTTATGTATATTTATGTAATTATTCTCTGACCAACTTTGGCTTCGCAGGTTAAGCCCGGAGCTCGAATATTTTGTATCTTTTGACACTCTCTTTTTATTATTTATATACAGATATATATACATTACGCTTCTTCGTACACAAGTTTTCCGTTTACATGAGTGTTGTGCCCTTTGTTTTAAACCTTTCTTCAAAGGCTCTTAGATAAAACCTTTTTCTATTTATATTATATATATAATTTTACTTTTAGAGGTCATTATACCTTGCCGCCTCAATTTTATGACTTAAGCATAAGACTCTGTGTGGTAGGGTGTTACATTATAGTATCAGAGCAGTTCATTTCTGTAGAGCTTGAGGGACGGACTGACTATGCTTCTGAGCATACTCTGGCTGTGTGCATATGATATTTAGGATGTCTGCTTGACATATATAACATAAATGTTTATGAGTATATTTTTGGAGATTTAAAGTACTAGACTTGAGGTATTAAGATTAATCACCTTAATATCAATTGTTCAGTGTGGATATGACCCAAAGAGCGTCTCATGGACGCGAGCGAGATGATACAACTGATTTTAGGATTGCTGCTATGTGAGCTACTGCTAAGAGGGATAGAGCGAGTAACTTAGGAATTGTGATAAAGACGGTGATGGATTTGGTGTGAAGACTACCAAGGATTAGAAACTCGTATAGCTGAACAAATGGTCGATAGAATATAGTTAGAAAGATGAAGAAATTTAAGTGCTGTACTGACAGAATATGAGGATGATTAAGATCTTAGTGGCTTATAATTAGAGTAACGCTGCGAAAGCACGGTGAATTTGGTGGCTCTAGAATTGTAGTGACGTGAGAAAGGAGTATTGGGATATGAGAATGAACCGAGGAATGAGAAAGGATCGAGGAACGGAGAGTACATGTATACGGGTTTAGGTTTGAATGATTTGACTTAGACTAAGAGATCGAGAAATTTTTTAGTGTTTGAGACAGTTGAAAAAGAATTGAGATTGATTTCATTTAGAGAGAACCCTTGAAGGGTAAGGAAGTTTATATTCGCTCAGAGAGTTAGACGAAGCTAAGAGTGAAACAAACAGGTATAGCTTAGACTTAAATTCAGTTAAGTTTATGATGTTGTATCTGAGAATGGGAATGTGAATTATTGTTTGAATTTTTGTTGAAGAATGGTAGAAATTGGATGTGAGATTGATTGGTATTGAGAAAGCGTATATGAAGATTTGAAAGTGAATTTTCGTGGACGAAAATTATTATTAGGGGTGTAGGATGTAAAACCCAAGAAATTAGTGAATAGTTAGTGAATAAATTAATTATTAATCAAAGTGATTAGAAAAAAAGTTTATAGTTTAAGGAAATAGAGCTAATTAAAATAAGAATATTGATACTAATTTTAAAAAATTTGGCCCAAGATTGGGTCGAACGGGCCAAACCAATCAAACCGGACCCAAAATGGACCCAAGGCCCAGCCCACTTATTTATAAATGAAAGGCATCAGCCCTTCTTTCCTCAATTGAAGATGGAAACACGCTGAGGGAAAGGGGAGCAACGTAAACCCTAACACAAAATTCAATTCCAATTTCAATTCATCATAACTTTTAATTCGGAGCTCCGATTGCCGCACCATTTACGCCCACGCGACTGCAGCGTCAAGCTCTACAAATCCCAGAACTCAATTAGGTAAGGAAGCCACATTTTTATTTTCAATTTTCTCTTCTCCAATTTCAAAACTCAATGTGAAATTATGTTAAATTTTGCAGAATTTCGGTATTTAGGTTCAAGTTAACTTGCGAGTATTGTCGCGTTTAGCTCATTTGAGATGTGGGTCAGGTAAGTGATGAGCGGATAATTTATACGCTTTTTGGCATTGTTTTTAGGTAGTTTTTAGTAGGATCTAGCTACTTTTAGGAATGTTTTTATTAGTTTTTATGAAAAATTTACATTTTTGGACTTTACTATGAGTTTATGTGTTTTTCTGTGATTTTAGGTGTTTTCTGTCTGAAATTGAAGGACCTGAGCAAAAATTTGATAGGAGGCTAAAAAAGGACTACAGATGCTGTTGGATTCTAACCTCTCTACACTTGAAATAGATTTTCTGGAGCTACAGAACTCCAAATGGCGCGCTCTCAATTGCGTTGGAAAGTAGACATCCAGGACTTTCCAGAAATATATAATAGTTCATACTTTATTTGAGTTTAGATTACGAAAATTGGCTTTCAACGCCAACTCCATGCTGCATTCTGGAGTAAAACGCCAGAAACACATCACAAACCAGAGTTAAATGCCAAAAATACGTTACAACTTGGCGTTTAACCCCAAGAGAAGCCTCTGCACGTGTAAAGCTCAAGCTCAGCCCAAACACACACCAAAGTGGGCCCCAGAAATGGATTTCTGCACTTAGACTTATTTCTGTAAACTCTAGTAGCTAGTCTAGTATAAATAGGACTTTTTACTATTGTATTTTCATCTTGGACCAAATCCTTGATCAGTTTTATGAGTTCTTAGACTTTGGGGGCTGGCCATTCGGCCATGCCTGGACCTCTATCACTTATGTATTTTCAACGGTGGAGTTTCTACACACCATAGATTAGGGTGTGGAGCTCTGCTGTTCCTCGAGTATTAATGCAATTACTATTATTCTTCTATTCAATTCAACTTATTCTTATTCTAAGATATTCGCTGCACTTCAACATGATGAATGAGATGATTCGTGACACTCATCATCACTCTCACCTATGAACGCGTGCCTGACAACCACTTCCGTTCTACCTTAGATCGAGCGCGTATCTCTTAGCCTCCATTCCAAAAGATCGGAGTATTCGTGGTATAAGCTAGAATTATTGGCGGCCATTCCTAAGATCCAGAAAGTCTAAACCTTGTCTGTGGTATTCTGAGTAGGATCTGAGATGGGATGACTGTGACGAGCTTCAAACTCGCGAGTGTTGGGCGTAGTGACAGATGCAAAAGAATCACTGGATTCTATTCCAACATGATCGAGAACCGACAGATGATTAGTCGTGCTGTGACAGAGCATTTGGACCATTTTCATTTAAAGGACGGGAGGTAGCCATTGACGCCGGTGAAACCTGAACATACAGCTTGCCATGGAAAGGAGTATGAAGGATTGGAGGAAGGCAGTAGGAAAGCAGAGATTCAGAAGGGACAAAGCATCTCCATACACTTATCTGAAATTCCCACCAATGATTTACATAAGTATCTCTATCTCTATTTTATGCTTTATTTATCTTTATATTCGAAAACCTTTATAACTATTAGAATCCGCCTGACTGAGATTTACAAGATGACCATAGCTTGCTTCATACCAACAATCTCCGTTGGATCGACCCTTACTCACGTAAGGTATTACTTGGACGACCCAGTGCACTTGCTAGTTAGTTGTGCAAAGTTGTGACAAAGTGTGATTCACGTTTGAAAGCACCAAGTTGTTGGCGCCATTGTTGATGATCACAATTTCATGCACCAAGTTTATGGCGCCGTTGCGGGGGATTGTTTGAGTTTGGACAACTGACGATTCATCTTATTACTCAGATTAGGTAATTTTCTTTTTGTTTTAACCATTATTTATTTTCAAAAAGTTTTCAAAATTCTTTCAAAATTTTTTTATTTGTTTTCGTTTTTCCAAAAAGAAATTTTCGAAAAATCAAATATATTTTTGTGTTTCTTGTCAGAGTCTAGTGTTAATTTTTGAGTTTGGTGTCAATTGAATGTTTTTAAAATTTGTGCATTTTTCAAAAAACTCATGCATGGTGTTCTTCATGATCTTCAAGTTGTTCTTGATAAGTCTTCTTGTTTGATCTTCATATTTTCTTATTTTGTGTTTTTGTTGTTTTTCATATGCATTTTTGCATTCATAGTGTCTAAGCATTGAAAATTTCTAAGTTTGGTGTCTTGCATGTTTTTCTTTTCTTGAAAATTTTTCAAAAATAAGTTATTGATATTCATCATGATCTTCAAGGTGTTCTTGGTATTCATCTTGACATTCATAGTGTTCTTGTATGCATAATTGGTTTTGATTTATAATTTTCATGTTGTGAGTCATTTTTGTGTTTTTCTCTCTCATCATTAAAAATTCAAAAATAAAAAAAAATATCTTTTCCTTATTTTACTCAAAAATTCGAAATCTTTGGGTTGACTTAGTCAAAAGTTTTTAAAATTAGTTATTTTTTGTTAGTCAAGTCAAGATTTCAATTTTAAAAATCTTATCTTTTCAAAATCTTTTTCAAAAATCAAATATTTTTTCACTTTTTCTTAATATTTTCAAAAATTGTAAAAATTATTTTTCAAAATCTTTTCCTTAATTTCATTTCAAATTTTCGAAAACTTTACTAACAATTAATGTGATTGATTCAAAAATTTGAAGTTTGTTACTTTCTTATTAAGAAAGGTTCAATCTTTAAATTCTAGAAGCATATCTTTTAGTTTCTTGTTAGTCAAGTAATCAATTTTAGTTTTAAAAATCAAATCTTTTTTAATTTCCTTTTCAAAATCTTTTTCAAAATATCTCTTCAATAATATCTTTTCAATGATATCTTTTTAAACATGTCTTTTTCAAATCATATCTTTTTCAAAATCAATTTCAAAAATCTTTTCTAACTTCTTATCTTTTCAAAATTGATTTTCAAATCTTTTTCAACTAACTAATTGATTTCTTTGTTTGTTTTACTATTTCTTATCTTTTCAAAACCACCTAACCACTTTCTTCTCTCTAATTTTCAAAAATCACCTCCCTCTTTTTCAAAATTCTTTTAATTAACTAATTGTTTTAAATTTTAATTTTAATTTTATTTCTTCTCTTAAGTTTCGAATTTTAACTAATAATTAAAATAAAAATAAAAATATTTTTCTTCTCTTTTAGTTAATATTCAAATTCTCTCTCTCTCATCACCTTCTATTTATTTATTTATCTACTAACACTTCTCTTCTACTCATAATTTGAACCCTCTTCTATTCTCTCTTTGTGTTCAAATTTCTCTTCTTCTATTCTTTTCTTCTTCTACTCACATAAAGGAATCTCTATACTGTGAGATAGAGGATTCTTCTTCCTTTTCTGCTCTCTTCTTTTTCATATGAGCAGAAGCAAGGACAAGGACATTCTTGTTGAAGCAAATCCTGAACCTGAAAGGACTCTGAAGAAGAAGCTAAGAGAAGCTAAAGCACAACAATTCAGAGGAAACCTTACAGAGAATCTCGAAAAAGAAAGAGACATGGCTGATGAGCGGATAATTTGTATGCTTTTTGGCATTGTTTTTAGTATGTTTTTAGTATAATCTAGTTAGTTTTTAGTATATTTTTATTAGTTTTTAGTTAAAATTCACTTTTCTGGACTTTACTATGAGTTTGTGTGTTTTTCTGTGATTTCAGGTATTTTCTGGCTGAAATTGAGGGTCCTGAGCAAAAATCTGATTCCGAGACCAAAAAGGACTGCAGATGCTGTTGGATTCTGACCTCCCTGCACTCGAAGTGGATTTTCTGGAGCTACAGAAGCCCAATTGGCGCGCTCTCAACGGCGTTGGAAAGTAGACATCCTGGGCTTTCCACCAATATATGATAGTCCATACTTTGCCCAAGATTTGATGGCCCAAACCGGCGTGGCAAAACAGACTCAGAAATTCCAGCGTTAAACGCCGGAACTGGCATAAAACTTGGAGTTAAACGCCCAAACTGGCATGAAAGCTGGCGTTTAACTCCAGAAAAGGTCTCTACACGAAATTGCTTCATTGCTCAGCCCAAGCACACACCAAGTGGACCCAGAAGTGGATTTTTACGTCATTTACTCATTTCTGTACACCCTAGGCTACTAGTTTACTATTAATAGGATCTTCTGACATTGTATCTGTACCTTAGGACCTCATGACACTTTACACGTTTCCTTTGTGTACTTTCCACAGCATGAGTCTCTAAACCCCATGGTTGGGGGTGAGGAGCTCTGCTGTGTCTTGATGGATTAATGCAATTACTACTGTTTCTCATTCAATCATGCTTGCTTCCATTCTAAGATAATACTTGTTCTTAATCCGGATGAATGTGATGATCCGTGACAATCATCATCATTCTCAACTATGAACGTGTGCCTGACAACCACCTCCGTTCTACCTTAGATTAAGTAGTTATCTCTTGGATTCTTTAACCGGAATCTTCGTGGTATAAGCTAGGATTGATGGCGGCATTCAAGAGAATCCGGAAGGTCTAAACCTTGTCTGTGGTATTCTGAGTAGGATTCAATGACTGAATGACTGTGACGTGCTTCAAACTCCTGAAGGCGGGGCGTTAGTGACAGACGCAAAAGAATCATTGGATTCTATTCCGGCCTGATTGAGAACCGACAGATGAATTCCGCTATGCTGTGACAGAGCATATGCAATCGCTTTCACTGAGAGGATGGGAGGTAGCCATTGACAACGGTGAAACCCTGCATACAGCTTGCCATGGAAGGAGACTTGCGTGTTTGAAGAAGAAGACAGTAGGAAAGCAGAGATTCAGAAGATGGAGCATCTCCAAACCTCAACCTATTCTCCATTACTGCAAAACAAGTAATCATTTCATGTTCTTTTGCTTTTCACAATCAATCCTGATAATTTCTGATATCCTGACTAAGATTTACAAGATAACCATAGCTTGCTCCAAGCCGACAATCTCTGTGGGATCGACCCTTGCTCACGCAAGGTATTACTTGGACGACCCAGTACACTTGCTGGTTAGTTGTGCGGAGTTGCAAAAGTGTGATTGCAATTTCGTGCACCAATGGCCAAACCCAATAACAATGGTGGAGGTGCAAAGAGGATGCTTGGTGATTATACTACACCTACTTCCAATTTTTATGGAAGAAGCATCTCAATCCCTGCCATTGGAGCAAACAATTTTGAGCTGAAGCCTCAATTAGTTTCTCTAATGTAATAGAACTACAAGTTTCATGGACTTCCATCAGAAGATCCCTATCAGTTTTTAACTGAGTTCTTGCAGATCTGTGATACTGTTAAGACTAATGGAGGAGATCCTGAAGTCTACAAGCTCATGCTTTTCCCTTTTGCTGTAAGAAACAGAGCTAGAACATGGTTGGACTCACAACCTAAAGATAGCCTGGACTCTCGGGATAAGCTGGTCACGGCCTTCTTGGCCAAGTTCTTTCCTCCTCAAAAGCTGGGCAAGTTTAAAGTGGATGTTCAAACCTTCAAGCAAAAAGATGGTATCCATCTATGAAGCTTGGGAAAGATACAAGTAGTTGACCAAAAAGTGTCCTTCTGACATGCTTTCAGACTGGACCATTTTGGATATATTCTATGATGGTCTATCTGAGTTCTCTAAGATGTCACTGGACAATTCTGTAGGTGGATCCATTCACCTAAAGAAAATGCCTACAGAAGTTCAAGAACTCATTGACATGGTTGCAAATAACCAATTCATGTACACCTCTGAGAGGAATCCTGTGAGTAATGGGACGCCTCAGAGGAAGGGAGTTCTTGAAATTGATATTGTGAATGCCATATTGGCTCAGAACAAAATGTTGACTCAGCAAGTCAACATGATTTTTCAGAGTCTGAATGGATGGCAAAATGCATCCAACAGTACTAAAGAGGCATCTTCTAAAGAAGAAGCTTATGATCCTGAGAACCCTGCAATGGCAGAGGTGAATTACATGGGCAAAACCTATGGAAACACCTATAATCACTCATGGAGAAATCATCCAAATTTCTCATGGAAGGATCAACAAAAGTCCCAACAAGGCTTTAATAATGGTGGAAGAAACAGGTTTAGCAATAGCAAGCCTTTTCCATAATCTTCTCAAGCAACAGACAAAGAATTCTGAGCAGAGCCCCTCTAGCTTAGCAAATATAGTCTCTGATCTATCTAAGGCCACTTTAAGTTTCATGAGTGAAACATGGTCCTCCATTAGAAATTTGGAGGCACAAGTGGGCCAGCTGAGTAAGAAAATTACTGAAACTCCTCCTAGTACTCTCCTAAGCAATACAGAAGAGAATCCAAAAAGAGAGTGCAAGGCCATTGATATAATCAAAATGGCCGAATCCAAAGAGGAAGGGGAGGACGTGAATCCCAATTAGGAAGACCTCATGGGACGTCCCCCAGACAGAAAGGACTTCCCTATTGAGGACCTAAAGGAATCTGAGGCTCATATAGAGACCATAGAGATTCCATTAAACTTTCTTCTGCCATTCATGAGCTCTGAGAACTATTCTTCCTCTAAAGAGGATGAAGATGTAACTGAAGAGCAAGTTGCTCAATATCTAGGAGCCATCATGAAGCTGAATGCCAAGTTGTTTGGTAATGAGACTTGGGAAGATAAACCTCCCTTGCTCATTAGTGAACTAAATACATGGGTTCAGCAAAATTTACCTCAAAAGAAATAAGATCCTGGTAAATTCTTAATACCCTGTACCATAGGCACCATGACCTTTGAGAAGGCTCTGTGTGACCTAGGGTTAGGTATAAATCTTATGCCACTCTCTGTAATGGAGAAACTGGGGATCTTTGAGGTATAAGCTGCAAGAATCTCATTAGAGATGGCAGACAAGTCAATAAAACAAGCTTATGGATTGGTAGAGGACGTGTTAGTGAAGGTTAAAGGCCTTTACATCCCTGCTGATTTCATAATCCTAGACACTGGGAAGGATGAGGATGAATGCATCACCCTTGAAAGACCCTTCCTAGCCACAGCAGGAGCTGTGATTGATGTTGATAGAAGAGAGCTAGTCCTTCAATTGAATGGGGACTACCTTGTGTTTAAAGCTCAAGGATCTCCCTCTGCAACCATGGAAAAGAGGCACGATAAGCTTCTCTTAATACAGAGTCAAACAAAGCCCCCACAATCAAATTCTAAGTTTGGTGTTGTGAGGCCACAACCAAACTCTAAGTTTGGTGTTGAACCCCCACATTCAAACTCTAAGTTTGGTGTTGGGAGGTCCCAACAATGCTCTGAACATCTGTGAAGCTCCATGAGAGCTCACTGTCAAGCTATTAACATTAAAGAAGCGCTTATTGGGAGGCAACCCAATTTTTATTTATCTATATTTCTATTGTTCTTTTATGTTTTATTAGGTTTATGATCATGTGGAGTCACAAAATAATTGTAAAAATTAAAACAGAATAAAAAACAGCAGAAGAAAAAGCACACCCTAGAGGAAGAGCTGTCTGGCATTTAAACGCCAGAAACAAGCATCTGTCTGGCGTTTAACGCCAGAAACAAGTACCAAGCTGGCATTTAACGCCAGCAACAAGTATCAGGCTGGCGTTAAACGCCAGAAACAGGCTACATTTGGGCGTTTAACACCAGAAACAAGCTACAGTCTGGCATTAAACTCCAGGATTACATACAGAGGGCGTTTTACACGCCTAAAAGGTGCAGGGATGAAAAATCCTTGACACCTCAGGATCTGTAGACCCCACAATATCATCTAAGGATCTGCGAAACCCACAGGATCCCCACCTACCCTACTTCTCTCTTCTTCACACAATCCAATAACACTATACCCTTCATCAATCACCTCAATCTCTCTTCCCCATTACCCCTTTACTAATCACATCCATCCACTCTTCCCCATAAACCCCACCTACCTTCAAATTCAAAATCTCTTTTCCACCCAAACCCACCCTAAATGACCGAACCTAAACCCATTTTCCTCTACTATATAAACCCCTCCATCCTTCTTCATTTTCACGCAACGCTACCCTCTCTGCTCTCCCTTGGCCAAAACCTACACCTCACTCCCTCTCCTCCATATCTTCTTCTTCTTCTTCTATTCTTTCTTCTTTTGCTCGAGGGCGAGCAACATTCTAAGTTTGGTGTGGTAAAAGCATAGCTTTTTTTGTTTTTCTATAACCATTGATGGCACCTAAGGCCAGAGAAACCTCAAGAAAGAGGAAAGGGAAGGCAATTGCTTCCACCTCTGAGTCATGGAAGATGGAGAGATTCATCTCAAAAGCCCATCAAGACCACTTCTATGAAGTTATGGCCAAGAAAAAGGTGATCCCTGAGGTCCCTTTCATGCTCAAGAAAAATGAGTATCCGGAGATCCGACATGAGTTCTTACCAACCCCATTCAACAAGTCAGAATCTTAATGGTTCAAGAGTTCTATGCCAATGCATGGATCACTAGGAACGATGATCAAAGTATAAACCCGAATCCAAAAAATTATCTTACAATGGTTCGGAGAAAATGCTTAGATTTTAGTCTGGAAAATGTAAGGTTGGCGTTCAACTTGCCTATGATGCAAGAAGACGCACGCCCCTACACTAGAAGGGTCAACTTTGATCAAAGGTTGGACCAAGTTCTCACGGACATATGTATGGAAGGAGCTCAATGGAAAAAAGACTCAAAAGGCAAGCCGATTCAATTGAGGAGACTGGACCTTAAGCCTGTGGCTAGAGGATGGTTGGAGTTCATCCAACGCTCCATCATCCCCACTAGCAACCGATCCGAAGTAACTGTGGATCGGGCCATCATGATCCATAGCATCATGATTGGAGAGGAAGTAGAAGTTCATAAAGTCATCCCTCTAGAACTCTACAAAGTAGCCGAAAAGCCCTCTACCTTGGCAAGGCTAGATTTTCCTCATCTCATTTGCCATCTATGCAACTTAGCTGGAGTTGTCATAGAAGGAGACATCCTCATTGAAGAGGACAAGCCCATCACTAAGAAGAGGATGGAGCAAACAAGAGAGCCCATTCATGGATCTCAAGAGACACATGAGGAAGCTCATCATCAAGAAATCCCTGAGATGCCTCAAGGGATGCATTTTCCTCCAAACAACTATTGGAAACAACTCAACACTTCTCTAGAAGGATTAAGTCATGACATGAACCAATTAAGGGTGGAACACCAAGAACACTCCATCATTCTCAATGAGATTAGAGAAGATCAAAGAGCTGTGAGGGAGGAGCAACAAAGGTAAGGAAGAGACATAGAGGAGCTCAAGAACACCATTGGTCCTTCAAGAAGAAGGCGCCACCATCACTAAGGTGGATTCATTCCTTAACTTACTTGTTTTATCTCTCTATTTTTCGATTTTTAAGCTTCATGTTTGTCTATGTTTGTGTCTTTATTACATGATCATTAGTGTCTAGTGTCTATGTCTTGAGGCTATGAATAATTCCATTAATCCTTCACCTTTCTTAAATGAAAAAAGTTTTTAATACAAAATAACAAGAAGTACATGAGTTTCGAATTCATCCTTGAATTTAGTTTAATTATATTGATGTGGTGATAATACTTTTTGTTTTCTGAATGAATGTTAAAACAGTGCATATTTTTTTATCTTGTTGTTTATGAATGTTAAAATTGTTGGCTCTTGAAAGAATGATGAAAAAGAGAAATGTTGTTGATGATCTAAAAAATCATGAAATTGATTCTTGAAGCAAGAAAAAGCAATAAAGAACAAAGCTTGCGAAAAAAAAGTGGCGAAAAAAATTTTAAGAAAGAAAAAGAAAAAGCAAGCAGAAAAAGCCAATAGCCCTTAAAACTAAAAGGCAAGGGTAAAAAAGATCCAAAGCTTTGAGCATCAATGGATAGAAGGGCCCAAGGAAATAAAATCCAGGCCTAAACGGCTAAATCAAGCTGTCCCTAACCATGTGCTTGTGGCATGCAGGTCCAAGTAAAAAGCTTGAGACTGAGTGGTTAAAGTCGTGATCCAAAGTAAAAAGAGTGTGCTTAAGAGCTCTGGACACCTCTAACTGGGGACTTTAGCAAAGCTGAGTCACAATCTAAAAAGTTTCACCCAGTCATGTGTCTGTGGCATTTATGTATCCAGTGGTAATACTGGAAAACAAAGTGCTTAGGGCCACGGCCAAGACTCATAAAAGTAGCTGTGTTCAAGAATCAACATACTTAACTAGGAGAATCAATAACACTATCTGAACTCTGAGTTTCTATGAATGCCAATCATTCTAAACTTCTAGGGATAAAGTGAGATGCCAAAACTGTTCAGAAGCAAAAAAGCTACAAGTCCCACTCATCTAATTAGAACTAATATTCATTGATATTTTGAGATTTATAGTATATTCTCTTCTTTTTATCCTATTTGATTTTCAGTTGCTTGGGGACAAGCAACAATTTAAGTTTGGTGTTGTGATGAGCGGATAATTTATACGCTTTTTGGCATTGTTTTTAGGTAGTTTTTAGTAGGATCTAGCTACTTTTAAGGATGTTTTTATTAGTTTTTATGAAAAATTCACATTTCTGGACTTTATTATGAGTTTGTATATTTTTCTGTAATTTCAGGTATTTTCTGGCTGAAATTGAGGGACATGAGCAACGATCTTATAGGAGGCTTAAAAAGGACTACATATGCTGTTGGATTCTGACCACTATGTACTCGAAATAAATTTTCTGGATCTACAGAACTTCAAATGGTGCGCTCTTAATTGCGTTGAAAATTAGACATCCAGGGCTTTCCAGCAATATATAATAGTCTATACTTTATTCGAGTTTAGACAACATAAACTGGCGTTCAACGCCAGCTCCATGCTGCATTCTAGAGTAAAATGCCAGAAACACGTCACAAACCAGAGTTAAAGGCCAAAAACACGTTACAACTTGGCGTTTAACCCCAAGAGAAGCCTCTGCACGTGTAAAGCTCAAGCTCAACCTAAACACGCACCAAAGTGGGCCCCGAAAATGGATTTCTGCACTTAGACTTATTTCTGTAAACCCTAGTAGCTAGTCTAGTATAAATAGGACTTTTTACTATTGTATTTTCATCTTGGACCAAATCCTTGATCAGTTTTATGAGTTCTTAGACTTTGGGGCTGGCCATTCGGCCATGCCTAGACCTCTATCACTTATGTATTTTCAACGGTGGAGTTTCTACACACCATAGATTAGGGTGTGGAGCTCTGCTGTTCCTCGAGTATTAATGCAATTACTATTATTCTTCTATTCAATTCAACTTATTCTTATTCTAAGATATTCGTTGCACTTCAACATGATGAATGTGATGATCCGTGACACTCATCATCACTCTCACCTATGAACGCGTGCCTGACAACCACTTCCGTTCTACCTTAGATCGAGCGCGTATCTCTTAGCCTCCATTTCAAAAGATCGGAGTATTCGTGGTATAAGCTAGAATTATTGGCGGCCATTCCTAAGATCCAGAAAGTCTAAACCTTGTCTGTGGTATTCTGAGTAGGATCTGAGATGGGATGACTGTGACGAGCTTCAAACTCGCGAGTGTTGGGCGTAGTGACAGATGCAAAAGAATCACTGGATTCTATTCCAACATGATCGAGAACCGACAGATGATTAGTCGTGCTGTGACAGAGCATTTGGACCATTTTCATTTAAAGGACGGGAGGTAGCCATTGACGCCGGTGAAACCTGAACATACAGCTTGCCATGGAAAGGAGTATGAAGGATTGGAGGAAGGCAGTAGGAAAGCAGAGATTCAGAAGGGACAAAGCATCTCCATACACTTATCTGAAATTCCCACCAATGATTTACATAAGTATCTCTATCTCTATTTTATGCTTTATTTATCTTTATATTCGAAAACCATTATAACTATTAGAATCTGCCTGACTGAGATATACAAGATGACTATAGCTTGCTTCATTCCAACAATCTCCGTGGGATCGACCCTTACTCACGTAAGGTATTACTTGGACGACCCAGTGCACTTGCTGGTTAGTTGTGTGAAGTTGTGACAACGTGTGATTCACGTTTGAGAGCACCAAGTTATTGGCACCATTGTTGATGATCACAATTTCGTGCATCAGTAAGCACCCTCGAACCGTTGGTATATATGTTAAATTAGTGAGATCTATTTTGATAATAGTGGTAATTATAATAATAGATTGAAATTGAGAGTTGGATAGAGCCAATTTGAAGATTTGGAAGCTTAAGATCAAGTTTCAGAGGTTGGGTTTTGTTGGTGAGGTTTTGGAACCTTGGAAGCTTGTGGTGCGGGAACGCTTGAGGTGTTTCAGGTTTATCAAGAAATCGACCAATGTATGATTTCGATTTCTCGTATCTAAAATATAATGTGTCGTAAAAACTTAGGCTAATGACCATAAGATAAAAATTGAATTGTTGACATTATTGATTGGTTGAGATAGATTGTTATGTATGTGGTTAAGGGTTTTGGAGGTTGTGATTGAGGCTCTTGTTAATGATGTATGTAAGTTGTACATGATTATATTGATTGATATGCATTATGGTTAATGAATTTGAATATTGTTCGAACTAGAAATATTAGTTGAGATTGATGAAAGTGAAGAATTGGTAGGTTGTGGAATGAATGAGGAGGTTGGAAATATGAATTGGGAGTGTTTGACGCTGATATGGTAAGTTTTGGATTGGTTGTGAAAGGTTTGAAATGGGTATGTTTTGAAAGTTGAGGTTTGCAAATTTTATATAAAATTATGACTTTTGATTTTAAATACATTCCTCTAGTTTTCAAAACCTTTTAACTTTTGTTTAAAGCCTGGTAGGTGGAGTTTGGGTAGAGAAGTATGATTGGGACTGTGAAGAAGGTAACTTGTTGATGAAGTAAGAGGTAAACTAATGATAAATCATAGTTGATAATAATTGTATGAGGCTGATGATGATGAGGGCGGAAGTACTGTTTATGTTATGGGCTTGAGGGCTATGTTAAATTATTATTCATAGCTGATAATGATTATGTTTGAGATATACATGACCGGGTAAGAGGCGGTGGCATTGACCACTCGTTTCGGGTATACGTTAAGGAAGTATAGAGATGTTTCGAATGTGTGAAAAATGAATTAATAAATAAATGAGAATTGAATTGTAATGATAATGAAATGTGTTTCTGAATGTGACTTCGGATAAGATGCAGTAGTGTTATCCACTTGCTTCGGAAAAGAGTCAATGAGCCGGGTAAGATGCAGTGGTGTTATCCACTTGCTCCGGAAAAGTTCAAGGCTTCGGGTGAGACGCAAGGGCTGTGTTCTGTCGCCACTTGCTCCAAGTCAAGAACTGTAACACTGCCTGGGTAAGAGGCAATGGTGAGGTTGTCCCTGCTCTGGGTACGCGGGTAATATGCAAGCATTGCGGTATTGTCCCACTTGCTCCGTGTTTTGTGTCCTGTCCACGGTTAGCTACTAGGACATGTCGGGCTCACTATGTAACTGACAATTGATATCAACAGCAAGTAGGATAGACATACATCATATACGTATGTGTGCTTTGTTTGGTTGTGCTGTAATTGGGAATGCCTAAGTGAATTTTATATGCTTAATTATTATATTTGCTATTTGTAGTACTTGTTTTCTACCTGTATTTACTATTGTTTGCTTGTTTGTCTGTGTCATTTCACTGGTGATGGAGGATTGGAGGAAAAGTGAAGGATTTGAGGGTTTTACTGCGGTTTTGGTTAAGTTTAGAACCTTAGAGGACCACCCCGTTATAGTTTTCCATTTTAAATCTTTAAGTTTGATAATCTGGGTGTTGGAGTTGTAGGATCGCCTTTGACTTTCCCGGGATTTTATATGTTAGTTATGTAGGCACTGTTACCATGCTGAGAACCTCTGGTTCTCATCCCATATAATATTTGTGGTTTTCAGATGCAGGTCGAGAGGCACCTCGATAAGCGTTTGGAATTCTATCTACAAGCAAAATGTTATATCTTGGGACTTTGTGTTTTGAGCTTATGTTTATTATTCTATATTTAGATTCTCCTCTGTATGTTTAACTTAATTTTGTCCCTCTTAGAGGTCGATGTGGAGAAACAGATTGTTGCTTTATCTATTTTGGGATATTTTGGGTTATGTATATTTATGTAATTATTCTCTGGCCAACCTTAGCTTTGTAGGTTGAGTCTGGATCTTGAATATTTTGTATATTTTGATACTCTCTTTTTATTATTCATATATAGATATATATACATTACATTTCTTCGTACGCAAGTTTACCGTTTACGTGAGCATTGCACCCTTTGTTTTAAACTTTTTTTCAAAGGCTCTTAGATAAAACCTTTTCTCTATCTATATTATATATATAATTTTACTTTTAGAGGTCGTAATACCTTGTCACCTCAGTTTTATTACTTAAGTATAAGACTCTGTGTGGTAGGGTGTTACATTCTTCTAGTTTTACTCTCTCTCCAACACCGCCTCCTCCTCCTCCTCTTCTTCCTCTTTCTTTATTCATTTTAATTTCTTCTCCTCCTTCCTTTTCCTCCTTCTCCTGCATCATCAGTTATCTCGTTGTTGAAGATAATGAATAATTCAAGTTCATATTGTCAATTGAACCAGAACAAAATTGATTATTTTGAATCCAATCAAGTGGCTAAGGTGTGACTTGATTCTAGTTAATATTTTTGTTAGTTGATTATGATTCTATAGGTGAATAATGTTATTTTTGTTTGTGAAATTATTGTTCATCTTTGATGATTTGAATTGAATGCAATGCAAAAGTTCTCTATTAAAGAAAATTTTTTCTGTATTTGGGTGTAACATGAAGATATTTGAGTGTTTTGTTTAAGAATTTCGGTGTTTGTGTGTTGATAAGTTCTGCATAACTCAAAACTCTTCTTCTCCCTCCTCTTCATCTTTTGTTGCTTCTTCTTCGTTTTCATCATCATCATCTTTTTTTTCTTATTCATTTTTTTCTTGTTTTATCTTATCAAATTTCTTCTTGTTTTACTCTTTTAACAAAAAAATCAAACAAAAAAAAAGAAGAAATACATAATGGTACAAAATTACTTGGAAGAGAATGAACATACATTCGTTCAACTAAAAGAAAGAAAGAAATAAGAAAAAAAAGAACAAAAAATACAGCATTAGAAGAAACATTTTTTCTGTATTTGTAGCAAATTTAGGTGTAATACGAAAATATCTGGGTGTATTGTTTAAAAATTTTCGGTGTGCTGATAAGTTCTGCATAATTCAAGACTCTTTCTCTTCCTCTTTCTCTTCCTCTTCCTCATCTTCTACTGCTTCTTCTTCTTCATCTTCTGATTTTATATTCTCATAATTCTTTTTATTAAATTGTTTACCTAAACTGAATCTTAAAGATACAGAATTAGATTCTCCTAATTTTTTTAATTATTTAATAAAATGTAATTTTTTATCCTATATTATTTAAATGACACAAAAAACATGTAAAAAAGATATTAAATAATTAAAAATTATATTTATCAAACAATTAAAAAAATTGAAAAAATTCACTCACCAAAAATACTACCAATCTTTTCTATAAAAAAACGTGGTTAAAAGTGCCAAGTCTAAGTACATAGGATTTAGCTCCTCTAAAGTTCATTTATTTTAGAAAAAAAAGTAACGCAATCTAAGCCATTGATAATATAAATGGTTCTGATCATCTTAAATAAATAAATGCATTAAAAGAAGTTAAAAGTAGATTTTTTTAATAAGATTCCTTGAAAATTGTGCGACAACTGCAGTAGCTTCCAAGACTGCGTGATTTTTTCCTTTTATTTCATCTTCTTTCTATTTTATTTAGTTTTTTCTTTCTTTTTCTTCAACAACAAAATTATTTTCGATTCTATTTTTTCACAACATTTAATTCTCTTTTTATGTTTTATTATCATTTTCTTCTATTAAAATTGAGTACATTTATCTAAAAAAGATTGAGTACATTTACATGAGCTTTTTTTATATTAAAATAAAAAATAAATAAAAAACATTTCTTGGCCTAATTTAAATTAATTAATTTTATTTTTTATCAGATTTTTTAAAAAATTATTCAAGATTCATAAAAAATGAAAAGTTATTAGTGATCATCATTAATATCTTTCATGACAAAATTTTAAATGTAAGTTACAGAAGACAAAAATAAAAAAGAAGAAGATAACCAAAACAATAACAATATCATAGAAGAATATGATAATAAAACATAAAAAGAGAATTAAATATTGTGAAAAAATAGAACCGAAAATAATATTTTTTGTTGAAGAAAAAGAAAAGAAAACTAAATAAAATAGAAAAAAGATGAAATAAAAGGAAGAAATCACGCGGTCTTGGAAGCTACTGTAGTTGCCGCACAATTTGTAAGGAATCTTATTAAAAAATCTACTTTTAACTTCTTTTAATGCATTTATTTATTTAAGATGATCACAACCATTTATATTATCAATGACTTAGATTGCGTTACTTTTTTCTTTAAAGTAAATGAACAACTTCAGACGAGTCAAATCCAAGATATAGAAGGGTTATATTCAAGTAAACATTTAATCAACAATGGAGGTTCCACTTAAACTGACAGTAAACAAAGAGAAGAACAAAGTTGTGTTCGGTGAAGCAGGAAAAGACTTTGTTGATGTTCTATTTAGCTCCTTACTCTTCCTTTGGGAACCATTGCAAGGCTTGTGGCAAAGGAGGAGAAAGATTTGCAGCCAGTTAAAGTTGGATCACTAAGTTCTCTTTATTCAAGTGTTGCAAATCTTGATGAAAGTGAGTATCTGACTACTGAAACGTGTAAAGAGATGCTACTGCAACCGAGAAACTCCATGGAGCCTTATATAAAGAAAATGAAGCTCAACATTGATAACACAAAACCCACAACCTACTATGTATGCAACAACATTCGTAGGTGTAGACACCACCAAACCAAGGTGGAGGCGAGCACTTTTTCAAACAAGCAATGTAGCTATTGTGTGCAAAAACTATTTCCCCACTATTCTCTGCCGATGTCTTTGATGGCTTTGTTAAGAGTGGTGTGGCCTTTTTAATCAGCGACGAACTCAAGGTTGTGCCAATTTCCATGGATGCCATGTGTGATATGTTCAAGGATTCTGGAACAGATGACATGCGTCCAGTGGAACAAGTAACTGTGAATGTCACTAAGAAACAGGTTATTATACATGAAGCTTGAATTCATTCTCTTAGTATATTTCTTCATTTTTTTATTTTTTGTTTTGAAAAATATTGAAAAGTTTCCATTGTGACTATACCATTTATCTGTCCATATTATTGATTAGGTATTGGAATTGCTCAAGATTAGTTTGGTCTCAAAGACAACACTGTCATATGCGTTCTTGGAAAAGAAGCCTTCTATTTGGACATTTTTAAGCCCAATACGTCTGTTTGACATTGCATCTAAAGGTGGTAGTTGTAGCAAGAAAATTGAAGTGAAAGTTGTGCAGAGAAAATCTGATAGTAGGATTTTGTTTGTCCAAGGGAAAAAAGATTTTGCTGACATGCTTTACAGCTTCCTAACATTTCCTTTGGGAGCTGTTGTTAAATTGTTGGAAGGAAATTCTTGTATGGGAAGCATGGATGCATTGTATAACAGCATTGTTGGTTTAAGTGAGGATTATTTTGTTTCAAAGGAAGTGAAAGACATGCTTGTTTCTCCTCTGCTTGCCCCACAATTCAAATTAAGCAACCAGATTATTCCACTTGATGAATCTCATGCTCCAACGTATTATTTTGACACGGCACTCGGCTGTCACTATCTATCCACATGTAGAGGATGTGAAGCTTTAGAATTGGATATGTTTGATCCCACAGATAACGGAGGAAGTGAAAAAGGATTTGCTAAAGGGCCAACACTATACTTTGCAACCGATGATTTAATTGTGACACCAATGTTATCCATTTCTGTTATATCTCTTTTAAATAGTACTAATACTCCCATTTGTGACTTGGTGGAGAAAATGATCAGCATTGGTATCAATGAGGTAACTGTATGTCTAAATTTTGTTTTTTATTTTAAGCATCAATTGAAAATGTAAAATTCTTTAATTTTTTCTCTTAAACTTTTGAAAATTGAGAACTCGGGCTAAATTGCTTGAAAGGTTGTTAAGCACCTTTTGCTAATTAAATTGCATTATGTTTGTTTAATCAGGCTCTCGGCATATTTAAAGCATCATTGACCACCACATCAGCTTTGACAACTGGCCTCAATCACTTGTTCTCCAAAATTAAGGAGGAGAAATGAGAAATGAAGAATCTTTATTTGGGGTTCTGCAGAGATTCATTAATGTTTCAATCATGCGATGCACAAGATGGCGTATATGTTCATTTGTTAATTTAGTTTCCGTCTTTCTGAATTTTGAATCAATTCAAAAGCACTTCCTATTTTTGTGCAAAAAAGCAACAAACTAAATGTAGACAAACAAAATCTTATACTTTAAATGGGAGTTTAGCTAACTCTAGTAGTGTTGAACCTTCAATGTGATATTTTGAATGGGAATAGAACAAACGTGTAAGTTTTATTTAGGGTTAAGTACGATTTTGATCTCTAACGTTGAGGTCGACTCGGCTTTTTTTTTCGCTATAAAATAGTCTCAGGTTTCAGTTTGTTTTAAAATTCCTTCAAACGAAAATACCTTTTTCCTTTCTCAAAATCAACCAAATACAGAAGCTGAAACAGAATAGAAGCAACACCAATTATCAGAAGCAAAGAATCACAATGAAATCAAAAGAACAACAACAACAAAAGTAGCTACAAGCACAAGAACAACAACAACAAAAGAACAACAAGAACCCATAACTCACAACTCAAAAAATTATTATCATTATCAAGACTCAGAATCTCAGAATCCAGAACTCAGAAAAACAACTAGAACTTAAAACTCAGAAAAAACAATGGATAATGGAATCAAAAGAACAATAAAAGAACAGAAATCAGAAGAATTGATAATCAGAAGCACAAGCAGGAGAACCAAAAGAAACCAGAAACCGGCGAGGAGCAGCGACGACCGGCGACCGAGCGAGGAAGAGGAGCAAAAACGGCGAGCGGCGTGCGATGTCCACCCTCGAGGATCTGCTACCGTCGACGTTGAGCCAGGGAGAAGAGCAACGGCGAGATCTGGCAACGAGATCCAGCAGAGATGATGAGGACCGAACGATGAGCGGCGGCGGCAGCGAGGACCCCTCCCCTTACCTTCTCCCTCTTCTTCCCGAACACCCCCCTCCCACCCTTCTCCCTTCACATTTTTCCTTCCCCCTTCCCCCTTTACACATTTTATTTCTTTTTTTATTTTTTATTAAGGATAATTTAATAATAAAAATAAAAAATTTTGGTAAAAATGACGATTTTAAAACAAACTAAAACTTTTGGGATAATTTTGTTACGAAAAAAGGCCAAAAATAAAATAAATTTTTGACCTCTACGATAGAACTAAAATCATACTTAACCCTTTTATTTAAGATTCTAATGTCATGCTATGTTTTAGTAAAGGCATTGGAACTACCAAAAAACAGTTGTAGTAGAAATCTATGAAAAATACAAATGTGTTCTTTGTTAGTGTCTACATGTAAGACTGTTTTTTTGTCACGATTTACATATGGGTTTCCTTACTTCACTAGTATTACCCTGCCCAGCAGCTTCTAATTAGTTATCTTCTAATCATAAATTCCTTAAAAAGCTTTATATCACAATGTAAGTTTGTAAAGCAGTGAACGATATTGATAACTAGTATTTTAGGAAGCTCAAATTTGGTTCCCCTAAAAAATGTATTCCAATTGATAAAACTATTCCAATCTTAAAAAATTATTTGATATTTTAAAATTAATCCTTCTCTTTCCGTCACTTTCTTTCTTTTAATCTCAGACCCACTTTTTCCACTTCCTCATCCTTTTTCCTCTTGACGCTTCTATTTCGATCGCCTTCCTCCTCACTCCTCTCTGAGATAAGTCTCAAAGTGGTCCCTGAAATTACCCTCGAATCTCATAGTGATCCCTGAAGTTAAAAATTACTCATATTCATTCATGAAGTTGCACTCCGAAAGTCAGACTCGTTCTTCCGATCAATTTCGTCCAATTGGCGCAACCGGAAAGCTGACCTGGACTCGTTGGTGACACGCTGTCAGCACAACGGCTAGCTGACGTGGCGACGTAAACTGTTTTGACTCAATTTGGTCCCTAAATTGAGGTTAAAAACCCTAACCCCCAATTGACTCTCTTCTCCTCTCTTCTCCATCGCACACTCTCTTCTCCATCGCACCAGAGGTGACTCTCCTCTATTGCTTCTCCTACAGTGTCTTCTCCATCTTCGGAAACCACACGTTATGGCGAGCGCGAACAATGCAGCTGGGAGCTCCAACAACCCACGATCATTTGGAAGCATCATGAGGAGAATGAATAGAAACAGAGATACACGTCTGCCAGGATGGTGTGAGTACGGGTTGAGACCAGTGTTGTGATGGTCAGTGACGGATTCTAATCCTGGGAGACCATTCGTGGGTTGCCCAAACTACAATGTAAGTGTTTGATGCTATTGTTTGCTGTAATTCTGGATGTAAACTTGGTTGATTCACTTTTTAGGGTGCAGACTGCAGGTAAGGGGTGGTGCGGTTGTTTCTGTGGATGGATAAAATTCTGAAAGATGCGGTAACATGTGATGGTAGAACAAGCTCTTCAAATGACAACGATTAATGTGATTATAAGCAAAACAAGCTCTATTTCATATTAGATATGCAGAGAATCATATGTATGTGATTGCATATGCAATTGTCCCAGTTGAAAATACTGAAAATTAGAGGTGGTTCTTGGAATTACTTTATAAAGACTTGGGAGATTATAAGCAAAACAAGCTCTGTTTCATATCAAATAAGCAGAAAGTACGTTTTAGAAATTTATTTGTTGTTGTATAATTAGTATTGGCTGCTGTAATTAAAGAATAAGTGAGAAGATATTCATTACAGGGTAGCTGGATCACTGCTTATATAATGAACTACTGTTTTACTTAGTAGATGGACTAATGCTTGATGAACTGCTGTGTATATAATTAATTGATTTGTATGTAAAGAATATGGACCATTTTGATGTCACTTATAAAACTGAAGGGACCATTCTGATGTCACTTATGTAACTCTAGAGCTGCTAATGAGGATGCTGCTATTGCTGCAGAGGCTGCTACTGCCCAACCCCTTGCTGCTAATGGTGGTGAAGCCACCCTTGTCCCACAACCCCCCACCAAAATTCAGCTTGAACTCAGTCAACCACCCTTGTCACAAACCGATGACTCTCAATAGGTTCAAAAAATTAGATGACATTCATTTTATTATGTGCATGTTCTTATGCACTTTTACTAACTATTTTACATGTCTTCACTAATAGGTTTTGCCTTCTCCTTGAGGCCATCAAAACTCCCTCCCAAAAAGAAGTCCTCCAAACAAGAAAAGGCAACTCCAGGAAGCAACAATCAAGCAGCAACCACCCAACCAGCAACTAGTTAACCCGCAAAAAATCATCCGTCTCATCCTATGCAAGGTGCATCACAGGGGACTGTTACAAGGCTTGCTAACTTCATGAAGTTTGTTCCCAACCTTGGATTCAGACCACCTAGAAACAAAAAATGAAGACTAGGATTATTACGTTCAGGAGAAGATTATTTTATTTATCTATTTTGATGAAGCAGCGTGCTTTCTGAATTTTGAACCCAGTGTAGGGGATTTTAGTGTTTAAAACTTGTGTTCTCAATATGTTGAGAACTTTGATATACTTTTTGAATATTATCCTGACTCTGTAATGCTGTAATGCCTATTTTAAATATGTTTTCTGCATTATGAATATATGAATATGGATTATGACTCCCTTGAATTGAGCTATGGCAGATTTTTTTTCTTGGGCTCTGATATGCAATTAAGATTAATTCCATTAGATGAATCCATTAGTACTACAGGAATAATTATTTACATATAACCTCTTGTTTATTCAAATTCTAAATTATTCTTACACAGTCATGTCAAACAGTTTAATCGGCATTTCTTTAAACCAAAAGGACAGGTACAAGTACATGAACAGAACAACATATGCATATCACATGTCACATAATTTTTTGCTAAATACAATTGACTCTGTTGCCTATCCAACCTTAAGACAAGCACAACAACTATAATCAGTAGCAGCAACATATATGTAAACAACAAAATCCCCCCCCCCCATTTTGAGAACTCTAACTTCATAATCGAATCTTCATCCTCCATTATTTGTTGTCATTTGAAGAGCTTGTTCTACCATCACATGTTACCGCATCTTCTTCCAGAATTTTATCCACCCATAGAAACAACCCACACCACCTCTTACCTGCAGTTTGCACCCAGAAAAGTGAATCAACCAAGTTTACATCTAGAATTACAGCAAATAACAGCATCAAACACTTACATTGTAGTTTGGGAAACCCATGAACGGTCTCCCTGGATTAGAATTTGTCGCTGACCATCGCAACACTGGTCTCGACCCGCACCCACACCATTCTGGCAGACGCGCATCTCTGTTTCTATTCATTCTCCTCATGATGCTTTCAAATGATCGTGGGTTGTTGGAGCTCCCAGCTGCCTTGCTCGCGCTAGCCATAATGTGTGGTTTTCGAAGATGGAGAAGACACTGTAGAGGAGAGTCACCTCTGGTTCCATGGAAAAGAGAGGAGAAGAGAGTGTGCGATGGATAAAAGAGAAGAAGAGAGTCAATTGGGGGGTCAGGGTTTTTAACCTCAATTTAGGAACCAAATTGAGTCAAAACAGTTTACTTCACCACGTCAGCTAGCTGTTGTGCTGACAGCGTGTCACCAGCGAGTCCAAGTCAGCTTTCCGATTGTGCTAACTAGACGAAATTAGCCGAAAGGACGAGTTTGAGTTTTGGAGTGCAACTTCAGGGATGAATATGAGTAATTTTTAACTTTAGGGATCACTATGAGGCTCGACAGTAACTTCAGAGACCACTTTGAGGCTTATCTCCTCCTCTCTCTAGTCCTTCACCTTTTATGTCTGTTCTCTCTCTCCTTCTTATGAGTTTTTTTATAATTAGATAAAATATATTTTTTTATTTTTAAAGTTTATCAAAAATTTTTAAAATATTCTTAATTTTTATTTTATTTTAATTTTGTTTTAAAAATTTTTTATTGTATTAAATATAAGACCAATTTAACAATAATATATAAAAATTGTATTTGATTTATTTTTATTGAAAGTAATTCTTATGAAATTGTTGTTGAATTGGTCTTATATTTTTTGAAAAATTAGCTGCTAAGAGTATATTTGATATAAATCAAAAAATTTTAGGATAAAATTCAAAAAAAATAAAACTTAGGAGTATTTTTAAAATTTTTACTAAATTTTAAAAATAAAAAATATATTTTATCCTTTATAATTTTTTCTAACTCCACTTGTTTCATCCCTAAAGAACTTTTTTTTTTCAAAATCTGTTTTTAGTAAAGATAGGTATTTTATTGATGTAACAAAAAAGAATCGGTTGTCTTAAGTAGAATAGCAAGTATGGGATATTCCAAAAGAAAATACAATCACCTGAAGAGAGTTAAAAAAAGAAATATCAAAAATGGGGACAAGAAAAAGTAGTATAGATATGAAATTCAAAGCTCGTTTATAACACCCTATCACACATAGTTTTATGCTTAAGTCGTAAAATAGAGGTGGTATGATATTACGACCTCTAATATAAAGTATATATACATATAATAGTTGAAAGGAAATAATATTCGAAGAGTCTTAAAGGATAATTAAAACAAAATCGTGAAAATAAAAAGAGCAACACCCCGAAATAATGTTACATGCGTACGATAAAAGCATAGGTACATGGACATATATATATAAACAAGGAGAGTAGAGAATCAAGGATTACAAAATATTCAAGTTTCGAACTCAACCTGCAAAGTAAAGGATGGCCGGAGAATATTTACAAACATACACATCAAATCTGTGTCCCAAAATATACAAAAGAAACCCTAGCTAGCTCTCTATAAAATCTCTATGAGGTGCAGAAAGTAATATATATATATATAAGGAGAGTTCTATACATATAGATAGGTCTAAACAAAACAAAATGTAATATCCAAAAATATTCTATTTCGCTGCAGAGAACTTTAGACGCCTAGCAAGGTACCTCTCGACCTGCATCTGAAAAATACAAATATCCATATGGAATGAGAATAGGAGGTTTTCAACATGGTAATGGTACCGCATACATAAGATATAAGGTCCTGGAAAAGGCAGAGGCAATCCTAGAACTCCGACACTTAGATTATAAAACTTAAAGATATAAAACGGAAACCATAAACAGGGGTGGTTCTCTAGGGTTTTTAAACTTAACCAAACTCTAACTAAAATCCTCTATCCTCTGCCTTCCTCCAATGCTCCAAAACACTGGTGAAACTTCCCTTATCACTCCTCCTCCAAACAAGTGGCATCTCAGTTGCATAAACAAATAATGCATACAAAGAAAGCACAAGTAATTTACAGATACAGTAGATAGAACATGTAGTAGTTAAACATGAATATCAAATAGGCAAACCCAAGAATGCAAACCAAAACAAACAGACAAATACATATGATGTATGCCTGTCCTATGGATGATGAGTCTCATCTATCGGTTATCAAGCTAACTCGACATGTCCAGCAGCTAAACCTTGGACAGTCCCTCATGCGCGCATCCCCAAGAGTCTATGCATAGCTTTTTCTCATTCATAAATAAATTCATATCATTGGGGGAATTTTCAGGGAGTTAAATTTCCCGGCCACATCTTGCAACGTAAGGTCAACAGGGTATCAAGTCTCAACCTGGAGCACGTGGTGGCAAGCCACTGCATCTACTCAGGAAAACTTGTATCTCAGATAAAAAAGTGCATAAGCCATATTATCATTCATATTCATTCATAATCATTCATAATCATTCATTATGGCCATAAACATCACATATACTTCATATCTCTACACTTCTCATACATAATTCACCATATTTCAAGCTTACTTCACTTCTAAGTTACCTCTTTTTTATAGCTTAATCTATCTATTATACTTAGAAATAATACTCAGGATCTAAAAGAGTGAAAATAGAAGTTTAGAGCTTTAAAATCATGTTTAAAACAAAATAATTCAACCTACTGAAAAACAAGGCCCCGCGTATGCGAACCATGTCACGCGTATGCGGAAGTGTATTTTTCTCAATCTCGCGTACGCGAGTCTCTTGGCCCGAAAGGTTGGCTCGTGTCACATGCAAGTGTCTGTGTATGTGGCACATAAAATTTTACCCTCTCGCATATGCGAGGCACGAAACTCAAAAGGAATGGCCACATCGCGTGCGAGTGTCCGCGTACCCAGATTCTACAGGTAGGCAAAAATTTTTAAGTGTTGCAAAATTTTAGTTTTACGTACCGAACTTCCGACACGTATAAATTTTTTGTTTTAAAATATTTTTCATCCATTCTTCAAACGGCCACAAGCCCAGTTTTTATATGAAACAAGTTTGAAAAAGTTTGGGGGTCCAGAAGCTGAGTTATGGCTTACTGAAGTTCGACCAAAAATCAGTTTTTCACAAAATTTATCAAACCTCTATTTTCACAAAAGCATAACTCATTCACCACATTACACAGTCATATCCTGCACCAAAACATACCATATCACAACCAACACAGCCCCACATTCTTCCATAACCAATCATACCTCAATTTTGAATAGTTTCATTACCAACATTTTTCAATCATACTAATACAATCATCAACGTTCATATATCCACATCCAATGTTATCATATATCACCATCAACATCACCATTCATGAATTAATTTCACCAAACTAACTACATTCATATCATAAATTATTCAATCTATCATGCCTCATCAATTCATCATACATTATCAACTAAAACTACCGATCAAGCTCCAAAATTCATAATTCAACTTATCCTAGGTCGTCTAGCCTATGTTTTCATGACACTATACATATTATATACGAGAAATCAAAACTATACTTTGGCCGATTTCCTCGTATAACCCAAAGATAACTCAATTAGGCAAGGTCCAAGTCTCCACCACCAAAATTCAGTACCCAAAGCTCCCACTCAAGCTTCAAATATTTTCAATTGTGTTCCAAATTTACTTATAAACTACCTAACATATATTATCACATCTATACACATAAGCTCAATACTCAATCATAAGTAACTAAGTGATTCACTAGGGTTTGAGGATCTTTACCTTGTATGTGCCTTAATCAAACAAAAGCCTGTTAATTCTTCAAGTTAATTTTGACCCTAGAACATCAAATTAACCAAAAATCTTAACATCTAATTCATAAAACTTTTGAAAATTAGGGAAGAAAGAATTGAGATTAAAATTGAGACTTCCTTACTAAATTGACTACTAAGCATTGTAGATCTCGACGCGATGGATGCGTGGCCGCAAACGGTTCGGCGATCAGAGCTCGAAGTGAGAAGTTATGGCAACTTGAATTTGGAACAAGGGTTTGAAGATTCTCCCCTTTCCCCCTTGTGTTTTGGAATGTGGTGGTGAATGGAGGAAAAGAAAATGAGCTTAAGCTCATTTTGTTTATGGTTTCGGTTAGGCTCTTGGGCCCGGTTTGAGTCTGCTTTGCCTAGTTTGGGAAGTGTAGTGGCCTAAGTATCCGTTTCTAATCGTGACAAAATATTCGTCTTTGATCGTGCTCCCCAAAATGAAACAAAATCTCCTCCTATGTGTGGTGCCTTAGGATCTAGAAGGCAACATGGTGAAGGAAAAAGAATATCTAGAGAAAAGAAACAATGAAACAATAGAAGAAGATGAGATAATACCCTATGAAAAAGATGTGTCGGAAGGACTGAAAGATTGTCAAACTAGCATCATTAGCAAACTCATAACAAACAAACACATCAATACATGGTGGATACAAACAACAATGTCAAACGTTTGGGAGAATCTCAAAGTTTCAGAGTAAAAGAGATAAAGCAAAAAACTTTTCAGTTTTTCTTCAAGCATGAAGCAGATCTGGCAAGGGTCTTGAGAGGAAATTCATAACTGTTTAGGAATGCATACATGGTGGTGAAAAAATGGGAAAGAGATAAAGAACAAAGAGAGAAAGGGCTAGACGTGGTAGATATTAAACTACAAATTTGGGATCTTCTAGAACACTACAAGACACCAAAACTTGGAAAGAAGATAACAACATCGATTGGAAAAGTGAAAGAATGCTCTATATATAAAGCTGGGAAAGAAAGAGACAAATTTATCAAGGCAACTACCAGAATGAAGGTGAATACTCCGTTCAAAAAACAAATAAAAATTTGAAGCAAGGAAGATGGGATTAGCTAAGCAAAGTTTAAATATGAGCATCCACCAGCCTTTTGTTATTATTATGCCATAACAAGACATGAAGAAAAATCATGTACGGTAGCAAACTCAGATGAATAGGAAAAAAAAGGAGAGACCAAAATGGCTTGGACCATGGATGAAGGTAGTACTGATGGGGAAGAATGTAGAGCCCGAAAGAGCGAACAAAAAGAAAGATTCACATGAAGATGAGGTGGAAAGAAAGATGTGGAAGGAAAAGCTCACTGTAAAGCTCATGGAGAAGTTGGCAGGCCTGTCAATGTCGGACACAATGATGCCTGATGTTGGAGAAGGCAATAGCCAACCCCCTGCGTCAATAGCACTAGAGCCGTCCCAGCAAGGGAAGGAGTTGGTCGAAAGGGCCATTGGTCGCGTACTTATCATACCCCCAAGACACCTAATTGATCTTTATCAAGCATCCTTGAAAAAGGATGAGAAAGAAAAGGAGACGAATTTTGTTTCAAAAAATGTTGCTAAAAAATTACACCACTCATTATGAAGTATCTGATTTCTTTGAGGATCCTGAAGGAAATATTGGTCATTTGATTAATGATAGAAAAGTTTAATATGTGAGTTTGTTAAAGTACTCATGTAAATAAATAATGTAAGAAACTTCTTCTTAAGTTTTATTCCATATGTATTTGAATTTCAAGTGTAATGTATATAAATAATGTTTAATAAAATATTTATGTTTATGAATTTTAAAATTAATAAATGTGTCAAGTTCTAAAATAATAATAATAAAATTTTTAGTATATGATGCTATGTATAGTACTTCTTATAAAAATAATTCCAATCAGGAATACAATTTTACTGCGCATATGTGCTGCTACTCATTTTATTATTATTATTTGTCTTTGAAGAAAATGACAAGGATATATAATGAAGATGTTTGCCTTGCAGATTGTGCAAGTTCGCATACTGTTCTCAAAAGTAATATATATTTTACTCATATTGTACCAAAAGAAGAATATGTTAATACTATTATTAGCTCAGAAAATGTGATAGAAGACTTCGGAAGAGCTATAATTTTATTTTCCCGGAGAAACGAAATTCTTAATAAAGAATGCACTATTGTCTACTAAGTCTCTAAAGAACTTGTTGAGTTTTAAAGATATTCACCGAAATGGAATAAGCATTGAATATCCAATAGCTCATGTTCACACCCAAAATGGGTTAGCAGAATCACTTATTAAATGCGTTCAATTAATTGCTAGGCCCTTACTTATGAGAACAAATCTCCCAACCTCTGCTTGGGGGCATGCCATTTTACATGCTGCCGCACTTATTCGTTTGAGACCAACAAGCTATCATCAATTCTCTCCTCTACAATTAGCTTTTAGCAATCAACCAAATGTTTTCCATTTGAAGATATTTAAATGTGTGATATATGTTCCGATTGTCCCACCTTCTCGCACCAAAATGGGATTCCAAAGAAAATTGGGAATATATGTGGGATATGATTCTCCTTCTATAATAAGGTATCTTGAGATACAAACAGGAGATGTATTTAAAGCTTGATTTGCAGATTACCATTTTGATGAATCAAAATTTTCAACATTACGGGGAGAGAATAAGCTTCTTGAAAAAGAACTTAATTGGAATGCATCATCCTTAATGCATTTAGATGCTCGATCAGGGCAATGTGAACTAGAAGTTCAAAAGATTATACATTTGTAAATAATAGCAAATGAATTACCCGATTCATTTTCTAATACGAAAAGGATTACTAAATCCTATATACTAGCTGAAAATGATCCAATTCGAATTGATGTCACAGTCGGACAAATAGCTACCCAAACAAATTCATGTCAAAAGCGTGGTTGGCTTGCCAGTTCCAAAGACAAACATCCTCAAAAAAGAAAAGTGGTAAATACTATTCCTGTTGAAAAAGATAAAGATATAGTAAAGACACCTACAGTTGTCCAAAATTCTGATATAGTTTTGACGCCAGAAGATGTTCAGGTACTTAAAAATACTGAAATTATGAAAATGATGAAATTTTGATAAATTATGTCTTTACAGAAAAAAATAGAACCGAAATAAAATAATTATCAATGAAATATTTCCATGTAATGTGGCATTACACATCATGCATGAAAGTAAGGATCTTGACCTAAGAACAGTCGAAGAATGTCGACAAAGAAATGATTGACTGAAATGGGAAGAAGCTGTGAAGGCTGGGTTAGACTCACTTGCAAAATGTGAAGGTTTTGGACCTGTAATCCATACACCAGAAGATATAAAACCTGTTGGATACAGATGGATATTTGTGAGAAACGAAATAAGAAAAATGAAGTTGTACGCTACAAAACTCGACTTGTGGCACAAGGTTTTTTACAAAGGCCCGGTATAGATTATTAAGAAACATATTTTCCTGTAGTAGATGCAATAGCATTGAGTTATTTGGTCAGCTTACCCGCATACCATAAACTACATATGCATCTAATGGATATGGTAACAACCTATTTATACGGATCATTAGATCATGATATCTATATGAAAGTTCCTGAAGGATTACATATATCTTAACCATCCAATGAATATTCGTAGGAGTTATACTCAATCAAATTGCAAAGATCTTTATATAGTGTAAAACAATCTGGACGAATGTAATATAATTCTTACTAAGTATCTGACCAAAAACATATTTAAGAATGATCATATCTGCCCATATATTTTCATAAAGAAATTTGCATCTAGATTTATTATAATTGCTGTGTACGTTGATGATTTAAATATCATCGGAACCGCTAAAGAGATTCCAACAATTATAAAAGTTCTAAAAAAAGAGTTTGAGATGAAAGATTTTGGAAAAACTAAATTTTGTCTCGACCTACAGATCGAGCATATAAAAAATAGAATCTTTATTCATCAAATAACATACACAGAAAAGATCTTGAAAAAATTTTATATGGATAAGTTACATTGATTAAGTACCTTAATGATTGTAAGATCTTTGGGTCTGAAAATTGATCAATTTCATCCTAAAAAATAAATGAAGATATCCTTGGTCCTAAAGTACCATATCTCAGTGTCATTGGGGCACTCATGTATTTTGCTAATAATACACGACCCAATATATCATTTGCTATGAATTTACTAGCAATGTATAGTTCCTCTCCAACCAAAAGACATTGGAATAGAATCAAATAAATCTTTCGATATCTTCATGAAACGGTTGATATGAGATTGTTTTATCCATATGGATCCAAGTCACAACTAGTTGGCTATGTAGATGCAGGATACTTGTTTGATTCACACAAAGGAATATCTTAAACAGGATACATGTTCACATATGGTGGTACAGCTATATCATGGAGGTCCAAGAAATAGACGATTGTAGCAACATCCTCTAATCATGCTGAAATACTAGTGATACATAAAATTAGTTGCGAGTGTGTTTGGTTTAGGAGTTTGATCCAATATCTTCTATTATAATGTGGACTAATTGACCATAAAATAACTCCAACTGTTTTGTTTGAAGATAATACAACATGCATTGTTCAACTTAAGGGTGGATACATCAAAGATGATAGAACAAAGCATATTTCTCCCAAATTCTTCTTCATTCGTGATCTTCAAAATCAAGGAACGATTGATGTCCAACAAATTCGCTCAAGCGATAATCTAATAGATTTATTTACAAAGTCACTTCCAAAATCCTCCTTTGAAAAATTGGTACATCAGATTAGGATGCGCATGATTTCGAGATATTAAATAATGTCGACAAGAGGGGGAGACTATACTCTTTTTTCCTTAGTCAGGTTTTGGTCTTTGTTGAGTTTTTCTTGACAAGATTTTTAACGAGGCAGTCATCATCACAAAGGATATTGTACTCTTTTTTTTTCATTAAATTTTTTTTCCATTGAATTTTTTTTTAGTAAGATTTTAATGAGAAATAATTCTAAATTGGCATTCAAGAGGGAGTATTGTGATATAGACACAGATGCCCATTCAATTAATGATATGTGACTTTGATTCATTATATGGGCAACTCAATTTTTCTATGATAAAAGAATGAAGCTCCCAAGTTAACCTAAACTTAAATGAAGTTGAAAAAGTAGACATTAAGCATGTATAAATGGTGAGGAGGTCTTAGACAATATATATACAACAAAATATTCTTCTTTCTTTTATATATATGTACTATATATATATATATATATATATATATATACTACCATAAATTCTCTCTCTTTTTTTTATCTCTTTTGAGTGTAAGTTACAACATATATAATATTAATAAATATATATGATTCACTTCTATTATAATAAAATAATAATATTGGCAAACATTAATATTAAAATCTTCTATTTATACTTCTTTATTTTATATTTATTTATTTATTTATTTATTTTACAACGATATCAAATGTTTTATCAAAATTAGACATAAAACTTCACATGCAAAATTTTTTTAGACTAATTCAATATATTACCCTACTCTTGAAAACAAAGTCAAAGCCAATTAATACTACCTTGCGACTTGCGTGGTATACTTCATTCAAAATTTTACGAATCAAGGTGTGTGATCTCCCCTTCCCTAGAAAAAAAATTTCAGTCGCACATTTTCGAAACATAGCAGCTCCAATGAGGTTGTATTTAAGTTATATTTCGTCCTGAAATAAGAATAATTTTATATATCTAAATTTTTTTGTTAATTAAATTCAATCAAATTAATCTAACATAATAAAAATTAATTATAATTAATATTATTTTAAATTTTATTGTTTAACTTAGTTAAATTTAGTTCATACAAAACTTGAATATGTAATATTATTAAGAGCTCTCGACTACGTAGAGAAGATTTTGGAGAAGAATCAAATGAGATAACATAAGATAAGAAAACACCACATCTAATATAAAACTTTAA
Source organism: Arachis hypogaea (assembly GCF_003086295.3). NCBI lineage: Eukaryota > Viridiplantae > Streptophyta > Magnoliopsida > Fabales > Fabaceae > Arachis > Arachis hypogaea. Next base: position 90,724,951 of record NC_092039.1, read on the forward strand.
AGTAGTAAGTTAATATATCTCTTATCTTATATACTCCTCACTCTTTATTAAATAAAGCAAATTTTAGTTATCTTCTCTACTAATATTTTGTTGTTACTAAACATTTTTTATTAATAAACGACTAACTCCTTGAAACGTTACCGTACTTGAAGTTAAAGCGTCGGAGCTTTTCTGATCAGAAAAAAAAAAATTCCCTCCCCTTTCCTTCTTTATAATTAACTTTTCTTTTCTACAATGGAGGTTCCATTGAAACTCACGGTAAACAATGAGAAAAACAAAGTTATATTTGCTGAAGCAGGGAAAGACTTTGTTGATGTTCTATTTAGCTTCCTTACTCTTCCTTTGGGAACCATTGCAAGGCTTGGGGCAAAGTAGGAGAAAGATTTGCAAGCCAGTTAAAGTTGGATCACTAAGTTCTCTTCATTCAAGATTTAAGTGAGTGTCTGGCCACAGAAACGAGTAAAGAGATGCTACTGCAACCTACGAACTCCATGGAACCTTATGTCAGGGAAATGAAGCTCAACATTGATGACACAAAGCTCACAACCTACTATGTATGCATCAACATTCGCAAGTGTTGGATCATTCAAACCAAGGTGTAGGCCAGCACTTTTTCAAAGAAGCAGGTTATTATACATGTTTTTTATTTTGAATTCTTCTTTTAGTATATTAGTTCATTTTTTTATCTTGGACATTATTGAAAGGTTATCTTGTGGTGATACCATTTATCTGTGCATATTAATTATTAGGTATTGGAATGGCTCAAGAGTAGTTTGGTCTCAAAGACAACACTGACAGACGTGTTCTTGGAAAAGAAGCCTTCTTCCGAGAGATTCGAACATCCAATACTCTCTTTAACGTTGCATCTGAAGGCAATATATAGTAGCAATCAAATTGAGGTGAAAGTTACGCGAAGAAAATCAGATGGCAAGATTCTGTTTGCCCTAGGGAAAAAAAGGTTTTGCTGACTTGCTTTACAGTTTCCTCACCTTTCCTTTGGAAGCAGTTATTAAATTGTTGGAAGGGAATTCTTGTATTGGAAGCATAGATGCATTGTATAACTGCATTGTTGGTTTAAGTGAAGAACAAACTTGTTTCTCCTCTGCTTGTCCTACAATTCAAATTAAGCAACCAGATTATTTCACTTGATGAATCACATGCTCCAATGTATTATTTTGTAAATATTAGCGACTGTTACTGTCTATCAACATCTATAAGTTCTAGTGGTAAAAATTTAGAATTGGATACGGTTGATCCCATAGATAACAGAGAAAGTAAAAAACTATTTGCTAAAGGGCCAATACTTTACTTGGCAACAGATGATTGTAACACCAATGTTATCCATTTCTGTTATGTCTCTGTTAAAGAGTACTAATACTCCCATCAGTGAGTTGGAGGAGAAAATGATCAGCATTGGCATCAACGAGGTAACTGTATGCCTAAATCTTGTTTCTTATTTTTAGCATCAATTGAAAATCAAATTCTTCAATCTTGTTCTCTGGTATTTTTGAAAATTTTCTAAACTTGGGCTAAATCACCCACTTGTTCTCAAAAGTTAAGGAGCAGAAGGTTTATGAAAATTATATTGAATTAGGAACATTGAAGCCGATAGATTCATTGTAGACATGTAGTAAAGTCATGCTCGTGTCCAATAATGATTGATGCATAGAACTCACCCAGAAAACAAACATGTCCAGCCAGTTACCCTTGTCCTTATTACCTCATAGGTGTCAGTTACAGTTGGTAACTTTTCATGTGGTTTTGCATTATTAGGATTACAACTTCTTGACAGCAGAGGTGAAAGGAAAGGATCCCCCCATAGCTGCTTTATCAAATGTCGAAAACCCTGCTTTCATTTTAGGTGTTGCACACTTGAACCTGATAGGTATTATGTGCCACACTGAACACGGGAAGAGTGGTTAATTTAACCATTTGAGGAGGGATATCATGACCACTTAAATTGTTGAAACTAGTAATGCAAATTAGGCAATTTTGTAACTCTAATGGTATTGAACTTAAAACTTAAAAGTGATATTTTTAAATTTGAATGGGAATAGAATAAAGGAGTCACTTAGATAAAGATATTAAAAACGTCATTTTTTAAAGTTGTTTTTAAAAAATTAAAATTTAACACATATAATCAATTAAATTGTGTTATTTTTATTAAAATTAGATCGAACAAATCAATTTAGCTAAAAAATTAAAAATAAAATAAATCTTAAACTTGTCTAAATTAATATTTTTTATAAAAAATGACTATAATATCCACATTATAAAAAATAACTAAGATACCCCTATATATATATATATATATATATATATATATATATATATATATATATATTGAAAATTTTAAATTCTACCCTTATGACGACAAAGAAGAAAAGAGTTAGAATTTAGGATTTTTAAAATTAATATATATTAAGAGTATTTTAGTCATTTTCTATAATAGGAATATTGTAGTCATTTTTTTATAAAAAACAATATAAATTTAGACCAATTCAAAATTTGATTCACTATTTTTCGATCAAATTAATTTGTCTGTCCTAATTTTGACAAAAATAACACGATTTAATCGATTATATGTATTAAATTTTAATTATTAAAAATATCTTTAAAAAAAGACGTTTTAGACGTGTTTATGGGAATGGCTCCATAGAATAAACGTGTATGTTTTAACTTTTAATATAATTGAACAGGTTCCTAATGCTTTTTAAGATTCAGTTGTTATAATTTATACTAGAGGGATTACACTTGGCTATTAATTTAATTTTTTAGTATAATTTTTTTGGTTTATTAATCTAACTATTTTATTTTATATTTTTAAATATGATGACTAATTGATGATAAAAATCAATAAATTTTGATAGTCTTTTAATATTTTTTTAAAAATTTATATAAATTATTAAATACAAATGAAAAAAATTATGTATACAATATAACTATAATTATTAGAAATCTGTATATTAATTCTTTTTTATTTATTACATATGTATTGTGACTTAGGCGTTTGTGTCATAATGATGCTGAAATTTTATTTAGTTTTTGTTTTGTACTCGTTTGCAGTATTTTATTATTATAGGAATTTAAGTCAAGCCAATATAGATTATCCACCAAATAACCAGAGCAAATATTATTCGAATTATAAAAAAGACTAACTTTATTGTTTTCGAATGAACAAAAAATAACTTGATTTGTCCGAACGAGAAATAAAAACCAAATTTCGTCTAAATAACGGTACATAAAATGTCTCTAATAAATCCAAATAAAATCCACTCGTGGAACAAAATCTAAATGTTCCTATAGATTCGACTACAACTATATTGCCGTCTGCCACATGGATGTATCTTTCAGCATCACTTGGCGGTCGGCTCCACAAGCAACTCTGCATAGTAACACTTGCATGAGTAGTAGCAGCAGAATCTACCCACCAAGTATCAACAGGTGCATAACTTGAACTAGTATCAGAGCAAACGAAAGGAACAATTATACCCTTCTTTATACGCCAGGTGGCATATTTGGTACAATTCTTCTTCATGTGTCCCACCTTCTTACAAAAGAAATAGGTTGAAACTTGATCCTGTTTCTTAACCTTTTTTTCTGCCGAGAAGGCACATCTGGAGTAGTATCACGCTTTCTTTTATACTGAGAAGATGAAGTTATGTGAGCACTTTATCTTGCTGCAACTTCTCTTCTTCTTGCACACAGCGAGATATAAGCTCATTTAAGGACCAAGTGTCCTTGAGAGTGTTATAACTCACTTTGAATTGTCCAAATTATGCAGGAAGAGATCAAAATGAAAGTCTTCAGACAACTCTAAGTTTAGTGCTTTTAATTTTGAAAAAAGATGAGACATTTTCATAATGGACTCCCTTGTATTCCCTTTACCTTTATACTTCATGGAGACAAGTTTGTTCAAAAGACTACTTGTCTCTAGGCTCAGGATTCGGTGGTCCAGGAACCTTTGGACCACTTAGTGGTCCAAGTAGAAAACATGTTTTTAGATTTTTTTTATCAATTGCTATGTAGTCTTTGAACTAATTTTAATTACAAATTAACCCCATATATTTTATTTAATTATAAAAATAGTTTTTTATTTTATAAATTATTATTTTATCAATTATCTATTATATTTATTAACAATCAAATACAAAAATAACAACCAATTATATCCTTCATTCATCCTAATAATTTCAATTGATTAAAAAATTAACTTTGATCTCGTTACGTTCGTCCATGGCTTTCAAATCGTGTTTCCTTGAAATTCAATCGATTGGTTTACACTATACCACAAAACAATCGATTGAAAGTTGTAAGGTAGAATGGTAAAAAGTTTAAACCAATCGATTGTTTATACTTTCCAATCGAATGAATGCCTCAAAACAATTGATTGTTGTTGTTACTCAATCGATTAAGTTCACGAAAACAACATGGATTTGGCAAATACAATCGATTGGAAAGTGATGACATTGAAGTTTTAGCCAAATTCAATCGATTGGTAATGTAATCCAATCGATTGGAAGGTGATGAAGTTGAATGTTTTGCCAATTTCAATTGATTGGTAATGGTACCCAATCAATTGAAATGTGATGACTTTGAATTTTTTCCAAATTCAATCGATTGGTAATGCAATCCAATCGATTAAAAAGTGATGACATTGAACTTTTTGCCAAATTCAATCGATTGGTAATGTAATCCAATCGATTAAAATTTGAAACGTGCTATGTATTAAAGCAGATAACCCTCAGTATTCACACCCACTCCCCCTTTTAAACGTTCGAACCCCATTTCTGCACCTCTCTCTTCTCTCTAAAATCCAGAAAGCTTGTGTCTTCTTCTTCTCCATTCTCACCCACATCCACTCCCAACCACATACATAATTCCAACCCTCATCAAAATCCCTACAAAACCCACAAAACCAATATCCCCATAATGGCCAGAACTAAGAACGCCAAAAGAGCCAGGGTTGAGGGAGAAAGCTCTGCCCCCGCCAGACTAATTGCTTCATCCCATTACATGGCAAGGTGGCTGCCGTCTCGCAAGACATTGAACAACTATGTGAAGAATTTTGAGTCCAGGGAAATTATTCCTCCCAGGTACATAACAGCTGAGTTCCTTTAGGATAGACGTTTTAATTTGGTGTTGAATGCATTGCAAACACATCACTTAATTGATTTTGTACAAACTAGGGATGATTATTACCCGCACTTGGTTAGGGCTGTTTATAGTACTTTAAATTATGTTGTTCCTGAACCTGATGAAGAGGGTGAGGTAATGCCGCTGATTGAGTTTGATTTAGGGAAACAGCATTATAGAGTTACTTTGCAAGAACTAACTGAACAATGGAGTCTAGGTTATCATGGGGCAAAATTTACTGGAGGTATTGTGGCAGATGAGGAATGGGGAGAATACAACAGATTAGTTGGTTTGCAGAGTTTACAATATGAGAATCCACACATGGATGCTAGAGGTAATATAAGTTGCAGTGGGTTGGGGATTGAGCAGCGTATATTGATGTATTTGTTTTCTTACATGTTGATTCCAAGAAAACATAATCATGGAATCTTGTTTAACGAAGATATTTTAGTGCTTTGGGCTATGGTGACTGGAAAGGAGATAAACTGGCCTTATTTTATGGTTCATCATATGCTTGAGATGAAGAAAGGAAAATCAAGTGTTGGTTTAGGATATGCTTGCCATTGGACCAAGATTTTCAAATGGCTTGAAATTGACTTGACTGAAGAGAAAAGTGTTGTCTTGACTAATGTAGCCAAGATTGATGACAGCACTCTAAGACAGATCGGAAGAGATCCGGATGCCCAACAACCTCAGGCTCAAGGACAACCACAAGACCAGGTGCAAGCACAAACACAGACACCCCCACCACCATCCCCTCCTTCGCCAACAATGAAAGATTTGATGGATGAATTGCGAAGCATGAGAGTATATATGGAGGAGCAATTTGCTGATATGAGGCAGCGTCAAGACAGGCAAACGGAAGCTATCAATCGTCAAGGAGAAGCAATTGATAGTCTATGCACTAATCTGGGCATCACAAACCCAAGGGGCATCATCCCAAGGCCTGGACCATGAAGAAATTGTTATCTAGAACTCCACATCATCGTATGATCTCCATTGATGATTGAATGGGAGTTAATATTGTTGAGTTAAAAAAAGTGTAGGACAAAATCTAGGTGTTATCTTCACTGTATGATGAAATGTGTCATTTCACTTTTGAGAGTTCCAGGTATTATTGTTCATTGTGTCATTTCACTTTTGAGAGTCCTAGGTATGTTTGATGCTACTACTATTGCAACAGAAGCATAAGTTATTGATCAGCTTATTTTGTTTTTAATGTATTATGGCAATCTAACTTTCTTATTATACAAAGAAGTTAAAGTACCCAAAAACATCTTAGCTATGCATGTAAATCTGGGAACTTAAGCTGCAATCAGTTCTTGTATTAAATTGATTGAAGAATGCTTGCAATCAGGTGTGTATGGAAATCAATCGATTGGTTTGGTAGTAAAATCGATTGTTGTACCCTAAATTGCTAATTCAATCTATTTTTTACTGCAATCGATTGAATATTCAGTGAAATCGATTGGAGTACTCTTATATATACTATTTCAATCGATTGGATTTTAATGCAATCGATTGAATAATACACACACCTCTCATTCAATCGATTGTGTTGTTGTTGTAATCGATTGGAATCGATTTAGTTACTGCTTCAATCGATTGTTTTCTAAGTGCAATCGATTGAAGTATCCTCTCTTGTTATTTCAATCGATTGGATTGGTAGTAAAATCGATTGTTGTACCCTCAGTTGCTAATTCAATCTATTTTTTTTACTGCAATCGATTGAATATTCAGTGAAATCGATTAGAGAACTCTTATATATACTATTTCAATCGATTGGATTTTAATGCAATCGATTGAATAAAACACACACCTCTCATTCAATCGATTGTGTTGTTGTTGTAATCAATTGGAATCGATTTAGTTACTGCTTCAATGGATTGTTTTCTAAGTGAAATCGATTGAAGTATCCTCTTTTATTATCTCAATCGATTGGTGAGCCTATCTACCAGTTTTAAATCTTCTTTTATTTAGTTATTAATCTGATGCGTCTAATCTCCTCCTCCTTATTATTATTATTATTATTATTATTATTATTATTATTATTATTATTATTATTATTATTATTATTATTATTATGATTTTGAATTTTATTTGAGTATTTAGCTAATTAAAGATAATTATAGATAAGATATAATTAGATAAATTGATCAAATTTAATTTCTTAAATTGAAAATAAAAATTAAGTTGAAATTGAAAAGTATTTGTTTTTAATTAAAAGATAAGATATCTTAAATAGTTTTAAGATTATTCGGCTGTTTTAAAAATTTTTAAAAAGATAGAATTCAAATTTTGTTATCTTTTTTGGGTATATATATATGTTCAATCCGACTAATTTTGTATACGTTGACAAATTATTTTAACTATTTGCCTTTTAACCAAGTCTACTCGTAATATATTCTTCCGTTGATAATAATCATGGATATTCCTTCTAACGAAGATATAGTGGGGGTCTCCAATGATGCATGTAACACACAGAATATGTCACTGGGCTGTGATTTTATCAAAGTTGATTTTGGTGATCAACTTGGAACTACAATTCCTAGTGCAAAGGTAAGACTTAATGGGTATTTAATATCTAATATAATGAATTACGAGTAGATTGAACTTTTATTTTTTTTATTTTCTACAGGATGACCACGTTATTAATGACGATGTTATTCAAAGCGAGGATCTAAATAAAGTTCAAGAATTGTCTAGTAAAGTGGATAACGTCCTCTCTAGCATGGAGGTAATTTGATGTGACAAACAGTAATTAATATATATTATGTAAAATAATTTTATATATTATAACCTTTTTACCATTCTTTTTTGCAGTCAATGAGAATTGTAAACATGGCTCGGGACGAAATAATTGATAAAATCCTTGAATCTGTAAGTCGCATTGAGACAATGATATCACAGCTCAGTCTGAACAATGATTCCGAGACTCCGACCAAGCTCTCTGTACAAAACAGACATCCAATCTCAAGATTGAAGGCTAAGAATTCGGCTATTGATATTCATACGGCTATATCAGACGATGAGGATGATCTTACTGTACTGGATCATATGTCTTTCACCCACGATGATCCGTTCCACATCAAGATCAATATGGACAAACCAGTATCTCCAACTATAAGATCCGCACCAAAAAAGAAAAATATGTCAAAGGTATATGCATGTATAGTAAAATTTCATAACTCTTATTATTTGATATTCTTAACATGATAATAAGAATATACTGAAACTGTTTTTTTTTTCTTAGGGTAAGAGCATTATGGGGACGCAGAAAAAATTACCGTTCACTCACCCAGGCGGAATTAGAAAGCCAAAGATTGAGCCCAGATCAGTCAATAAATCGAAGGCGTCTTATGCACTGAGCCAACCCACAAAAGACTATAGAAGACCTGTTTATTTCTTTTCCATTCCCAACGTAATTACCACTTAAATTAATTAGTTTCTTATGGGCACGGCTAATTATTACGTTTAGTGATGAATTGCTAATACTTTTGTATTAAAATTTATAGTCAATGCAGTGTCAATTTATGCCAACTCCAACCATGCGTTTTTTGGAAGATCAGATAAAGGCCTGTGCATATATATTTTCAGCATCGCTAGATCCATCATAAGTTAATTTCATATTATCTTTGTTGTCGATGAATGAGGGCCAGTTTAATGAGTTTCAGTTTTTAATTGATACAGTGAAGAGCTTGTCGTAATAGATACAATCAGAGCAATTAGATCAGACTTTGAACATTTCATACCTGACAGACCCATTACTGATAAGGTACACAAGTAATCTATTAGTTAATCTACGTTTGGTTCTGGGCATAATCTCGTAATATATTTGGATTGTGATTCAGATTCTTGAATTAGCGGCATCGAACTGCACTGATTTTCAATCTGATATAAGTTTCAAGACAACATGGCAACTTCCACCGAGATTTGCGGTATGTTCTATAACCCCTGAAAAGATAAGTTCATTTATCATAAGTTACAAATGTAATGCTGATATAGAACTATACTTCTTTATCATGTACTAAAGACTATATTGGTTTGCATTGATGAACTAGGTGGATGTCTTCAACAAGAAATATTTAAAGAAGAAGATGGAAGACTACATTTATAAATTTATGCAACCTACTGCTGATTTAAAATATGTAAGAATTTTTTCTTAAGATTCATTGTTGGATATAGTTTTCCATTATTAGCATACATAACCGAGGGGCAAATTTTTATGGTTTAGATATATGTTCCTATTCAAGAGGATGACCACTGGTATCTAATGGTAATATCGGTTTGCGAGCGAACAATCTATTACCTGGACACCCATTTTAATGATGACAGAATTCGCTATCGTGAACGTGTTATGAAGACACTAGTAAGTCCGTGGAAAAATTTACATAAGCTTATTAGATCTTATTTTGTTTTTATTATTTAACCAGTGAAATGAAATCAGGCACACGTACTGGAGCAAGTCGTCACGTCGAACTTTTACAAGGATGATGACATTCAAGAGTATAATAAATAATTTCATGACTACAAAATTGAAAGACCAGAAGATATACCTCAATGTTCCTCAAGCTTGAACTCTGCAACTTGGGTGATGAAGTGGATGCATATGACTTATGAATTTAAGCCATATGGTAACAATAAGGTGAGCATTTATAAAATAACTCTCTAATATTTAATCCCTATTTTTTGGTACTAATTCATAATGAATAATTTGTAGCTTGATGATCACGATATTCGCATGATAACCACGGTGCATATACTCCGGAGTCGGATCAACCATAAGAAGTCACAGATTATAGCATCGGTCGAGGAGTTTTGGAATATGCACAGTTCTTAAAATTTATCAAGAAAGATTGTAATACTTTGGTTACTGCGTATTTATTTATTAGAGTTAGTGGATGTACTTCTTGCGAACTTCCTTAAATGACTTCTTAAATAGAAATGTATTGCTTCGTTGCTTTTCGCAATTTTACTCTATTTCTATGCACCGTATGGATATTTAGTTTAAATTATTTTAAAAACAGATATTTTTATAATGAAGTAATTTCATTTCCGTTTATTATTTCAACAACCATCCCATACAAACATTATTTCAAACTGTTCTAATAAGTGGTTCTGAAGTAGTTATATGCAATAGATTTTTATTACACGTACAAGGTACAACACTATAAGTGATAAATTTGTAAATAAATAAAGCAAAATAAAACAATGACGATTTTCTCTTACTTATTAAGAAAATAAATATTATTTTGTTACTTCTTGTTTCTAAAATTATGAAAAGAAACTAAAGTAGAAAAAATGAAAACAAATTTTTGTTCTACTCAAACCTTAAATTATCCGTAATAATAGAGTTTGTGTGTGCATACCATAAAAAATGCTTCATTTAGACATCTTGCTTTTTGATTTTGCTTCGTCCCTTTTTTATTTTTGGTTTCATATTTTTTCAAGGTTGCGAGAAACGAACCGATCATTGAACCGAACCGATCATTGAACCGGTCAAGTAGCTGGTTCAATGGTCCAACCGGAATCCAACCGGTTTAATTAAATATACGGTAAAATTTAAAAAATTCAATATACAATTAAAAATTGAATATAGCATTAAAAAATTAAACAGGTTTTCAACTAAATAAAGACACTACTCATTAATAATCATAATCATCATTAAGTATTCCATTGTTCCCATCATAAAGATAATCCATATTACAAAATTTGGTGTAACATTAAGAAATTCAGAATCCAGAATATTATATTTAGCATTAAAAATAAAAAATAAAAACTGAAAAGCAGATTTTGAGTGGACATCAAATTGTGGAAGAGCCTTTTGTACTGTCTGTAACAAACAAACCACAGAGGCAATCAACATCCATTGAAAATAAGATCATTTGTTCCTAGCAAAGTTATGTTACAGGGTTTGGACCAACAATGGGCTTGAACAATTGAACACACTTATCTTCAATTGAAAACAAGATCATTCATTCATAACAAGATCATCCATTGAAAACTCTTCTTCCAATATCAAATCAGAGATAAATCCAATTGAAGAACACAAATATCTCAATTGCATATTAACACATTTATTCCCAGCAAAGTATCATCAACAACTTAGAGTTAGAAGAATTAGAAAAAATCTGGAACCAACAACATCAAAAATCAGAATCAGTATAACAAAACAAAGCTCAGAAATCAGAATCAATCTAACAAGCCAAGTTTTTTTAAGTTTAACTAATTTCACTTGGCAACAAGGCAACAAGCCAACAACTTTGAAATTAACTCGGAATTAGAAAAAATAACACAAAAATAACTCAGAAAATTACCAACAATCAACAATAATTAACTAGAGGTCAGAACAAAACAACAACAATAATCCAGCTCTGTTAACAACAATGAACAACGAAAAAAATTAACTCAGAAAACAACTAATTAAACCAGAATTAACAATTATCGTCAACAATCAATAAAATTATTTTAAAAATTTAACTAAAAAAGGATTATCAAAAACCATACAAATTAACAAGAATAATTAACTCAGAAGTATATATTAATCATAATTAATTTCAAATAAAAAAAGTACTAAAGAAGCATCGGAGTATAGCTCACTGGATAAGACAAGACAACCGAGCAACAGAGACGTCTGAGAGGAGGTGATGCCCGAGCAGTTAAATAGAGGTGACGGCGAGGAGGACACGCGAGCAGAGACGTTCGCATTTCGCGTGAGACAGGGTGAGACCGGAGAGGGAGAGAGAGCGAGCTTGAAGAGATAGAAGCCAAGCAGAGACGTCCAGGACGGCGACGAGATCAAGGCCAACGATGACACCCTCTGTCGCTGCCGACAACGATGATCACATAGGCGGGCTTCACGAGGAGCACAGAGACGGTGAGAAGGAGAAGAGATTCGCGGCTGTTGGTGGAGCTTCGCGACGAGCACAGAGGAGGGGAAGAAGAAAAGAGTGGCGGCGTCTAGGGGCTCACGGTGGCTGGTGGGGTTTCACGACGAGCCGGCGGGATGGGGGCTGACGATGGCGACGGTGTTTGCTGTGCTAGGGTTAGGTAGTGAGGGAATTGGGAGGAAGGGAATTGGGTCTGGTGGGTTGCCGTGGCATTTAGTATAGCTAGCCTTTCTTTTCTTTTTTTTTTATAAGAGATAAAACTAGGCCGTTTTGCTCTTTTACTTTCAAACCAAAAACCGCTACTAAACCGGGCGGTTCATCCGGTTCACCGGTTAACCACCGGTTCGACCGGTTTTTTAAATTGACGGTTTTAACATTTGTCCGGATCGTTTTTATAGCGGCTCACAGTTCAACCGGTTTGACCCAACCAACCGGTTCTCATCCGAATTAACGGTTATCCACTGGTTTCATCTCCAACGATTATTACAGGAGGATCGGACCGCATGCTTAACCGGTTCGCAGTTAAACCTGTTCGACCAGTCTGTCCAGGCCGATTGTCAGAACGATGAAAATTAGGGATTTTACCAGTGAGAGTGAGCGAAAAGGGAGAGGGGCAGTTTACCCGTTATCGCTAACCGGTTTTTATTTGACAATTATTACACCTAGAAAGCATAAGCACGACTATTAGAAGAATGTATAAAATCTCATTAATATAGTGAAAAAGAAAAGATACACATACAGAACTGATTTTCTACCCAAAAACATTAAAGTTTATGGAGGTTGCTAACTATCACTATCTAACTCAGCCGTCGCTTCGGTACACATGTCGCCATCGTCCGAACCGATAGCTTCATTTTCTATAACGTTGTTGTCAATGTCCTTTTGCCAAGGACATGTTGTCTTCTTATGTCCTTCCATTTGACAAACACTACAACGTTGCAGCTTCTTCTTCTTAGATGGTTGTCCTGAGCCTCCAGTGGTTGGATGCACATACGGATTGCTACTTCTAGCTACACCTGAGTGAGGTTGATTATCTCCTTCGTCTGTAGCCTTGTAAGATGAGTACAATCCCATAATTAAATCACGTGTCTCTTCATATCTCTCTGGTACTTTAACAGCAACAGCAGCCAGTTGTTTAGAAAATTCCACCAAAGCACTTTGACGACTAATAACAACAGCATCCCTGGTGAACCCACTTGGATCATTGAGTGCTGATTTAACCTTTTTTGTCCATCTATCCAATACCAATGGCCGGGGAATCTCACGGATGTCTCTGTCAACCATTACTTTCACAATATGTTCGCAGGGAATACCAAATGACTCCATTCGTAAACAGGTACACATAAAGATTATTTCTTCTTGACGAAAATCAACGATCCACGTAAAATCGGGCCTCCCATGCTTACACACAATGTACTTTATGCAATCATCGGTATTATCTATGTTTAGAACCCGCATTGATCCAGCTCTGGAGAGAAATGGCCGAAAGAAAAGAAATATCTCATGAGTGTATAACTCAGCAGCATATCTCTCTAGCAGCTCTATACAAGTTTGCATGACGGGCACCCCACGTGTAGATTCATAATCAGCATTAAATTCGTTAAAGCGCATGTGTGCTACACACCTTTGAAAATGCTCTACAAAACTTGTCAAATCATACCGCAACCCCACATACCTTCCCACTACTGAGTGTAAACCTTCACATCTTGATGTAGTTCTAAAGACAGCAAAGAATTTTCCTCTTAGATATGCAGTAGCCCACATATGCTTCTTTTCGTACATGTTGATCACCCACGGCTTATCCTCAATGCCAAATTCTTCAATAAGCTGAACCCACTTACGCTTAAACACGGGAATCTCGTAGTCTCCTGTCATGATTTTTCTAAATTTAGATGTAAACGATGGATTTCCAACATTGCTAGTTGCATTTCGAATAAGGTGCCAAGCGCATAATCTATGTCGGACTTCGGGAAATACAACTCTCACTTCATTCCTAATCGCCATGGCCCCATCAGTTATGATTGAGGTCGGGGTCTTGCCCCTCATTGCAAACATGAGCTGACGCAGGAGCCAAATATATGTATCAGTAGTTTCGTCCGCAATTAACGCAGCAGCAAAAGTAATTGTTTGGTTGTGGTGGTTAACCCCGCTGAATATTACTAATGGACAACTATACTTGTTCTTCTTGTATGTAGCATCAAAAGCAATAACATCCCCGAAGAGTCGGTAGTCTAGTTGGCTAATCCCATCAGACCAGAACAAATTACGTAACAAACCTCTTGAATCGTGACATGCCTTGAAATATAATTGTGGATCCTTCAACCGCATATCCTCCAACTTCTTCAACACTCGTGCTGCATCACCAGGAATTTGACGCCTTTGCCGAGCAATCTCATTGTACATATCTCTGGGACCATAGCCAACAAATTCGTACCTGCCTGCTTGACTAGCTAGAAGACCAAATATCTGTGAGGTGCTGATCCCTGACTTTAGCATGTTCATCATTTGCATAATATCTGCCTCTGACATTTTTCTGTGGGCAGGCAACATAGCACTGAATTGTGTATCCAATAGATCATGGTTGTGTTCGTCAGAGAAATAAAAGATATGCCACCTTCCACTTTCTGGTACAAATTTAACATCCATTCGGGCTTCACATCCAGTTCTTGTTTCCAATCTAGGCTCCTTCTTCCTTTTTTCCATCGTGTAATATTTCTCCATCCTGAATCCTTGCCTATGGCATACAAACATTTGTCTGTAAATCTTGCCACTACTATTCTTGAAGGTCTTGCTCTTCCTTGCACTAAAGCCCTTCGACTTTGAGTACTTGATATAAAATTCAAATGCAAGATGCAAAGTAGAAAAGTGGTATTTGCCAATTTCCTCCGCAACATTCTCACTAAATTTCAAAGATGTAATGTCTTGCATGGAGTCAACCGCATAAGCGGCTTCAAGGATATAATCTGACATATCAGATTCAGAAAAAAACACTCCCTCGGTAAATTCATCTCTGAAATCTTGATCGAATTCATTCTGTTCATCCATCGTATCTTGGTCACTTACTAGCTCTTCTTGTTGGTTAAAGTCATCGTCCTCCTGGTATTGCTCATTCATCTCAGTGTCTGTAAATATACCTGACATCTTAAAAATGTCCAATGAAAAAAATTATTTAATACACACAAAGTCATATATTTCTATTTGTGGTAAAAGTTAAAAATTAAAAGTAAATAATATTTAAACTTTTTTATTTAACAAAATTAAAATAAAGCACAAAAATAAGAAAAAATGTGTAGAGGAGTACATTCATTATGTTATAATTTTAATAATTAATGTAAATTTTAAAAAATTGGATAAATTTATATTTCTTGTGATTACAATCAAAAGTGAATTATATGTATTCTTATAATCAAGAAATATACTTAACTTTTTTTATAATAAGTAAGTCTGTCAATAATTTAATTTATTAAAAAAATCTCATTTTTTTATTTATCCTACAAAATAAAATTTCATATTAATAGTTTTGAATAAGACAATTAAAATAAAATTTAAAATAAAGCTTGAATAAAACAAATACAAAGTTTTTAATCTAAAAATATAAAATAGTTAAAAAATAAAATACTTATTTAAATATGATTTTTCAAGACACTCTATAACCTAGATGAATAAATATTATTTTTAAAATAAATCATGATATATTGATACAAAACTTATTGTATATATTTTTTTTTAAAAAATTAATAAACCTCTCTCGTTAATAACAATATTGAAATCTAAATTTGAACGCTAATTGATATTATATATTGTGTAGGTACTTAGAGTATATCAGAAAAGTACGTTAATAATTTGAAGAGAAAAATTATTAGTGTAAATTTATTTTTTTTAAAAATTAATCCTTATTGAACTATTCTATTTTTATTCCTTCAAAACATATCTTAATAAAAATATTTGTAACAATAATTTACATCCAATAAGAATATCTTAACGAGCAGTTACATCATTCTGTCATGGGGTAAAATAGGAGTAAAATAGGAAAAAAAATAATCGACACCTAACTCTCTGTATTCCTAATATAAATTGTTATAGATAAGTATAGTTTCTTAAAATTTTGGGGTGTCCGGGCCACTACTCACCCCTCTAGGTCCGTCGCTGATTGCTAGCTAATTAATTAATAATAAAAAATAATAACATCTATTTACTTTTTAGTATTTCTCAATTTCTATGCATTAATAAAAGATATTTTTAAATTTTTTTTCTTATACAATCAATTTCACGAATAAAGTATCGAACAGAATAATTGCAAAATTAGAGATTCTATTCACTGACCTCGATGTTGTAATCAAAACGATGGTTTATTTTTTGAACACTACAATAAAAAACTTGATTGGACCTTTGCTGATTGCTGCAATGGTGATTAACGATAAAGAAATAGTGGATATTAAATAGACGGATGAAAATTAAAAAAAAAATTGGATATTGAGTAGATGGATGTTCCAAAGAAAAATAATTAAATTTTTATAATCAAAGAAAATGATACACGATTTCAATGGTGGGATTGAATAATTAGTGATGGATTATTCACCAATTTATAATGTTAATATTAAGGAAAAGATAATATTAGTTTATCTACATAAAAATAAATCAGAAAAAATTGAAGATAGAATTTTAAAGATAAGATAGATGAATAATAAGATAATTTCTAAAAAGATAACAAGATTGAAATAGCCGCAGATCACATTTTAATCGATTGGGTACCATTACCAATCGATTGAAATTGGAAAAACATTCAACTTCATCACCTTCCAATCGATTGGATTACATTACCAATCGATTGAATTTGGCTAAAACTTCAATGTCATCACTTTCCAATCGATTGTATTTGCAAATCCATGTTGTTTTCGTGAACTCAATCGATTGAGTAACAACAACAATCGATTGTTTTGAGGCATTCATTCGATTGGAAAGTATAAACAATCGATTGGTTTAAGCTTTTTACCATTCTACCTTACAACTTTCAATCGATTGTTTTGTGATATAGTGTAAACCAATCGATTGAGTTATCATTCAATACGAACGTAACAAGATCAAGATTAATTTTTTAATCAATTGGAATTATTAGGATGAATGGAGAATATAATTGGTTGTTATTTTTGTATTTGATTGTTAATAAATATAATAGATAATTGATAAAATAATAATTTATAAAATAAAAAACTATTTTTATAATTAAATAAAATATATAGGGTTAATTTTTAACATCCTTTAGAAACTGTTTGGCATCTTTAGAAGTTTCTGAATTAGAACATATATCAATCATTAATAATTATTAATTAAATTGATAAACACCTTATACGGTAATGAAGGAATTTTAGTTCAAATTCTATAAGTTGTAGAAAGAACAAAAAATAATATTTGGAAATGGGTGTCCCAATTCTTCATAGTTTCATAAATTATTAAATGAAGTAGAACATGCACGCCAGCATCATTAGAATTTATGCAACAACTCTTCGTTTACCAACTTCGTAAGATGACTTCTTTCGGAGTTTATTTCATTATAGTAAATTATTATATATTCAAGCGGTTCAATAGCTGTTTTTCTTTTATTTTTAAAAAATTAATTTTTATATTTTTATTTTTAAATTATAAATTGATGAATAAACACCAACAGCACAAAATTGAAGAAAAAAAAAAAAAAAAACAGAACACACACATAGAAAATTACTGACGAGGTCCATTAATCAACGGAACTTTTTCAAAACATCTCTATATTTTCAGAATCTTATATATTAAAGAGAGAACATAACTACGACAATACAGCCTACAATAAAAAACCAAAAAGAAAAATAACAGTTTTATTTCTCTTGCTTTATAGTAGTTTGCAAGAGATGACGGAGGCCATTTGTCAAAGCAGACTGAGAGAACAACGAAGCTTGAAGTATGCTGAAACCCTGCACCACACAGATAAGTAAGAATCATTATTAGATAAAGTTGGTAAAGAGCATTCATCCGAAACTAAGAATTGAACTTTAAAAAAAAAATAAAATAAAGAATCAAACACAAGCATAGCGTACTTCTTTCAAGCCTATACGCACAGTCCTTTGCTCCAAGTCAGAGATCGCAGAAACATCTGCTCCATTAAAATACGATAAACAGAAACTAGAGAACATTTTACTCACAACTAAATCATCAGTTACGATAAATTTATGAGGCCCTTCCACAAATCCTTTAAATGCTATCTTTACATTGTGATAAATAGACGCTTCAGGTTCAGTAAATTTATAATAGAATGAATCATAAAACCTTGATGCCAAATATGTTGCATGGAAGATGCCCTCTTGTGAATAAAGCATGTGCGTACAAGGAGGATGAACGAGGTAGTATAGGAGATTATGAGAGGTAAAGTACTTCTCTTCTCCCAAAAGAAGTTGCACGCTCTTATATAATTGCTCTAAGCAGCTAGAAGAAGGAGATCGATGCAGAATATTCAACATCCCTATTAGAGGGTAAGTGAGAAAACTTAAGACAAAGTTTGCAAAATCTTCCTCTCCCTGAACCAATACAATCTTCTTACTTGATTTACTCACTATTAGCTTCAAATTCATATTCATAGCGGAATCATTAGGTAACTTCCCAATGTCTAACTCGGGCAAGGCCGGGTACCACTGATGAAAATCTGGAAAGGCCCGCTTCTTTAGTAAGAAAACATCCGTTAAAGGAGTCTTCGACAACAGAGAACACTTCAGAAGATCCAGTAACTGTACTCAAAACAATTCATCCAGAATTAAGATATATTAAAATCAATAAATCCAATATGAGAAGAAGAATTAAATTACCTCATTCTTACTAACAATCACAGTTTGTTCCAAAACAGAATTGATGTTTTGAACTCCGTGATTCTGAAGAAGCGCTAAAGTATTTTCAATGGCATTAGGCATCACATAAAGATCATTACGAATGATGAAATCAGTTTCCTTGACAAATCCATTATCAAATTTCCCATCAAAACCTCTTACGAACATATTAGCGAAATTTGAGATCCCGCAATAGCAATTTTCATTCTTGAAAGCACTCAAACAACTACATCCTGGACGCGTCGAGCTGAAGTACTTAAAGGTTTCTGAACCGTTGACGTTCAGTTTCAGCTTCCGTCGATACAGCTCCAGCGGCATGTTCCTTGGATGCAGTAGCATCTCCTTACAGATCTCGTTCCTCAAACACTCTTTGTCGAGCTTTGCAACACTTTCGTAGAGTGTAGTCAAACATCCAACTCTAACTGCCGGAATATTTGATTCCTCTCCCGCAAGTCTTACAATGTCACCTAATGGCAACGTTAAGAAGCTAAAGAGAGCGTCAACAAAATCCTTCCCAGCCTCAGCAAAAAGGACAATTTTTTTCTCTCTGTGTATCAAGAGTTTCAAGCAAACTTGATCCCCTGCTTTAGTAGAGCTAGAAGACATGATAGCAAAATATATGAAAACTCTGTAATGTAACAAGTATCTACTAGCCAGAGTGTTTGATTTGTTCAGTTTCGATACGATAAGGTTGTATAAATAGATGTTAATTATAGGCACTGATATTTGGAAATTGTAAAGTCTTTTTGTGTGCTTGAGAAGCGTAAACGATCAAGTATAACGAAGGGAATTTTTTGGTGAATTGAACGGTGCCACATTAATATTATCCTAATAACTTTGGTATTTCGGACTTTCACACAAGAATGCAGTTAATGATAGGTTTAATTATTCTTTTATATTGGAGTCTTATCGAAATTTTAATTAACTCTTTATAATTTTCTTTTATTTTTTAATTAGATTTTTATACAGTATTAAAATTCTGTAATTAAATTTTTACTGTATGATAAAAATAATAGATTTATAAGAATCAATCCTTAACCAATACAAAATATTTAGTCAAAATATAAGTATATTCATTTCGTTTAATAAAATATTCTATTAATTCTAATATTTTTGTTATCGTAGAAATTTAATTATAAAATTTGATATGATATAGAAATTTAATTAAAAAAATAAATTATCAAAATGCATTTGAATAATTTTGTCGTCGATAAAAATGTACCCAAGTTTTATTATAGACAAAAATATTTTTAAATAATTTAAAAACATGAAAAAAATATTCAAAAATAATGTTATTTTTTTTGTAAGTGCAGTGACAAACAACTTATGTATTTGATCTAAAATTTTGTAAGAATATTTAAATAACTATTTAAAAATACGCAAAAAAAGGAATAAAAATTTGATTTCTATATTTTTATTTATCTTTTAAAAGTATTATTGGTTGTTGAAAAAAAATTATAAATATATATATTTAGCGAAAAATTACCAAATTGTAAGGATAAGAATATCTATTTTTTAATCATGTTTGTAAAAAATCGTATCAAAATTCAATCTTTAAAGTATTTTTGAGAATACATATTTAATGTTAGGTATTTTTATCATATTTTTAAATTATTTGAGAATATTTTTGACAATAATAAAATTTGAATGTATTTTTGTTAGTGACAAATTTATTCGAATGTATTTTTTTGGATTATCCAAAACAAATTAATTAAAAATTCGATAAAATTATAAAAAACAAATAATTAACCCTTAATAATATAAGCCATAAGTAGAAATTACTTCCCTTGCTACTGTTAAGAAAGTAATAAACGAACCGTTTTAATTAAAATTTTAAATTTATAATTACTTCCCTTGCTATTGTTAAGAAAGTAATAAACGAACCGTTTTAATTAAAATTTTAAATTTATAATAATTTTAATATATTGAATACATTAAAAATATAAAATTTACTATTGTTATAACTAGTTTTTAACACAACTAGAGAATTTTATTCCCAAAAAAGTGGTTTTAGTCTCTTTCGAAATTAATGAAAAAAATTAGAGGTATATATACCTTTTAAAATTAAATCCAACTTTTGTTTATTATACAAGTAAAAAAAATTCCTAAAAGCTTATTTTAGTATTTTCAAAATTAATTCTTGAAGGAGTATTTAAGCATTTTAAAATTGATTCTTAAGGGAGGTATTTTAGACACAGGTTTACCTAAAATGATATTTTATTCATCTTAAAACATAATTTCTTAGTTGTAATATAATTGAGGAAAATGTCAATGAGTTAGAGCTCAAATGACATAATCTTTCTATACTCATCTAAGAGATCATAGGTCCTAGTTTTCCTATCTTTTAGTTAAAAATAAAATAAAATAAAATATATAATTGAGAAAAATTATGCTTAAAATATTTTAATCGTTTAAAAATTAAGTAAAAGGGTATTTTTTATTTTTACAAAATAAAACAAAAGTGTTTTTTTTTAGAAAATTAAAAAAATATTGTAGCCCTTTTGTAAAATAATCAAAAGAATATTCGTTTAATAATTAATAACAAAAATATTTAAGTATATAAAATTATATTTCAAGTAACAAATAGAAAATAAATGATAATGCAAATGATATAATCCATATGTCGCTTTTTGTTCATCTAAGTTTTAATCATATTGGTACATTTTAATTTTTTTTAAAGAAAAAATTCGTAAGATTGCTCTAAGATTATAGTTTTTCTTTAACTTGCACTTTTAAATCCTTCATTATATTTTATTTCTGCGCATCAAATTGCTCATGCTTGTATCTAAGATTGGATGGAATCCAGATCATGAAGCTTTTGGTTTCAGTTATTCACGAACATGTTAAATTGTTCATCAAGCTTGATTAAATAAACAAAATGTCCTAGTTAAAACTTAAATGCTGTATATATTGTATATATTCATGTACATTAAAATATTGTTGTAATTTCATATGATATTTAGTACTCTCTTCATGCTTTTATTTTGGTTCTTAAGATGAAAGAGAAAAGTAAACAGCATATAAACAAGAAAAACCCTATTTTCATCATCATATTTATTGAAACAAACTTGACATTTGAGAAAAATAAAACAACCACAAAAAACAGATACTTGTTGTGATAAGGATTGTTGTGATAAAGATGAATGATGTGAATGACCATTTTCCATGAGACTTAGTTTACCAAGGGTGATTGTATTTAATATAGTTTGAAAAAGTAAAGCCTTGCACATGTATAAATAGGGGCATAGGTTGAAGCTTTTTCACACACAATCAATAAACTATTCTCTCTCTCCCTTACGTTGCAATACTTCTCTCTCTTTATATCTCTTTATTTTATATTTGTTACCTCTTTCTTATTTATTTATTTATTTAATTATTTTATAACACGTTATCAGCACGAAGCTCTAACGAAATTTTAGGAAGACTCCAGGTAACAAATTTTTATTATGTCGAAGCTCTTTTATCTTGAATATAATGCTTTTGATATATTTGAAAATAATTATTTATCATGAAGATGTTGAAATTCATCTTGATTCAATGGATCTTGGAGATACCATTGAGACTGAAAATAATCCCAGAAGGATAAAGGCAAAGCTATGATTTTCCTTCGTCGTCATCTTGAAGTATGATTGAAAAATGAATATCCCACATTAAAAGATCTGCAAGTGGAAAGACCTTAAAGAAAGGTACAATTATGTGATACTTCCTCGAGCCCGATATGTTAGAGAAATTTTTCTCAACCTTCCATGTCTCGAATGTGCTCCTGCAGCAGCAGTATCGAGAAAAAGAATTTAAAAATATTCTGAGTTAATTTCTTGCTTTCTTGTTATTGAACACAACAATGAGTGACTCTTAAGAAATCATGAAGCGCGTCCAGCTGACGCTACCCCATTTCCTGAAGTAAATGCGGCAATTAACCCCAAAAGAGGTAAATGGCAAGATTTTGATAACAAGAAAAATTATGGAAGGAAAAGAAATTATGCTCACAAGAAAGGATCTCACCAGAAGTGGAATAAAGAAAGGAACAATGGGCAAAATAGATTAATTGAGTATAAATGCTTTCGTTGTGGTGGAAAGGGCCATTAGACACGTACATGTTGTACCCCAAGGCACCTAATTGATCTTTATCAAGCATCCTTGAAAAAGGATGACAAATGAAAGGAAACAAATTTTGTTTCAAATGATGAAAATTCCACTACTCTTTATGATGTATATAATTTCTTTAAGGATTCTGAAGGAAATATTGGCTATTTGATCAATGATGGAATAGTTTGATATATGTATGTGTTTGTTAAGTATTCATGTGAATAATTTGACTCTGCATGTACTTCTACTCATGTTATAATGATCATTTGTTTTTGAAGAAAAATGGCAAGGACATATTCTGAAGATATTTGCCTTGCGAATAGTGTAAGTTCGCACACTATTCTTAAAAGTGATATATATTTTACCCATCTTGTGCCAAAAGAAGAATATGTTAATACTATTATTGGCTCGGGCAATGTGATAGAAGGCTCCGGAAGAGCTATAATTTTGTTTCCTAAAGGAACAAAATTCATAATAAATAATGCACTATTGTCTACCAAGTCTCGAAGAAACTTGTTGAGCTTTAAAGATATTCGCCGAAATGGATATCATATTGAGACTATGAATGAGGGAAATCATGAGTACTTATGTATCATAACTCATTATTCAAATAAAAAAGTTATATTAGAAAAGTTGCCCTCACTTTCATCTGGGTTATATTATACCAAGATTAGTGCAATTGAATCACATGCCATTGTAAACCAGAAGTTTACTAGCCCAAATGAATTCATAACTTGGCATGATAGATTGGGTCATTCGGGAACAACCATGATGAGGAGAATTATTGAAAACTCTCATGGACATTCACTAAAGAACCAGAAGATTCTTAAAACTAGTGAATTTTGTTGTGCTGCATGTTCTCAGGGAAAGTTAATTTTAAGGCCATCACCAGTAAAGATTAGATTTGAGTCCCCTGAATTCCTAGAAAGGATTCAAGGTGATATATGTGGACCTATTCATCCACCATGTGGATCTTTTAGATATTTTATGGTCCTAATAGACGCATCTTCGAGATGGTCACATGTGTGCTTATTATCTTCTCGCAACCTGGCGTTTGCGAGATTACTGGCTCAAATTATTCGATTAAAAGCACAGTTTCTAGAAAATCCAATCAAAGCAATTCGTCTTGATGATGCTGGTGAATTTACTTCCCAAACTTTTGATGCTTATTGTATGACTAATGGAATAAGTGTTGAACATCCATTAGCTTATGTTCACACACAAAATGGATTAGCAGAATCACTTATTAAATGCCTCCAATTAATTGCTAAACCCTTGCTTATGAGAACAAATCTCCCAACCTCGGTTTGGGAACATGCTATTTTACATGCCACAGCACTTATTCGTTTGAGGCCAACGAGTTACCATCAGTTCTCTCTTATGCAATTAGCATTTGGCCAGCAGCCAAATATTTCCCATTTAAGAATATTTGGGTGTGCGATATATGTTCCTATTGCACCACCTAATCGCACCAAAATGGGACCCCAAAGAAAATTGGGGATATATGTTGGATATGATTCTCACTCTATAGTGAGGTATCTTGAGATACAAACTGGAGATGTATTTAAAGCCTGGTTTGCAGATTGTTATTTTGATGAATCAAAATTTCCAACATTAAGGAAAGAGAATAAGCTTCCTAAAAAGGAACTTAATTGGAATGCATTATCGTTAATGCATTTAGATCCTCGATCAGGGCAATGTGAACTAGAAGTTCAAAAGATTATACATTTGCAAAGAATAGCAAATGAATTGCCTGATGCATTTTTCGATACAAAGAGGATAACCAAATCTTATATACCAGCAGAAAATGCCCCAATTCGAATTGATGTCCCAGTAGGACAAATAGCCACTGAAGCAAATTCACGCTAGAAGCGTGGCAGGCCTGTCGGTTCCAAAGATAAAAATCCTCGAAAGAGAAAAGAGGTAAATACTATTCCTGTTGAAAAGACATAGTAGAGACACCTGCAGTTGTCTAAAATTCTGATATAACGCCAGAAGACGTTCAGGTACCTGAAAATTGTGAAAATGACGAGATCTCGATAAATTATGTCTTTATAGGAGAGAAATGGGACCGAAATAAGACAATTGTCAATGAAATATTTGCATATAATGTGGCATTAAATATCATGCATGAAAGTAAGGATCTTGAGCCAAGATCAGTCGAAGAATGTCGCAAAGAAATGATTGGCAAAAACGGAAAGAAGCCATGAAGGCTGAATTAGACTCACTTGCAAAACGTGAAGTCTTCGGACCTGTAGTCCATACACCTGAAGATGTAAAACCTGTTGGATATAAGTGAGTATTTGTGAGAAAACAAAATGAGAAAAATGAAGTTGTGCGCTATAAAGCCCGACTTGTGGCACAAGGTTTTTCACAAAGGCCCAGTATAGATTATGAAGAAACGTATTCCCCTATAGTGGATGCGATAACATTGCGTTATTTGGTCAGTTTATCTGCATATCATAAACTGCATATGCATTTAATGGACGTGGTAATAGCCTCTTTGTACGGCTCATTAGATCGGGATATCTATATGAAAGTCCCTGAAGGACTAAAGATATCTAAACCATCCAGTGAATATTCACAAGGGTTATACTCAGTCAAATTGCAAAGATCTTTATATGGTCTAAAGCAATCTGGACGAATGTGATATAATCGTCTCACTGAGTATCTGGCCAAAAACGGTTTCAAGAATGATGATATATGCCCATGTGTTTTCATAAAGAAAACTGCATCTAGATTCATTATAATTGCTGTGTATGTTGATGATTTAAATATCATTGGGACTCCTGAAGAGATTCCAACAATTATAAAAACTCTAAAAGAAGAGTTTGAGATGAAAGATCTTGGAAAGACTAAATTTTGTCTCGGCCTATAGATCGAACATACAAAAAATGGGACCTTTATTCATCAAGCGACATACACAGAGAAAATCTTGAAAAGATTTTATATGGATAAATCACATCCTTTGAGTACCCCAATGATTGTAAGATCTTTAGATGTGGAAAAGGATCAATTTCGTCCTAAGGAAGAAAATGAAGATATCCTTGGTCCTGAAGTACCATATCTTAGTGCCATTGGAGAGCTAATGTATCTTGCTAATAATACGCGACCTGACATATCATTCGCGGTAAATTTACTAGCAAGATATAGTTCCTCTCCAACCAGAAGACATTGGAGTGGAATCAAACAGATCTTTCGATATCTTCATGGAACGGTTGATATGGGGTTATTTTATCCCTATGGATCCAAGTCACAACTAGTTGGCTATGCAGATGCCGGATACTTGTCTGATCCACATAAAGGGAGATCTCAAATAGGATACCTGTTCACATATGGTGGTACAACTATATCATGGAGGTCCACGAAACAGACGATTGCAGCAACATCCTCTAATCATGCTGAAATACTAGCGATACATGAAGCTAGTCGCGAGTGTTTTTGGCTGAGGAGTGTGATCCAATATATTCTGTCATCATGTGGACTGATTGATCAGAAGATAGCTCCAACTATCCTGTTTGAAGATAATACAGCATGTATTGCTCAACTTAAAGGCAGATATATCAAAGGTGATAGAACAAAGCATATTTCTCCCAAATTCTTCTTCACTCATGATCTTCAAAATCAAGGGACAATTGATGTCCAACAGATCCGCTCAAGTGACAATCTAGCAGATTTGTTCACAAAGTCACTCCCAAAATCCTCCTTTGAAAGATTGGTACATGAGATTGGGATGCGCCGATTTCATGACATTAAATGATGTCGGCATTAGGGGGAGACTGTACTCTTTTTTCCTTAGTCATATTTTTTCCCACTGGATTTTTCTTGACAAGGTTTTTAATGAGGCAGTCCCCATCACAAAGGATATTGTACTCTTTTTCCTTCACTAAAGTTTTTTTCCCATTGGGTTTTCTTTAGTAAGGTTTTAATGAGGCAATAATCTTAAATGGTCATCCAAGGGGGAGTGTTGTGATAAGAATTGTTGTGATAAAGATGAATGATGTGGATGACCATTTTTCATGAGACTTAGTTTACCAAGGGTGATTGTATTCAATATAGTTTGAAAAAGTAAAGCCTTGCACATGTATAAATAGGGACATAGGCTGAAGCTTTTTCACACACAATCAATAAACTATTCTCTCTCTCCCTTACGTTGCAATACTTCTCTCTCTTTACATTTCTTTATTTTATATTTGTTACCTCTTCCTTATTTATTTATTTATTTAATTATTTTATAACAATACTCTAAAAATACAGGGTATCTCGTTACATATTTCCAGCACGCAAAAGCCTTCGAAAATTATCTTCAATGAAGTAGTAACCATTGATGCTGAAAAATTCAATAAAGTAACACCATACTCTCCTCCAATAAGGATTGATGCATAAAACTGTTACAATTACCAACAATATTGTTGTGTAAGCAATAGAAAATTCACCCAGAAATCAAGCATGTCCAGCCAATTACCATTGTCCTCATCAGTGTCAGTTCCATTTGGTAACTTTTCATATTTTGCATTTGGATTGCAACTTCTTGGCAGTGGAGGTCCACAAAGGAAAGGATTACCTTTATAGCTGCTATCATCAAATGTTGAAAACTGACCTTTCATTTCTGGTGTTGAACCTGATAAGTAGTTGTGTGCTACACTGAACACTGCAAGGGAGCTTAGTTCAGTTAGTTGAAGAGGGATATTACCACCTAAATTGTTGGAAGAAAGATCCAAACTTTCAATTTGTGCTAAGCTAGAGAATGTAGTTGGAATTTTCCCTCTCAAGTCATTCAGGGACAAATTCAATGCTCTAATTGTATCAAGTTTCTTGAGCTCAGATGGAATTGTCCCGTTTAATCTGTTATCGGACAAGTCGATTCCAGACATATAAGCAAGGACTATTCCCGTATAAATGTAGGATCTTTTCTTGGTAGTGAAGTTTGCTCTCTCTTGCACAAATGGCAACACGAACACACCCCTACTAGGAATTAGGAAAGATACTGTTCAATATATTCGGCAAGTACTCAGGGTCTTGTTTCTAAAAGTCATTTTGCCTAAGTAACTAGGGTCTCACTATCCGAGTTCCCAGGTCCAGGCCTTAACCGCGGCCCAAACTGGGCCAAGGATCACCAATCTCTAAGGCTATGCTTGGTTGATGTATACGATGAGATATAGACACAAAGACATAGACATTAAAGATATGAACATAAAATATTTGTGTTTATGTATTGTGTTTAGCAAAAATAAAGAACAAGACACACATATTTAAAAAAGATTGAATTATCCTTCATTCAACCACAAATTTTACCACTATCACTGTACACATATTACCCTAAATACTGCATGTCATCACCATTGAATTTTTATTTCTTCTAATATTTTTTATTTCTTTCAATATCATCTTAAATTATTAGTTAAATATTAAATATATAATTTTCTTGAAAAAAATAAAAAACTAAAGCTTAGAATTTATTAAAGATTAATCAAATTTAAATAAACAAAAAAAATAAATGTACAATATATTTTTTTTGAAGAAGATAAAAGGATAAATTTGGTTGTAAATCTAAAAGAGGAAAAGGAAAAAGAAAAATTTGGGAAGATAAGATGACAAATTTTAAAAATTGAATAAGAGTAAAAGAGTAAAAAATTAGCGTCTCACAAGTTGTGTCTCAGTGTCTCACTGAATTGGAGGTACACAAATTTAGTGTCTCCATATCCTCCGAAAATCTGTGTCTCACCAAACCAAACAGCAGACATGTGTCATCACGTCCATGTCTCAACATTAACCTAACACTACCTAACTAACGTTCAAATTCAAACACTTCTCTTAACTTAGCTGATAAGATAAGATAAGGATAACAACCTCAAACTATATAAAGAGGAACTAAGGGCTCTCTCAAATACGATATACATACATAACCCTCTTTTTAATCTATCCTAACTTGAGCGTTGGAGTGTCTTTGCAGTATCAATCCCGACGCTCCAAAAATCCAAGTCTGTTATTACTTTGATCTCACAACCTATACCAGCGACTTCGTGTGTATAGTATTGAATTTTACGACAAATTAATTTTATTACAAAACAAATGAAGTTTTCGAAAAAATTGATAGTTTGTTATAAAATATGTTGAATATTTTCAACAATTTAATCTTTTATTACAAAATATTATAAAATTTTTGCATTAAAATTTCAGTTCATTATAAAAATTAACATTATTTGTAACAAAAAAAATTAGATTGTTACAAAATATTTGAATGTTTTATAACAAATTATCTTCTTATTACAAACATTTTTATTCTATAACAATAACTAAGATTTTGTTAAAAAAATAATTATTTATAATAAGTTCAAATTGGATACAAAAAATTTATTACAAATGTGCTCTATTTTATTGTAGTTAGACAAATCCCACATAATCCTAATTCCCAACCGCCACAATTGTACTCAATCAAGCACTCACAATGTTTAATCGTTAGATACCTTCAGGAGTTCTGATCCCTGGTTTTGAGGCTAGAAGACCATTAAATATTCTTTTCCCGGAGCGTGAAACTAATGTTTAATAGTAAAATTATATTAAGTGTATACATAAATTAATTACTAGTATAAAATATATGTAAGAATATAAAATATATTTTTAAAATAAATTAAATAATATATATATATATATCTATATATAAATATATCGTGATTGATTTTGATAACTGATTTTAGTATATAAATAATATTTTTTTAATCGTAATATGTTGTCAACAATATCCTATAACAACTAATAAGAGCTAGTACTGAATTTTCTCTGATCATGAGGTTGGAACGTTTATTGTGTTGTGTTACAAACATGTCAACGTTTTCCTATGAGATGCACTAATAAAGTAATAAGCCATCTAGCATATCGTATAATTTAATCTCCAGTATGCTAAAATGAACAATAATACCTAAAATAGTAACATTCCCATGATTGAAGATAACATCCTAACTCTCTCCAAAACGTGCACCAAATGCTAGAAGCTTGATGTTCATTTCCAAGCTCTGAAAATGAGTTTGGACCCACAAAAAATGTTCCTCCGAATATGGGTTTGGGTTCTAAGAATAAGTTATTAGAAAGTGTAATATAACATAGATTATATGATTTGACGGAAAAAAACATAGATTATATGAGATGTATATAATATAATGGAGAATGTTTGTTGATCAATGCTTTTAGTAAAAAAAAAAAAGGTGAAAAATTAGTTAGTGTAAATAATACATGAGCAAAGTAAAAATAAGAAAAAAAAAATATTGGTCACAAAACATTTCTCTAATATAAAAGACATAAAATTATTACTTTAAACTTTTGAATCAATATAACGGCAAATCACATTTACTCTATTAGTTTAGGTTAGTCCAAATTAAGGTCTAATAATCTCTTCATAAATGTGAAAAGTTAGAACTGTAACTAGAAGTATAAAGATACACCTCAAACAAATTGGTGGGGTATGTGTCCCTTCTCAGCATTTTTTTTTTCTCTTTTTGAGAGGAAATATATCTTCATATGCAATCACTTCTCCCTCTCTTCAAGTTTTTTCATAACTTATAACCATTAACATTACACCATCAGTTACAAAACCTTCCACCTTGAGAAATTCTCAGCCAAGAAAACCAAAAAAAAAGGTATCAATTTGCTTAAAGCCCATTTGTTAAGACCCAGATTCTTGTTGTTATCATATTATATTATGAAGACAATTCCATGGCCAACCATAGGGGTGGTGATTTCTTGGTACAGTTCCAACATTGGTGTTCTCCTTCTGAACAAGTACTTGCTAAGCAACTATGGTTTCAAGTACCCTGTTTTCCTCACCATGTGTCACATGATGATGTGTTCTCTTCTTAGCTTCATTGCCATTTCAATAATGCAAGTTGTCCCTTTGCAGAACATACAATCAAAGAGACAGTTTGCCAAGATTTGTTTCCTTAGCCTTGTTTTCTGCTTCTCTGTCGTCTGTGGAAACATATCGCTTAACTACATTCCAGTGTCCTTTAACCAGGCCATCGGCGCCACCACGCCGTTCTTCACCGCCGTTTTCGCCTATTTCATGACCAGCAAAAGAGAGGCTTGGGTTACATATTGTACCCTGTTGCCTGTTGTTGGAGGAGTCATCATAGCTACTGGGGTAAATTTATTTATTGACTAAATATCCAAATTAGTTCTTAAGAAATTTTAAATCAAACATTTTAATTTTCAATAAATTTTTATTACTTTAGAGGCTCTCAAAACGGATTGGTTCCTTTATAAAGAGGACTAATTTTTCTTATAATGATATTTATTGAGGATCTAGCAGCCTTATAATAAAATTTAATTACCAATGATAAAATGACTAATTTGTCTAACTTAAAGACTTCCAAAGTAATAAATTTTTATTGGAGATCAAAATGTCTAATATGGAATTGGTTGGGGATAAATTTGGGTATATACTCCTATATCTGCCATAAATTGCATGTGTTTTTAGCTTTTATGTGGTGTTTTTACTGTTGAGAATCCAAGGGAAGTAGATAACAATTGATGATGCCTAATCATAAATTGATGAAATAATTGAAGTTTAGAGAAAAATATGTAAATATCTGCATGCATGAACAATGGTTGAAATTTTTTCCATCTTTGTTTTAACCTTTTTTAATACAGCAGCTAATTTGTGCATTAGTGACTGAAAACCTATGCTTATGGTTATGGGAAGCTGATAGAGATAATAACTTCAACAAAAACATGCAGTAGGACAAGTTTCTTGTATGGATACATGTCTATGCTAGCAAGAGATTCTTGATTGTGGAGTCGGAAAAAACTAATACATCTCTTAATTTCCTCTTCCTTCACTTAAGAATGTCAATTAAATAGAAATCATATTTAATCCTCTAATTCATTTCCCTTAACTCCCAAACAAGTGATCCAATATGTAGATTCTTCATTATTAACTCATCTTAAGGTGAGAAATTAATTCTAACATAATTTTATATTGCTAGGTAAGATAGATCAGTCAATATGTTTCTTTAGCTAGGAAAGTAGTATTCCAATTAAAAAGTTTTGATAAGCCATTACTAGGGAAAAGACAAGATACCCTAAAAATGCAAGAATATTCAGCTTGCTTGATATGTAACAAGTCCATTGCACCAGTTTTCCAGCATCAACAGCTTTAAAGCTGTCCTCATTATTTCAGTCTTAACTTTTATTATTTTTATGGTTATGAACTCGGCCTTTTCAAACAATTGCTTGTATTAATCATATTAGTCCTTATCTATATTTAATTGTTCAAAATTTGTGCTCATTTCAATTTATTCATTTGATCGTTCACATTTTAAATTGTGTTTTAGTTTAGTCTTCTATTAATATCAATCAGTCACGTTAAGGAAAGTAATATTATGTCACTAGTTCATTTTGCCAATTGCCATTTCAACTTCATGTTATTAGTTGTGTCACTTTGGATAATTACTCTCACTGACACTGACATTGGCACTATAACACATCATCAAATTTGATAGGACCTTATAATAATCAAAGCAATTATCCTCTTTCTCACATGTAAGCGATGTAACTCTTTTAATATTTTATTTATTTATTTTGTGATGCAGGGTGAACGAAGTTTCCATCTGTTTGGGTTTTTGATTTGTGTTTCATCAACTGCTGCCAGAGCATTCAAATCGGTGCTTCAATCTATTTTATTGTCCTCAGAGGGGTAATGAGTTTATCTATTTTCTCCTTTACATCGGTGATTGTTTTCATGACTTGAACTCATAATCTTAAAGTTATACGAAAAATCGGAAATAACTCAACCATTACTCTAAAACTCCACTTCAGATATTAAGATAAAGATAAGCCATAAGAAGTTATATTTCTATCTCTTTCTTACATGACAAACATTTTCTTTGTTTATGATTTGTGTGTTTCAATAACTCTATTTCTATACCAAAACAGCTACTAAGCGTGCATAAAGAACATTTCAGCTCTTATGACACAGCACCCAGGTGGTGTTAACATCCCAAATAGCAACTATCAACCATTTTAATTTTACTACTTCGATGATGGTTTTCAGGGAAAAGTTGAATTCTATGAATCTTCTACTTTACATGGCACCTATAGCAATGTTGGTGTTGTTTCCAGCAACATTACTGATGGAGAAAAATGTGATTGGGACCACAGTGGATCTTGCAAGAAATGATATCAGAATTGTATGGTATCTGCTGTTCAGTTCCTCTCTTGCATATTTTGTGAACTTGACCAATTTTTTGGTCACAAAACATACAAGTGCACTCACCCTTCAGGTATTTCCCAATACCATGTTTTCCAATCAAATACATTTTGAGGGGTTTTTTTTTTTTGGTCATTGGATGAATACAGTAGCTCCTCTAAAGTAAAATAGACTCAATTGAAAAACATGATGAGTGCATTCACCCCTAATTAGATCAGATAACTAATAAAGTGCACAATGATTATAGCTTACTTAGGAGAAATTATTCTATCCTTTTTAAAAAAAAATCACATTTTCTTTAAAGGTTTTCTTTCATTATCACTTGATAAAGAGATATCCTACATTAACTGCCTTTTTCAGTATAGTATTTACAAGGGAAGATATTCTGTATCACTCACCATTATTAAATTTCATGTGCATATCAGCATATGGTGAGATTAAAAGAGTGCATAGAAGAGTGACTTTGATACTTCTTTGCTTTGTGGTCAAATATCAACTCCATAAAGCAATAAATTAATAAACTAAAGACTCATATTACCACACATTGTAACACCCTCAGTAATAGAATATCACGCTTCCACTGCACCACTCTGATGGCTGGGTCATTAAAGTAAAGGCTCCTATCATATATAGACGTGCAGGAGGGCATTAGCGCAGTGGAAGCATAATATTCTGTTAATAAGGGTGTTATACACATGATTTAGGAGATGCATTCAGTTCCTTAAGTCATATGTGGTGTAACCAACTAAATATAAATGTGATTTGCCAAATCTTTTCACAGGTTCTAGGAAATGCAAAGGGGGCAGTTGCAGTGGTTGTCTCAATTCTGATATTCAAGAATCCAATTTCAGTTATAGGAATGATGGGCTATGCACTCACAGTCACGGGAGTCATTCTGTACAGTGAAACCAAGAAGAGGTATAGCTGAAATTTTGAAAAAGAAAAAAAAAATTTAAACACAATTACCAATCAAACACGTACATAATACACCATACAAGCGAAAGGACCATTGCAGAATATGAACTTTCAGTAATTGTGTTGTGTTAATAGGAAAAGGAAAATTTCACCTATTTCTTTTTCTAATTATTTATTTTAGCATGCATGTACGTGTCCGCAGAGTAAGACTTGGAGGTCATTATACTTCTTACATTTGTTACCTACACGATATTCACAAGAATGTAGCACCAAAAACAATGAATGAATACCCGAATTAGATTCCTACATACTTTCATATTTTGAGAGATGATGTTTCTTTTGTGTTCTTCTATCTAGCAAATTTTAAACCTTCCAGTTATGTTTCTTTTGGGTCTTGATCTGAATATTTCCTTAGGAGTATATCAAAATGCACCAAGACCGCAACAAAATAAAATTATAAAACAAAAATGTAGCCAACATCTACAAAAGGATTTTCTTTTCTTTAAGGGATTAAAGGAGGGGACACATTTTGCAAGGAAAGATAAACCTTTTTATAAAACAATTCAGTAGCATATATGAAGCATGTAAGTTATTATACCAAAATTTCTAACCATCTTAGTTTCTATCGCTTATTGAAACAACTAACCTATTTAGACACCAGAGATTGGATACTTAGTAGTAAGATCTTCAACTTTACTACGCAACTTTGAGACTTTGTCTCCTAAAGGAAACCCTGGAGATGTTACGAACTTCAAAAAGTCTTGTAGTTTTGTCCCTGAGACCAGACTCTTGGCTTCAAGACTTATCTGCACACCCTCATGAATCAAGTCTGCTATTAATGTGAATTCTTTCTCCCCAAGTCCTCTTGTCGTCATTGCAGGCGATCCAATGCGAATGCCTCCCGGAACTAGGGCGCTCTTGTCACCTTTTGTGATTAGGCATGTCAATGAAATGTAGCATAATCGTCACCAAGAATACATTAGAAAATAATACACTAAGGATCTCACCTGGCACTGAATTCTTGTTGAGGGTTATGGAAGCCATGTCCAGAATCTTCTCTACTCGGGCGCCATCAATACCCTAAAGGATGTAATGCCAATTAATATGATACATAGCCAGAATAAGGAAAGGGTGGTGATTTTTTAATTATGCAATATGATCATGTCTTTTTACATATAAAAGCATGTGAAGCTTTACAATGCAATTTACACTGCAAGTTTGCAAGAAAAAGAGAGAATTAAGAATCAAATCTGACAATTTAAACAAAATGAGAGCAGAGGCTTACAGCTGGCCGCAGATCGACAAGAACCAGGTGGTTATCACTACCACCAGAGACCAGTTTATACCCATGCTCGATTAACCGGTTAGCCAGAGCTCTACAGTTAGACACCACCTGCAAGATGGTAGCCACATGCATGCTTGGTAGTTAGGAAGTAGCTTAATATGCCCAATTCTAACCAACAATGAAAAGACATATACCTGGTTCTGGTAAATTTTAAATTCCTGAGATTGGGCATGCTTCAAGCAAACTGCTAGTCCTCCAATAGTGTGGTTATGAGGACCACCCTATTCAATTGATTCAGCACAATATTAGAATCTCAAACTAACAAAGGTAAAGAAAACATAAATGTCAGACTGCATAGGTGTATACAATCCTCGCATCCTCTCAATAAGCTAGCGGGACATTGCTAATTTACCTGAAGGCCAGGAAAAACGGCATTGTTAATGGCAGACTCTAGATCGACACCATGCACAGGATCTTTCTTGAAGAATATCATTCCACCTCTTGGACCTCTCAAGGACTGGAGGGAAAAATATATAATGGATTAAGTAACCAGTATGTTTCGTAAGTATGACAAAGAAAAATTACGTGTTAGATGGATTCGAATAAAACAATAACATTGGTTTTTTAAAAAACAAAAACACAATACGGAAAAGCCTCATGATAGACCTTATGGGTTGTGGTGGTCACAATATCACAAAACTCAAAGGGATTAGCAAGCACAGATGCAGCAACAAGCCCACTTATATGAGCCATATCCATCATAAGAAAAGCGCCTACTTCATCTGCAATCTTCACGAGTATGAGACATAATTAGCTTCTTGCCAATCATGATGTGAGGACATATCATGAGCAAGATAAACTCCAGAAAATAATCAGATAGAAAACATACTTTTCTGAAGTGATGGTAGTCAATGTCTCGAGGATAAGCACTAGCACCAGCAATAATGAGTTTGGGCCGGAAGAGAATAGCAGTTTTCTCCAACATATCATAATCAATAAGACCTTATATGATTCCAAAAAAGGTTAAAATTTTATCAAAGAAATTAGCAACTATATCTGCACTAATTCAATTACAAAAAAATACCTGTTGACTCATCAAGTCGATAAGGCATAGATTCAAAATAAATTGATGTTCCTGATACAC
This sequence comes from Arachis hypogaea, assembly GCF_003086295.3. Classification (NCBI taxonomy): domain Eukaryota; kingdom Viridiplantae; phylum Streptophyta; class Magnoliopsida; order Fabales; family Fabaceae; genus Arachis; species Arachis hypogaea. The sequence continues at coordinate 90,761,456 of NC_092039.1, forward strand.
GTCTTTTAGGTGTCATGAATCCATGCGACAAATGTCCCCCATGAGGCAAGTCCAAACCCTAGCAACTTACTGTAGTAAGTTAAGACCATCACAGACCACTATATAGTGTTGGTTAAATTAAAGTAAATGAAAAGTAGTTTACCATTATTCGATCATGCGGTTTGAGAATTGCAGTATATACTGCAAAATTAGCTGGGGAACCAGATAATGGTTGAACATTTACACCCCACTTCTCTCCATCTACATGGAATGCAGCTAGTGCCCTTTCTTGGCATAGGATCTCAAGCTCGTCAATAAACTCATTACCACCATAGTACCTTACAAGTATAACGAGTACCCAATCAGTAAGATTAAAGAAGGAAAAAAGGAACCAAACTTTTAATTTTTAATAATATGAAAAAGTAAATGGTGACTCCACCTTTTACCCGGTAGCCCTTCAGAGTACTTGTTTGTAAGGCATGAACCAACTGCTTCCATCACTGCTCTAGAAGTAAAATTCTCAGAGGCAATAAGCTCTAGACTTTTAAATTGTCGGTCCTTTTCCTTGTCAATAATTTCGCGAACCTCGGGATCAGCTTCACTCAAGCCGTAGTCCAAGAACTTGCTTCCATCCCCTGATATTTGCATAGTCGCCATTTAAATACCATATATACATCTGGCTAAGATATTATTGAGAATTCTTTCAATCAAATGGTAGAAGCATAGTTACCTCCGATTTCAGGCACTGAGACAGACAAAGATGATGGAGCCCCTGTGACTAAACTACCTTCAACAGGAGATGCTTTGCATGGTCTTGCATTGTGGAACGTTAGTTGAGGGATAAATCCATTACCGCCATACCCTTTATTTGAAGGGAAAGACAGCCCCTTGGTCCAAACGGGTTGCTGCAGAGAACCCATCATTGCAACTCCAGCAGTTGCCTGCATCCTTATCTTATGATTGAATATATCAGAGCTGCAACCCTACCTACATAGTTCAGAGGTCATTTACAATAACATTAGGAAAAATTTTTACATAGCAAGCTACGGAAGTTAGTTTTCTTGCAAGGGAGCAAGGTTTCGAACAGTCTATCAAACAAACATGTGTTTATTCCAAGGGCACAGTGTTCGAAGTTCAAACTTGATACTAAACCCTTAAAACCCCTATTTTAACACCATAGCATCACAAAGCTTAAATATTTACCATGACTTTCAACAACAATCCTCTGAACACTCCATCAAAATTCAAAACAACATGCACGTGGTATAAGATTTAAAAAAAAAAAAGAAAAAAAAGAAGACCCCCCAAAGTTTTAGTTACTATGGAACAACAGGAAAGTTAGTTACTAAAATCTTGGGAAGTTTTAGAGCATTCGTAACTAGTTAGAAATATGAAGTGGAAAGTTAAGAGATGAATGGAATTGATACCTGAGAGTTGATTCGAGAGGGAAAGTGGCGGGGTGGATGAGTAAAGTTGGGGACTAGGGGGCGGGTCTTTGCTACTGTCTGAGAGGTCAGAGCAGCGAGTACTCAGTATCACTATAACACGTACATGAGTTAAAATAAATAAAAAAAAAAAAGAAAAAAGAAAAAAGAAAAAAAGAAAGAATAAACAATTAAATAATAGTAATACCCAAAAATTCAAATCACTCACAAAAATAATTCCAAAAAATACTAATAATTAAAAAACTTTTTAAAAATTTTTAAAACGGAATAAAAAATAAATATTAAATATATATTTTTAAAAAATTTGAGATATAAAATTTTGACATAATTTTTTATAAATAGTATTAAATTAATAAAAAAAATTATCTTTAAAATTTAATAATTTTATATCAAGTGAATGTTTTAAAAAATTTTATTGTGAATGGCTAAATTTTTTAAAAAAATAAAAAAATTTTAGAAATCAAATTTTGTTTCAAATTTTTTTATCTTCTAAATATTTATTCAAATATTACCATAAAAAGTTAGATCAAATGGATAAGTCGTTTGTTAAATACAAAAATTATTGTCACTTAAGAAATATAATATTTTATATTAGTTATATTTCTCGCATATTCAAATCATTCAAAAAATATTTTGTTGATAATATTTTAAAGACTTTTTTGTCAGTATCTAAATTTTTTAAGTATCGAATTGGTAGTTATCCTCTGAGTTTAAAAATTAAAAAAATTATCATTTTTAAAAATAAATTAAGATAATTTTAAATATTAAAATTAATTTTTTAAGTAGAAAAATTTGGGTTTTGTTCATCAGATTACAATCAAAATCATTTTATGATGTATTTATATGAGCTTTTAGTCATAAATTTTTTTATTAAAAATGTTATATGTATAAATTGAAAGCGAAAAGATGCAACGATGAAGAGGAGAGACAGAGTACCACGATGTCACAACACTGACAGCAATGACGATGCTGACTCGCTAAGAACCACGCTGCTCTTGTCTGCTGAGAACGACGGCGCTGAGGAGTGAGAACGACATAGGTGCACCACGGCGATGGCAGACAAAACAACAGCGCTCTGAGGCTGAGAACAAACAATGCAAAACGAGACACCGAGAACAAACGACGTAGAGAGAGAGACTAACAATGACGCTAGGAAAGAGATTGAGGATGACGGTGGCTTCTGGGCTGGATGGCGTCGGCACCAGAGAGGAGTAGAGGCGGTGATTTGGGGGTGGGGGTATTTTATTTAGGGTTTTTAAAAAAACCGGTATGCTCTCTTAATGGCTGAATTGGTAGTCCTTAAAAAGCATGGCCATTGACTTCTTTCAGTCACGCTTTTGAAGTGTGACAAGAAAAAACATGGCCAAATCTCTAATCAATTGCTACCTTCGTAAAAGCGTGGCAAGAAAAAGCATGGATAAATCTCTAATCAATTGCCACCTTCATAAAAGTATGGCCATTGACCCCTTTTGGCCACGCTTTTGAAGTATAGCAAAAAAAGTATGGCCAAATCTCTAATCAATCGCCACCCTCGTAAAAGGCGTGGTCATTGACTCCTTTTGGCCACGATTTTGAAGCGTAGCAAGAAAAAAGTATGGCGATAGGCCTTTTTTCTTGTAGTGCTATATTTGGTAGAAAAGAATTATTTTCTTCTTAAACTATTATTAAAATTTGGTAATATTACAAAGATCCATATTGAAGGAAAAAGGGTGAATACCAATTAGTTTAAAGGATGGTTCTCTGAGTTATATTTCTGATATTTTCTATACTCTTGGACTTGATTACAATTTACTGAGTAGGGGTGGTTATATGAGAAGGGATATAAGATGGTAACTTATCGTGGATATTGCACTGTGTTTGACAACAATAAAAGATTCAGAGATAAAGCAAAGTTTACTTTAAACAGAATATGTTCATTGAAAATTTAACATGTTAATCCCTCTTGCTTGAGTTCTGTGACACTTGATGATAGTTGGCTGTAGCATATGCAGTTTGGATATTTTTATTTTTCTGTCCTAAATTACCTGTTAAGAAAAGGAATTGTTTCTGCTTTACCACGGGTTCATATTCCTAATTGTGTTTGTGAGATTTGGCAATTGAGAAAGAAACAAAGATCCATTTCCTACAGGAAAGTTATGGAGAACTAGAAGATTACTCGAAATTAAATTATGCGTTTAGATCTTTGTTCTGTTGAAGTTTCAAGCAATGGTAGTAGCAGGTATTTTATCACTCTTATTGATGATTTTAGTAGATATACATGGATATATGTTTTGAACGAGAAATTAGAAGCATGTGATGCTTTCAAGACATTCAAGGTGTTTGTCGAAAAACAAAGTGGCTGTAAAATCAAAATCCTCAGAATTGACAGAAGAACAAATATCTTGCATGTTCAGATTACTTTAAGCAACACGAAATTTAACACCAACTAATAACTAGATATGCTCTTCAACAAAATAGAGTTGTTGAAAGAAAGAATAGAACGATCATGGATAGAGTTAGATGCATGCTCAAATCAAAACAAATCCTAAAGAATTTTAGGTAGAAGCAGTTGTGATAGCAGTACATATTTTAAATAAGTGTCTAATGAAGAATGTTCGTGATAAAACTCCTGAAGAAGCTTGGAGTGGAAAGAGGCCTTCCATTCATCATTTCAGAGTCTTTGGATGTATTATTTATGCCCATGTTACAGATTAATTAAGGAAGAAGTTAGATGACAAAGGCGAAAAGTATATCTTTATCAGTTATATCACATATTCAAAATCATATAAGTTGTATAATCCAGAATCAAAGAAGGTGATTATCAGCAGAGACGTGACATTTGACAAGAAAGGCATGTGGGACTGGAATAGAAAGACAGAAAAATCGCCAATTGTAATTCCAAATACGTGTGATGAAGAAAAAGAAAGAAAATTAGACACAATTGAACAACCAGAATCGTCTAGAAGGCCTCAAAGAGAGCGGAGACTACCCACTAGATTAGCAGATTATGAAATTGACAATGACGACGATTCGTCCGATGAAAAAATCATAAATTTTGCTCTATTTTCAAATTGTGAGCCGTTGAACTTTGAAAAGCCTCTAAAGACAACAATTGGAAGAAAGCAATGGATAAGAAAATTTATGCTATTTAGAATAATGACACATAAGAGCTGGTAGATTTACCGGCAAACAAGAAGCCTATTATAGTAAAGTGAGTTTATAAAACTAAATACAATCTTAATGGTGAAGTTTATCCTTTCAAAGCAAGATTAGTTGCTAAGGGATATACAAACAAAAATCAGGCATTGATTACTTTGAAGTATTTACTCCCATTGCTAGATTAGATACTATTCGAATTAATTAAGTAGAAGATATATCAGATGGATGTTAAGTTATCATTTTTAAATGGTACATGAGAAGAAGAAGTGTATAAGGAGCAACCTATGAGATATGAAGTTCTTAGAGAAAAAGATAAAGTTTACATAGTGGAGAAAGTTTTTTGTACGGGTTAAAACAAGCACCAAAAGCATGGTACAAGAAGATTGATTCTTATTTCACTCAGAATGGTTTTAGTATTTCAGAAGATGTTCATTTGAACATTCTCTTTATATCAAGTTCGTTGAACTTAGAAATATCTTGCTCATGTATCTTTATGTTGATAATTTGATCTTTATCGGCAACAATTTAAAGATAATTGTAGAATTCAAGGAGGCTATAATAAAGCATTTTGAAACTACAGATATGGGCTTGATGTCTTACTTTCTTGGTATTAAAGTAGTTCAAAAAGATGATGAAATTTTTATTTCTCAGAAGAAATATACAAATGACATTTTGAAGAAATTTTAGATGGAGCAATCAAAATCAGTTTCTACTTCGGTCGAAGAAAAGTTTAAGTTTTTTAGAGAAGATAAAGTAAGAGCGGTAAATCCCACTTATTACAAAAATTTGATTTGGAAGTCTAAGGTACTTGACTGCGACTAGACCAGATATCCTGTTTGGAATTGGATTACTTAGCAGATTTATGGAGGAGCGTTATACTAACCATTTGCAAGCTGCAAAATAAATTCTTTAAATAATGGTATTTATTATGAAAATATTAATAAAATGAACCTTCTCGATTACATTGATAGTGATTGGGACGGAGATATAAAAGCAAGAAAAAGAACTTTAGGATTTGTATTTCATCTTGGTTTTGGTGCAATTTTATCGTCATCGAAAAAATAACTAGTAGTTACTCTCTCTACAGCAGAAGTAGAATATATAGCACCAACAAGTTGTGCAACACAAACAATATAAATAAGAAGAATCCTTGAAGAATTGAACGAGAAACAAAATACTCTAATAACAATATTTTGTGATAACAAGTTAATTATTACACTTTGCAAAAATTTAGTAGTATATTGATATTTGATGTTATACAATTAGAAAAGTTGGTGAATGAAAATAAATTGTGATAAAATATTGTCCTACCAAAAAATAAGTTACAAATATATTTACAAAATCATTGAAGAACGAACTTTTAGTTGAAGATATTTGAAACAATTAACTATGTAAGTTTAATTTAAGAAAAGCAATATTGATTAAAAAAAATTAAATCAACTTATACTACACCACCACATTAGGTTTTTCATGAATGATGACTAATTCAGCTAGTAATCAGAGTTGCATGGATACAAAGACCAAGAAATAACTAAAATACATGCACATATGAGCCAAGAGCAATTTGGTTAATAGTTCAATTTTGATTAGTTGATATATGTGCTGAAAAGTTTGAGAAGTCAAAAAGGTAGAAGAAACCATGCAAGAGGTATATCCACAAGTTTCTTACCGCCTATACATAGGAATAGTTTATCAGCTATACAAGATTTTAGAAAGTGTGTTTTAGCTACAAGTTGTAATATAAATCACCGCCTATAACATCTATAAATTGGTGATACTTATATGTTTGTAAAGTGTGTTCCATCAAATGAAATGCGTATGTATTGAAGTACAAGAAATTTTCTCCTCTATATTTGAGTGTCAGTGAGTTTGAGAAATAAAAAATATAATAATATTATAGGTTAAGTATTTTTTTGGTCTCTAAGATTTGGGGCAAAAATCAAATTCGTTCTTGACTTTTTTTTTATTAAAATTATTTTAAACGTTACAAAACATTATAAAATCATTTTTTACTACTTTAATTTTATTATCTTGATCAAATTACCTTTTATAATTAATAAAAATAATATTAAAAAAACAAAATAACCCCCCACCCAAACCCAAACCCTGTATCTTTTCGGTTTCTTCCCTCTCATCTTCTTTTTACCCTTCCTCCTATTTCTTTTTTTGGAACCCCCTCCTCCCAACCACAAATCTCAATTCTTCTTCTCTTTCTTTCTACCACCGTACCATCTCCGTCCCCACCTTCTTCTCTACCTTTTGGGAGAGGGTTTTTTGTTTTTGTTTTTGTTTTAATATTATTTTTATTAATCATAAAGGGTAATTTGGTCAAGATAATAAAATTGAAGTAGTAAAAGACGATTTTATAACGTTTTGTAATGTTGAGGATGATTTTAATAAGAAAAAGAGATTGGGGACGAATTTTATTTTTGTCCCAAACCTTAAGGACGAAAAAAATACTTAACTCTAATATTATTCATGTGAGTGAATGATTTTAAGACTAATTAATAGTGAATATTATACTTACATTTTAGACCACAAGTAATCAAAGTTCATTGGATCCCAACTAACTTGACTTTAGTTGATGACTACTCAGCTTAATTAACTCCTGCATGGAATTATTTATGTAAATTTACAAAGGTCACATGAAATTTACCTAAGAAAACATGAGCATAACGACAATTAGATCAATCAAGTGTTGTAACTATGTCTGGATAATGGTAGAAGTAAAAGATACGCATTCAACGCAAGTTTATTTCATAGAACTATTTATTATAGCAATTACAACAAACAAGCTGAATATAGCATGTTTTAAACTAAACATATTTAAAACAAATTTAACTACAAAAATCTTCAATTCCCTCCATAATCTTTGCACTAAAATAGACTTACTACCTGATACGTTGCCCGTATCCTCGGTCGCCCGGCATACTCGGCAAGCAAACATTTCGAGGCCGACGTTACACCAACCGCCCGATAAGCTCGGCACGTGCGCAGATAAGCTCGGCCTCAACCATTCGAAGAAATAAGACACGTGCTTAACTAGTTTATAGCACCGAAACAAAATATCATAACCAACCTACAAACCAGGACTTATCCACATGAAAACAGTAAAACAATCCCTATAAAGCCGAACTAATATTCTCGACTTTGATGAGGTTCTACGACCAGTTTTCATATTCACTTGTTTCACTCTCACTTAATTACTCTCTCTCTTTTCCCTGAGATTATTACTAACTTGAGCGTCGGAGTATCTTTTGCAGGTATTCCCGCCGCGGTGTTTGACCTTGGCCGACGTAAAGCTCTTCCTCCCGGTTGATGACTTGTTCGGAAGTGCTTAAGCTCGGCCTCCACAGTGTTCGGACGAATCACTTGGCGCCCACCATGGGGCCGGAGTACATCTAACCCCACTCTTTCCTTCGTTTAGTCTTCTACTCTATTTTGCAGGATTCCCGATCCTCGAACATGGCTGACAAGGAAAGTCCACAACTCTCACAGGATGACCTCCTGGCTCGAATCGCCGAGCTTCAGGCGGAAGTTCGAAGAATAGCTGAACTGTCTACACAGAACAATGGAGAAAGCTCCAAAAGCTCGGCTCAAGGTGCTGCAGATCCTTTAAACATTGTCCCGCCAAAGGAGAAGCTCACCCTCGACAACCCCTTCTCCGAAGGGATCACAAATTACCAGATGCCAAAAAAACTTTACTCTGCCTACCGCACTGGAGCCGTACAAGGGGTTCGGCGATCCCCGGGCCCACGTAAAGAAGTTCCAATCGATGATATTTTTCAACGGCCCTAAGAATGAGCCCGTTCTCTACCGAGCATTCCCTACCTACCTCGACGGTGCTGCATTACTCTGGTTCTCTAAACTTCCTGAAGGTTCAATTTCCTCCTTCGAAGATCTTGCCAGATCATTCATTGATTACTTTGCTGCTTCAAGAATCTACGTACATGGCTCAGACTACCTCGGCACCATTAAGCAAGGTCAGCACGAAAGCCTGAAGGACTACATGACCAGATTCGCTGACGCCACTATGGAGATCCAGGACTTAGACCCGGCCGTCCACCTGCACGCCCTCAAGGCCGGCCTCAGGCCTGGCAAATTCCGGGAGACCATCGCCATAACAAAGCCAAAGACGCTAGAGGAATTCCGAGAAAGGGCGGCAGGACAAATGGAGATCGAAGAACTCCGAGAAGCCCAAAAATCAGACAAACAACCACATCGGAGAGATGAAGAAAGAACTCTCAGATCGCCAGGCAACAGGGACACGAAGAAACCTTCCAAGCCCGTCTCAAAATACAACACATACACCAGATTCAATACCAGAAGGGAAAACATCATTAGAGAAATTCTCAATGCCAAAATCATAAAGCCACCAGCCCGAGCAGGGAACTACCAGGATCAAAGGTTCGTGGACAAGACAAAGCATTGTGCTTTCCACCGAAAATTCGGCCACACTACGGATGACTGCATCGTCGCGAAGGACCTCCTGGAAAGGCTAGCACGCCAGGGGCTCTTGGACAAATACATCGAGATCCGGAGGGCAGAGGAGGAAACTCAGACAGGATAGAGCATAAGCAAGCAAAGGCCGACGACAAAAAAGAGAGGACGACTCCTGATCCACCAAGAGGAGTCATTAACCACATATTAGGAGGATTCGCAGGCGGAGGAGAAACAAGCTCGGCCAGAAAACGAAGCTACAGAGCGATGCTAGCAATCGAAGGAACCATACAACCAAGGAAGGACAAAGAACCAGATGTCACAATATCTTTCAACCAAGCAGACTTCAAATTGGCAAACCCTAACCTTGACGACCCCGTGGTAATTTCAATCCAAGTCGGAGAACTGTTGGTAAGAAAGACATTATTAGATCCAAGTAGTAGTGCTGATGTTTTATTTTACTCTACCTTTACAAAAATGAAATTATCTGAAAAATTAATACAACCTTCCTCCGGAGAGCTAATTGGGTTCTCCGGAGAGAGAGTCCCCATCATGGGACACATATGGCTAAAGACCACAATGGGAGAAATCCCTTTGTCAAAGTCAATTGATATTCAATACTTAATAGTAAACTGTTACAGCCCTTACAATATTATACTCGGGAGACCTGCCCTGAATATATTCAGGGCAGTGGTGTCCACATTACATTTGTGTGTCAAGTTCCCAGTGCAGGAAAACAAGATCGCTACGGTGCACGCCGACCATCAAGAAGCTCGGCAATGCTACAACGCTGGTCTAAAACCAGTCCAAACAAAACAGGAAGCTCGGCCCCAGGTTCAAGCAATCCACACGTCTGCCAGCTCAGCAACACTAGCCGACCTAGACCCTAGGGAAGATCTCGGTGAGAGACCTCGGCCAATGGACAACCTTCAACAAGTAACACTAACAGCAGACGAGAAGCAATGCACATATGTTGGAGAAGCGTTAGAAGGGGCAGACCGAGCAAGACTCATTCACATACTGCGTAAGAACGCCGACCTTTTCGCATGGACACCAGATGACATGCCCGGGATAAACCCCGAAGTCATCTGCCACAAGCTAGCAATCGACAAAACAATCCGACCAGTCGCACAGAAGAAAAGGAACCTCGGAGAGGAGAAAAGACAAGCAGCACTTGAAGAAACCCAAAAGCTCCTCAATGCAGGTTTTATCAGAGAAATTCGCTTCACCACATGGTTGTCCAACGTGGTAATGGTAAGGAAGAGTTCAGGTAAATGGCGCATGTGCGTCGACTTTACAAACTTAAATAAAGCCTGTCCTAAAGATGCATACCCACTGCCTTGCATTGATAAATTAGTTGATAACGCCTCTGGTTTCAAAGCTTTGAGTTTTATGGATGCATACTCTGGCTATAACCAGATTCTGATGCACCCAGAAGACCAAAGCAAAACGGCTTTTATAACAGAACATGGAAATTTTTGTTACAAGGTAATGCCTTTCGGCTTAAAGAATGTAGGTGCTACATATCAACGGTTAATGGACAAAGTATTCCAACAGCAGATAGGCCGGAATATGGAAGTCTATGTAGATGATATGGTAGCAAAAACACCAGCACAAGGGTCACACTGTGATGACCTGGTAGAAATATTCCGACAACTCCGAGCATACAACATGAGACTTAATTCGGATAAATGTGCTTTCGGAGTCCAAGGAGGGAAATTCCTCGGATTCATGCTAACCTCACGAGGCATTGAGGCCAACCCAGAAAAATGCAAAGCCGTACTGAACATGACAAGCCCAAAGACAGTGAAAGAAGTTCAACAACTAGCAGGGCGAATAGCCGCCCTGTCACGTTTTCTACCGGCAGTGGCAAAACGATCTTATCAATTTTTCCAAACATTCTCCAAAGGTAAGAAATTTGCATGGACAGACGAATGTGAGAATTCCTTTACCCAACTTAAATAGCTCTTAACATCACCACCAATCCTCCAAAGGCCTGAGACAGGTAAACCATTGTACTTATATTTATCAGTATCTAACCATGCTATAAGCTGGGTTCTAGTAACAGAAGCAGGGAGAAAGCAAAACCCAGTATACTTCATCAGTAGGGTACTACAACCAACAGAAACAAGATACCCGAAGATAGAACAATTGGCACTGACACTAGTCACTACGGCAAGAAGACTGCGGCACTACTTCCAAAGCCACACAATCATAGTACGAACAGACCAACCGCTAAGGCAGATATTAACCAGACCCGAGCTCGCCGGCAGACTAATAAAATGGGCGATCGAGCTCTCTGAATTCGATATTCAATACGAACCAAGGAAGACACTGAAGTCACAGGTGCTAGCCGACTTTGTATCGGAGATGACTAATGACACACAAAATACAGAGGTCACTTGGAGCATACATGTGGATGGAGCGTCAAACAAAGAAGGCAGTGGAGCAGGGATACTACTCAAGGAGGGACACAAAGTAGTGGCCGAGCAGTCACTACAATTCTTCTTCAACGCAAGCAACAATCAGGCGGAATATGAAGCCTTACTCGCCGGACTCAAGCTCGCCCTACAACTACAAATACCCCGAATAACAGCCTACTGCGTCTCTTCATTAGTGGTACATCAAATAAAGAGCGAATTCCAGGTAAAAGATCCTTTGTTAGAGAAATATTGGCTCATAACAAAGGATCTAATTTCAAAATTTAAAGAATTTGATATTATTCATGTCAACCGAGAACAAAACACCAGGGCCGATGTGTTATCTAAGTTAGCCACAAATCGGCAAGCCGAAAACACATCGGCACTGTCCCAGCTAACACTCGACAAACCAAGTTTTGAGCAGGATACAGTTCTGAGTATTACACAGATCCCAGACTGGCGAACACCTTTTCTCGACTACATCAACACAGGCACTATGCCAAATGACGAGCCGAACTTGCCGCTCTTCCGAAGAAGAGCAAGCTTCTATACAGTGCTAGGAAACACTTTGTACAGACGAGGACACTCCCGACCACTCCTGAAATGCATCAGCTGGGAGGAGGCCGAGGAGGTCATGGCCGAAACACATGAAGGAGTTTGCGGCAACCATATCGGCGGCTGAGCTTTAGCAGCAAAGATCTTGCGAACAGGATATTATTGGCCGACGATGAAACGTGACTGCATCTCCAAAGTCAAGGCATGTGATAATTGTCAAAAGCACGCCACCCTCTCGGAGACCCCGGCCGAAGAACTCCATACCATAGAGGTAAGCTGGCCTTTCGATAGGTGGGGATTAGGTATCCTCGGACCTTTCCCGAAAGCGCCAGGCCAGGAAAAGTTCCTTTTGGTTTCAATAGATTATTTCTCTAAGTGGATAGAGGCACAACCACTAGCACACATAACGGCAGAAAAAGTGCGATCTTTTCTATGGAAAAATATCATATGCAGATTCGGTATCCCAAGAGAGATAATCTCGGATAACGGGAGACAATTTACAGATCATAAGCTCGCCGCCTTTCTAACAAACTTTAATATCACACATCGTTTCAGCTCAGTAGAGCACCCGCAAACTAACGAACAAGTTGAATCAGCTAACAGAATTATCTTGCAGGGATTAAAGAAAAAGCTCGGCGACGCTAAGGGAGAATGGGCCGACCTCATTCCAGAAATTCTATGGAGTTACAATACCAGCATTCAATCTGCCACAGGAAAGACTCCTTTCAAACTGGTATATGGCGCAGAAGCCCTTATCCCAGTAGAGGTCAGCGTCCCAACATTAAGGACCGAGCTATATGATCAATCAAATAACCTACAAGCTCGGACAGCCGAGTTGGACCTTGTAGAAGAAGAAAGAGACATTTCCGCCATAAAGCAACGAGCCAGAAAACAATACCTAGAGCAAAGACACAACAGAAAAGTAGTTCACAGGTCTTTCAACAATGGAGACCTCGTACTCAGACGCACAGAAGAAGCCCGGAAACCTCCGGCACATGGCAAATTAGCGGCAAACTGGGAAGGGCCTTTCCGAGTTCTCCAAAATCTCGGAAAGGAGGCTTACAAGCTCGAAACCCTTCAAGGAGGTCAACTTCCAGGAACATTGAATATCTCCTCCCTAAGGAAATATCAGTCATGATGTAGTCTGTAAGTTGCGAATGATGGTACTCTTTTTCCCCTCCGAAGGTTTTCTCCCAAAATACATGGGTTTTACTCGGAGAAGGGTTTTAACGAGGCCGGACGCCACAAATCATCACGCTGATGTACCTTATATCAAGACATTTTTTACATTGGCCGTTACCATACATGAAAATTCAAAACTAATCCGAGCTTCATACTCGGAAACTGACAAACGCACTCCGAGCATAATACTCGGACAAATACAAACAAACACGAGCAATCACCAAGTCATTCTAGTGAAATTTTAAAAGCTCATTCAAACACAAGCCATGTACTAGAGCCTCAGCTCTACTTATTGACAATTCACCAATGTACCTTATAAACCAAAACAATTTTTTCTAAACAGTTGTCACAGTACACATTCAAAGTTAATCCGAGCTTCATACTCGGAAGTCAACATGCGCATGCCGAGCATATTGCTCGGAGAAACACAAACAAACACTATCATTGAGATACTCAAACGTATCTCAAAGCGCTTCTATTCAAAAGCACAAGTACTGCGTTAGAACATCCACTCCCAAATTTACTTAAACAGAGAATGGCTTTGGCCATCTTCAATACATACATACGATTGCTTCCAACAGATAGTAATATCCAACATATCAGATTTTATAAAATAAGTCATTGTCAAACCAAGCTATATACTCGGAAGCCAAAATACCACCACTAAGGATAAAACTAGAAATTGTTCAAACAAGATCAAAACAGCCACAAGTCCAATGCACCATGCACAGAGCTTACAAAAGAAAATATAAACTAACGGCCTAGTCTGCCTTATCACCAATACTCGACCCCTCACTCTCACTTCCAGCAGCAGCTTCATCTTCTATGAGTTCACCATTCACAACCACCTTCATAACATCAAGCTTTGAAGAATCAGCTTCTGGATATAACACCTTGACCTGGGAAACAGCACGCTTAAAACCTTGAGCAAAAGCTTCATAGATTCCACCCTCTAATTCTTTGATCCGAGCAGAGAACTGATCATTCTCGGATTCCAAGATCTTCAACTTTTCGGACGAAGTTTTTCGGAGATTCCTCTCATCAGCCAACTCCAACTCTTTCTTCTCCATGGAGGCAGAAAGCTCGGCTATCTTTCGGTCTTTCTTCTGGATAATCCCAGACAGCTCTTCTACACGAGAAGCCTCATTCTGCTCCCGATCCAGGGCAAGTTCCTGGGCTCGGCCAATGGCGACAATCCGGGCACCAATCACCTACGAAAATGAACACAGGTAAATATAGGGCATCAACAAAAATTCACAAACACAACAAAATATTCTATACCTGAAGAAATCGGCTAACCCCAGCTCGGCCAACCTCGTCAATCATTTTCATGTCATCCGGAAAACAACAAAGCTTATCATCCATGGTCCCAAAAGGATACAACTTCGCCCACAGAGATCTAGCGTGCATGTTCTCATCATACCCATGAAGTCTTTTCTGTGATTCATAAGCAGACTCGACCATCTGCAGAATCACAGACGACTCCCCCTTACCTTCTAAGACCTCGGCAAGGCTACCTTGACCTTGCCCTCTCTTCCTCTTTTGCTTTTGCCCCAGGCCATGATGGATCAAAGCAGCAGGACCTTTCCCAACATTAGATGAAACCTCATTCTCTCCTTTCTTGTGCTGATTAAAGAAGAGCTTCAAAACCTGCCGTGGTAATGGCAGGAGCCTTCTCACCTGCAAATCAGAAAACAACCAAGATAAGGAACAATATATCAAAACATCAACACAGAACAAATGCAATAAAACAGATTACCTATGTGATCATACACAGCCTGTCTATCAGTATCCCATTTCAACATCTCGGCAACAGATAACAAACCTTTCGGACCCAAGGATTTAAACAGAAAATCCATCACAATATCATCATCAGGCAGCCTATCATCTACGTCCAAAGCTTGATACGGCTTGGAACACCAAAACAACGGAAACCTCTCAACTAAATGCTCATTTAAATAAAACGGGAAGTCTTCAAGAACGCTCCTAACCTTAACAAACATGGATTTAAAATCCTTAAACGAGGATTTATACAAGCCAAACACAGCGCGGCGAGGGTAACTGCTAAGATTAACCCACAACCCCCTATTCACCCCCTTTGCCTGGAACAAAGAGAAAAACAACCTCAAAGATGCAGACGCTCCAACAGTTCCATCAAGACCTCGAATGCCCGAACAAAACCCATGAGTTAGGGTGAAGCTGGGTTGGAGTGCAGTTCAACCAATACAAGACCCCACACTCAAACTCGGTAAAAGCCAGTTTGACCCCCAATTCAGTAAACAAACAGCTATACATATAAAAGAAAGACCAATCCTTCAATCGGTCACAGACTCGGTCCTCTTTACCACAGGGCAACAACTCTATCCTAATGTTACTACCCTTCCTAACCCACAAATCCGACCCCAGTAACTTTACCGACTCCTCATCATCAAACTGAGACGCATATTCCCTCACCCTAGCATCAACCCACCCACACGGATCAACCGCGTCACAGCTCTCCATTGCAAACAAAGAAAAAAATAAAGCACAAAAAAGTAGAAGAGAACATGAATTCAGCACTGACCTTTGCTAGACATTCTCAGACAGGAAACCAAACCAAAACTCCTTTTTTCCAAAAAACAGCAGCAAATAGAAACTACAAAAAGCAAAGGTAATAAAAGAGTAAGCCTCGTAACCTAAACGGTTACATAAACCCTCCCATTAAATCCTCGTCGTCAAAAAAGAGAGGCATTTAATGACCACGAAATCCAACGGACAGGGGTGCCTGGGGATACGGGGCACGTTTCACGTCAATCATGTCAAATGGCGCGAAGAATGAAGCAACTATTAAACACACAAAAAACCGTTTCGAAATCCAAACAAGACCAAGCCGAGCTTGGGGGCTACAAGGACCATACACGACAAACATAATCGGCAACCGAGGATCCAGTACTCTTGGTCCGAAAGCTCGCCTTAGTCCTGTCCACATCAAGGCAAGCTTGGGGGCTATGATACATTACCCATATTCTCAGTCGCCCAGCATACTCGGCAAGCAAACATTTCGAGGCCGACGTTACACCAACCGCCCGATAAGCTCGGCACGTGCGCAGATAAGCTCGGCCTCAACCATTCGAAGAAATAAGACACGTGCTTAACTAGTTTATAGCACCGAAACAGAATATCATAACCAACCTACAAACCAGGACTTATCCACATGAAAACGGTAAAACAATCCCTATAAAGCCGAACTAATATTCTCGACTTTGATGAGGTTCCACGACCAGTTTTCATATTCACTTGTTTCACTCTCACTTAATTACTCTCTCTCTTTTCCCTGAGATTATTACTAACTTGAGCGTCGGAGTATCTTTTGCAGGTATTCCCGCCGTGGTGTTTGACCTTGGCCGACGTAAAGCTCTTCCTCCCGGTTGACGACTTGTTCGGAAGTGCTTAAGCTCGGCCTCCACAATGTTCGGACGAATCACTACCAATGGCAACTTAGATATAAAATGTAGAAAAAGTACAAACAATTGTTTAAATGAACATACAAATTGTGCCGAACAATTCAACTAAAATAGAAAGAATACAGCATAATGAAACTACAACGCAGACAAATGGTGCATTTTAGTTATGAATATGGCATGCCTACAACAAAAGTGTTAAAAAATGGCAAGACTTTTAAGGTGTGTTTGGAACCGTTGGAAGGAAAGAAGCACGTTTAGACTTTTTGAAAGCTTTAAATTTTGGTTTGGCAAATTTTTTTTATCATGAACGCAGAAGTGATTTTGCTACCGAAACCACGTTTATAAGAAGCAATTATTTTTAGCTTCTGCGTTTTTTTAACGGCTTTTAGCCCTGGATACTAACCATTTATTTACTTTTTACCAACTTTATCCTTTATGTATGTTATTGTATTATTTATAGAATTTTTGTTATTTCTATTTATATGAGCTATACTTTTCTATTATTTATTATTTTTTTCAACTGTTTGTTTGATATTATACATTTTTATAATTGTGATTTTTGGGTATTATGTTTGTTATTATTTTTTTATAATATAATTTATTAATTCTATTAGGTAAAGTAAATTAAACAAAAAATTAACTGTAAATCATAATAATAGTAAAAAATTATAGCATACTAAAAAAAGAATACTAAAAATATACTATATAAAAGATTATCAAGAACTTTCAGATTTGTTTCAATTCTTACAAAGTAAATATTTATTTATTTTTATTATTTTTAGTACTCTCTTTTTTAATTATAATTCTCGTATACTATATTTTTAGTGTAATTTTTTGTAATATAAATTATGATTCTATTAAAAAAAGATAAATTAAATAAAAAATTAATCATAGATAATAATAAAATCATAAACGTTGGATTCTAAATTAATATTAAGAATAAGATTATTGAGAATTCTACGATGTAAAAAAATACTAAAGTAACATTCTTACATTAATACTTAAAAAATGTAACATATTTGATTAAATATTCTTTTATATATATATATATATGTATGTATAATTTATATTTTTTATTTTTATTTAAAAATATATTTTGTCTATTTTTATATGTTATTTTTATTTTAGTAAATAAATATTAATTTTATTATAAAATTAACTAATAAGATCTATTTAAATATCTAAATTAAAATGATAGGATAATATAGAAAAATTATTTAAGTTGATGTCCATTTTAGTAATTTTTTATCTAAAAGTGATTTTGAATGGTATAAGCCAAACAACATTTATTTTACTATAATTTGTTTTGATACAAAAATTACCAAACATAAATCACTTTAATACAAACTTACTTTTTATCAAAATCAAGTTTGCAAAATCAATTTTATGCAAACTCCCGTTTGTAAACTGTAATCCAAACGCACACCTAATCGTTTGTTCCATGAGGCTGCGTTTGTTTTGTGTATATATTAAGACATAGACATTAAGACATAGACACTTGAGACATAGACATAAAATATTTGTGTTTATGTATGTCGTTTGGATATGATAGACATGATATTAGTATAATGTCTAATATTATATCTGGTTTACATAGAACAAGACACTACATAATTAAAATGACCATTTTACCCTCTTAATTTAAATTAAAAATTCAATAATTAAAAGGAAAAAAGCTATTCAGTTTCCACTTTTTCCAAATTGGTTCGAGGGTTCCCACCCCCTCCCACCCTACCCCCAGAAATCTCTCTTCTCCCTAATTATTGTGTGGGTGTTCACAGGTACAGTGTGTTTGAGGATTTGTTTCTGAGTTTAGGATATTGGGTTCAAGGGTTCCGATGCTTTCCATGGCTGGTAGTGAGTTGCTTCCTCAAGGATGGCCTCAATGTGGACCCTTCAAAACTCCAAATTCTTCTGGATTCAGCTAATTGTCCAATGGTTGGGAAGCCCTGATAAAAACTTGTCTCAGATTGAATCCACATTTTTGACCAACATCGTGTTCCCCATACAGCCCTTAGAGGTAAGAACCCAATGTCAAACAAATTCACATACCGTTTTGTTTTTTTATCTGATTTTAGTCATACTAACTCAAAGTTGTGCAATTTGTTAGTTAGGAACTTCAATAATTTGTTTTCAATTTCATGGTATTAGTGAAAATAGAGAGAGAATGAAAGAGATTGCTTTCCTGTAATTGTTATTGTCATAAGAATTGATTGAAATCACCTCATTGGATGTGGTTTTTTGTGGTCTGATTTCAAAAAATACTACTGCATAAAGGAAAAAAGAATGGAAAAAAGCTTACGACTAAGAAACATATTTGACATTATCTCTTAAATTAAATCTGAATTTCTTTGCTATTTTTATTAAGGTCTTTTAATACAGTCAGATATTGCAATTCAATTATTCCTAATAATACTAAAAAAGGTGTTATGGTTAACACCTCATAAAGCTTGTTTTTGTCTCTGTATGATTCATTCCATTTTTCTAATAAGATTAATGTATCTAAACCTACTCTTCTTTTGGCAGTTATTTCTTATGTATGTTGAGGTAAGTAGTTAATCAATTTTATGACTAGATTAATCAATTGGCATATTAGGAATTTCTCCCATTTTCAGTTTTTGGTAGAAATATCTTACTAATTTCTAGGTTGTTAAAATCAGAACTGAAGGAGTTGTTCATGATACTTTTTCTATCCATTTATCATCTAAAAGTCTAAACCAATTGCTTTGATTTCTATTAGGATTTTTGGGTTTTGTAACAAACAACTTCTATGTTGGATAAGATGTAAGTAGTTTTCATTTGAATTAATCAAAAGGCATTCATACTTGTTGTTGTTTTAAGGATAATCATATTTATCAAATCTTTGAATTATTTCCATCATTGTAGTTTTTTGTTTTTTAAAGTTTTACCGATCATATAATTAATTCATAAATCCCCATTCATTTGTATATGCAGGAGACTTGTAGGCATTGTCATGGTTAGTCATAGCAATCTAGCTGGCAAACATGTTAATTTTCACAATATCTATATACGTCCTCCATCAACCAAGAACTCTCAGTCATCTTCCTCAAGACTACTAAGTCTCCAATTCTTGATAACCATTTCTGTTGAAAGCTCTCTTGGTCTTCCAAATAGTACATTTGCAGTGATAAGGAAACTATTCTCACAGCTATTGGATACTTTAAGAATAGCATAAGAATTATATTTGTATAGTTTTAGGTAATAAACAATTGTTTGTTGGTTCCTTCACTTGTAATGAACTTATGTAAATTGAAAATTCAATGGAAAATGGTTTCTTTTATATGTATTTTGGTTTGTTGTTTCTTTTTTTAGCTAATAGTATCTTTTTTTAACTTATAAGAGTATATTTTGGTTTCTTTTCATGAATATGTAGGTGCAAAAATTAAGAACTCAAGTTGTAAATATTATGCAGAAAATTAATGTAAGAGTTACATTAGACCCGTTGATTAACTTAAGTGCAGAATAGCAGAAAATCAACACATACTAAGCAAAATTTGATGAAGTAAAATTATAGATACTTATTAGAGTATATTTTGGGGCAAAATTACCCAATACAAGTAAAATTCACCTGAAAGTTAACATAGATAATGCAGAATTGAAAATTTTTTGTGGAATTGCATAGTTTTAAGTGCAAAATTGCATAATGCAATTAAGATTCACCTAGTGGATAACTTAGTTGTATAATAGCAGAAAATCAACATAGACAAATTGTCCAATACAAATAAAATTCAACAGAACGCATAAAAGAGTTGCAATGTAGGTAGTGTACTTCAATTGTCCAACATAAGAAAAAAACAACATAACACTGAGATGTCTATTAAGTTTACCAAAATACCCTAGTAAGTTTACCAAAATATCTCAGTAAGTTTAGCAATACACCCAACACTAGCTAAAAGTTTTCCATTATATCTCGAGCGAATGCCGCCTTTTCCTCGTCCAAACTCCAAAAGGTTGCCTTCAATTCTGGATTTTGCACAAATTTTTTTTTTTGCAATTTGCATGATCTCTATTGTGTTAAAACCAAGACTCTTCAGCGTTCGACCAAGATTCACTTGCTCATTAACACCGGACATTGCATTGGCAAGTACCTGCACATGCTTTCCTTGATCCTCAACCACAGCTTTAAAAGTTTCAGTTAAGTTTGATAGCACTGCAGCATCATTGCCTTTTTTAGTTGCACTGTGACGTCATTGATTTTTCTCACTTGATGAAGCAAACGAGGTTGAAAAGGTATTGGGTAGTTCGCTCTCGGCAGCTGCTAAATCCTCCATGTCAACATCGTCTCTACCTAAATCCAAGCACCAACTTTGGGCGCAGCAAATGTAGAGCCCAGTGTGACATCTTCTTCAGGATCTTTTCCACTGCATGCATCAAGACCAGTAGCTCTATCCTTGTCAAAAATGCTCCCAAGACGTTCAAACAATAGAAAAGGCTTGCTTGGAGTGTAGAGTGTAACATTGCGACCCTGTACAACATAAGACAAAGCGTACAATTATATGTTGATATGAAAGAGTACTTGTAAGAAGAATGATTAAATGCGAAAAAATTACGATCACAGCTTTCCCCAAGCTTCCAGTACTTGTTTACTATCCACTTCAACACACATTTTTTCAGAATTTCACCCAAAACCACTACAACCCAACATCTCAGCCACAAACATATATTTTTCTTTTAGGTGCTTTTGTTTGTTTCTGATGTGCTTTACAGTGATACCACATCCAGGAAACTTCTCATTCATCTTGTCCACCAGATTTTGAAATTTTCCTGGCTTAAATTGATCAGCATCTGCCATCTTGCCTTCAATAACCAATTACTCCATGAACACCACAAATTGTTCAGTTTCTTGTTCAATCCATTGGCGAGGTATGGAGGCCATTTGCTGCTAGATAACAACAAATAAAGTAAAACATGGCAGCATAATTACTATCAAAATTAGAGTTCAATGGTATTAGAATTATCTTTAGAATTACTTACAGCAAACTGAAACCTACTAGCAAATAAAAACAAAATATGTTTAATTAGAATAATCACTAGCACAATATTAACATACTTGCAAACTAAAACCTCGAAATTACTTACTAGCAAACTAAAACCTCGAAATTATAATTGCAGTACAATTAAAATAATCACTAGCACAATATTAATATACTTCAAAGATTTCAATAAAATTCTAGAACTTTGACATCTTTGAAACAATTAAAACAAATCCTTATTTAATTATGTGTTTAACTAGAATACAAACTATAAATTCGAGTTGGCAAATACATATTGCACAAAGAAAAAAACTGAAATGAATTCAAATACAATAATTTATAGTCTAGGCTAATTACAAACATAACAAAACTGGCAAAGATAAAAAATTCTACGCGCCACGTTCTCCTCTCCATATTTCCCACATCTCGATTGCTAGGTCCTCACGCCATTGAGTCTACTCATGGCTACTTTTCACAAAATCAATTGTGTCACCTTCATCAACTATAGTATCATCTCCTACGGGTATGTGTTCTGACGAAAGAGTCACATCTTCTTCGGGATCAACATCCATGTTCATACAAATAAAATTTTGTAACAAACAACAAGTAATAATAATGTGGCTTTGAACCCTAATAGGATAGAACGAGGGACTTCGTAAAATTGCCTATCTTTTCTTAAGCAACCCAAAGCACCGCTCAATCACATTTCTAGCTGAAGAGTGCTTCTTATTAAATAACTCTAGACAATTTTGTGGTGCCTGATGACCTTGAACCCACTCATTCACATGATAGCGAACATTTCTATAAGGAGATAAAAATCCTCTCCCATTGGTATAGCCAGCATCTACTAAGTAATAACACCCTAAAATAGAAGGATGAAAAAATATAAGAAATACACTGTAATTCTCATAAACAATAGTTATTATTCTTTTCAAAAGATTAATTTAGACATACCAATAAGTATTTTCAAGCCATTACGTTGAGTAATAGCATCCCTAAGTATCCTTGAATCAGATGCCGATCCTTCCCAACCACTAGGGACATAGACGAAATTCATGTTCCGATTGCAAACTCCTAAGACATTGGTGGATATTCTAGATTTTCTCGTCCAAAATCTAGATTTATCACTCTTCGGGACTGTGACATCTATTTAAGTTCCATCTAATGCTCCTAGACAACCCTATCAAATGTAAAAAAAAAAATAGTTATTACACACAGAGTAAACTTGACCAATAAAAATTAGAGCTACATACACGACCTATCTTGAACCATTTCCATCTCGGATCTACACAATCTTCCGGTACATGATCTGCCTTTCCAAATAAGATACTTTGGACATGCAAAATCGAACACAATACCTTGTGAAAATACCTACTAATAGTTTCACCAGATCTATAGAACCTAACTTATATGCTGCGATTTTTGGTATGGTGAGCTAATATGATTAAGAAAGTAGCTACTTGCTCGCCTATGCCAACATGACCATTTTCATCTAATCCACCTTGAACTTGTAGCAATTCACATAAAGTTGCAAATGCATTCAAACTGATTCTTAACTCCCATATGCAATTTCTATCTCCACCCTCCCGAATGATATTATCTAATGCATCTCGCCTTAGTGGCAGTGTGTTCACTCTTCGACCAATCGAAGAATGAACCTGCCTTCTATTCCTAATATACATATATAAAGTGACTAAAAAAAAGCAGCATTAACGTGTCAAATTACATTCTCATAATCCAGTAATATCCAACACATAGCTTAATTTGTTCAGAACGATCCATCATCACTTCCTAAGAATCAATAACAAGTAAATACATAAATGAAGAACCCTAATAATTTGATAAGTAATTTTATAAACACAATACAAATAAATTGTCCTCTAGCATTCATCAAAAGATAATAATTAAAAAGCTTACCTATTAATAATTTGATAAGCAATTTGATTAACATATTAATCAGTAATTAGAACAACATTTTTATCACTAGTTTTGTCAACAATCAGCACTAATAACAAGAGCAAATCAATAACAAAATTTTATTTATCACAGTAGCAAAAACTCCATCTACAACTCTTTTTTTTTTGAAAATTTTGCTGCATAGTTGGCCAGAAAATGTTTGATGGTGAGAACAATTTATTAAGTATAATTTATAATAACTTGTTTCTTTCAATTAGACACATGGCTTTTTCCATTCTTTTTCCTCTTCGATTAGGGAAAATAACTTATCAAGCTTCAAAATGCATTAAAACAACCACCACCGAAATTATCCATTGCCTATTGAAGATTTCAGATGAAAATAAAATAAATAATGAACAATACCCAAATACCCAGGTTTACATACAATTCGATTGTCCACATACCCAAAGACTAGAATAGCAATTAAGCAATAATAACCCATCTGATCAATAATCAAAATTAAAACAAAAAACTTCACAAAAGAAAAAATACCAGAGACAACGAGGCAAAGCATACCGATAGAGCAGATGTTGCAGTGGCGGAAGATAAAAGACTCAACGCACAGCAGAAGCACAGCTAGGGTTTGAGGCTAATACGGTTGCGGGATGGAGAGACAAAGGTAGCAGAGCAGCAACATAAGCTCACCGCGACCGGAGCACAGCATGCAATAATCAGAGAGGAGAGTTGGCGGGAAACATAAACGATGTGCAGCAGTGATACAACTTCGATGATGTAGAATAATTACACAAGAAATTATCACTGGTTAGGGTTTGAAACAAACAGGGGAGACATTTGGAATTTCAAAAAATGAATGAGGATAAAATCATCTGAAAATAGTGATACAGATCCATGTCTATCGCCCAAAATCTGTGTCTCATCATTTTACTGAGACATGAAATACATGTATCTTGTGTGTGTTTGTGTATAAGCGTGTCCTTCTTATTTTTGTGTCTCAGAATCCAAACAATAGATACATCCCACTGTGTCTATGTCTTGGCAAGACACGAACATCAAACAAACGCAGCCTGACTGTCTACGAAAAGTGGTTATTAAAATATGAGTTTGTCTAAGGTACTTATTAAGGAATTAAAAGAGAAAGATTTGTCTTGAAGATGTAAACAATTAAATTTTAAGGATAAAGTATACTTTAATAATTTACTACATGACAAAAAGTGATATGTGGTTCAGTCAAATGTCTATTGCTCAAATGCTAAGCAAAGCCTCTTCACCTCCTCCTCATAGAATGATTTGTCAAGCATCTGAGCTCGGACTCTTCCCATAGAATAACTTGGCAAAAATAGACTGATAGGATGTATACTTCTCCATAATAGCTCGAACGTAGGCAATCAACCAAACAAGAAAATTATGGCCTAGAAAACAACTAAAAATACAAGAGAATATAGGAGAAGACCAGAAAAGATTTACAGATAATGAAGATAATATAGATATTAGAGTTTCAAAAAGAGAAAAAAGAACTAAATTGCAAAAATAAAATATTCTTCGTCACATATACCAGCTAGCCAGTACAGTATCAGCATGACATGAATCAATTCAACTCAGCTTTTTGATGGTAAGTAATGGATGAAAAATATCTTAAAGACTACTATGAGTTGCGAAGTGTAATTTCAAGGACAAATTTAGGTAATTATTAACTTTAGAGACTATTTTGAGGATCAAGTGAAATTTCAAGAATTTCTTTGAGACTTAACTCAATTTAAGTATTAAAGACTTCTTTGAGTGAATTTATTATAAAAAAAAATTTGTTCAAGTTTTTTTTAAAGATCTTTTAAATATCTCATGTAAAAAATTTTTTATCTATTAATTATATTTGGGTACAAGGTACAATAATATAAAAATATTTTTTATTTATTATGTGAAAAATATCTTTCTTAAAAATGTAAATTATAATTTCTAAAAACAATATTATTTTTATTTTTTAGTAATTTTATTTTTACTACTAAAAATATGTAAAATATGTTAAAAAATAATAAAAAATTATTATTAACTTAATGTCACCTAAACAAACACTAATTCTACTATTAAATATATTTAAATTGTTTTTATATTAAATTTCAATGATATTTAATTTATATATTATATTTCTATTCATTCTTAAAAAAGTTAGTTTATTATTTAATATTATATAATAATTTTATTATAGAATATAGACAATAAAGATAAAATTAACATTTATATTTCACTCTAAACTAACAAAGGAAATTTATTTCATTCTTTTTTTATTTTTAAATTCATCTAAAATTCAATATTATTTTTCAGTTCTTAAAAATAAAAAATGAAAATAAATCAAATATATTTTTAAAAATGTGAAAATTCAAAAAAGAAAACTATTTAAAAAAAAATTCTTAAACCAAACACATTCTCCAAAATTTTTACTTCATCTCCCTTCTTTTTTTCCTCCTCTATATTTCTCCACCTATAATAAAAAAAACCCTAACTGAGAAGACAACATTTAACAAATTAGCCGTTTTAAAAAATTTTTATTTTTTGTATTTTCTTAGTCATATTTTTTGTTTTGAGATTTCAAGACGAGTTAAACCTTACTTGATATTTAAAATTAGCGTGTTGCACTAATTTGGTCCTTAACTTTTTAATATAACAATTTGATCTTTCAAATTAAAAAAAAATGTACTAATATAGTCTTTTTTCGACATCTTTAGTGAGATAGCTCAAGTCTTACTATGTTAGATATATTAAAATGACGTTGTACATATTTTGATACTAAAAGAGTACTAAATGATGTCATTTTAAGATTTGAACAATATTAAAAAAGAGAAGTATAACGTTTTAGTATTGTTTAAACCCTCAAATGACATTATTTAGTACATTCTTTATCATCAAAACGTATACGACGTCGTTTTAATATGTCTAACATAACAAAATTTGAACTACATCACTAATATTGTTGAGTTTCGACAATAAAAGATACGCAAAGAATTATATTAGTACATTTTTTCGAATTTAAAAAATTAAATTATAACAATTAAAAAATCAAAATTTAAATAAGTCTAATTTCAAAGATTAAAGTAGAGTTTAACTCCACTAAAACCGCTATATATATCTAGTAGGATATGATGCTCTAAAACGTGGTGCTTCTAGTACGTTGAGGGAAATATAAATATATATGTGTGTGCGTGGATCCGATGTTGTAAACAGATATTAGTTTGACTCAATCAATGGCAAATGCATGATATGGCACCTAAATTGCTAATACTTTTTTTGATGTATTTTAGGTATGTCAGCAAATAAGATGTTTTATTATTTTCTTTTTAATCGTTAAATTATGTATATATTTTATAATTTAAATTAATAGTTGAAAATATTGGAATAATTTAATTTCTAACATATTTAAAATACTTCAAATACTTTTTAATATTTTTGCCACTAGTGAAAATAAACAAACTTGAGTCCAACGAATTAAAGTTTAATCCTAATATTTGACTGGAATAATTTAGATTTAATTTTTTCTTAATATATTTTAATAGATTTGAGTTGATAAGAACTGATTTAAATAAGAATAATCAAATTATTACACATATATTCGTTGAAAATCCGATTATGGCCCAACAAACTGAAAGATAACTCTTTCAAACGTGTGTAGGTGTTCATATTATCCCCTCAAGTTGTAAAGTCAATCACCACTTCTATTCTACCTTGGTGTTGACCATACTCGAACAGTTGGACTAACCTTCATATGATTCAAATATGAGCGTCTATTCTTATCCAAATGACCGACTATATATAAGTCTTAAATAAGCAAACAAATTAAAAATATACAAGTTCTACTTTCAGCTGGCCCGAAACATGGTCAAGTTACTCATTGAATTAGATATGTTTATATTTTGGGATTTACTTAAATAAAAATATTAAAAATATTTTTTAATAATTAAAATTTAATATATATAATTAATTAAATTATATTATTTTTATTAAAATTAAATTAAATAAATTAATTTAATTAAAAAATTAATAAATTAAATTTTAAATTAGTTTAAATTAATATTTTTTATAAAAAATTATTATAATATTTTTATTATAAAAAATAACTAAAATATTTTTATTATATATATATATTAATTTTAAAAATTTTAAATTTCATGAAATTTAAAATTTTTAAAATTAATATATATAATAAAAATATTTTAATTATTTTTGTATTTATTTTTTATAAAAAAATATTAATTTAAATTGATTTAAGATTTATTTTATTATTTTTTTTAATTAAATTAATTTATTTAACTTAATTTTGATAAAAATAATACGTTTAAATTAATTATATATATTAAATTTTAATTATTAAAAAATATTTTTTTAAAAATACGTTTTAAATATCTTTATTTAAATAAATAGCTTTTATGTTTTATTTTAGGTTGTCATAAACAAACACGTGTAATTGCAATAATTTTTGGCTAATAATATCTATAAAACATAAAACTTTCAAACGAATATCTAATAATTTTTAAAATGTTACGTAAGTTTGTATTTTATTATGAATAACAAAAGTTAAAAGAAATAAAAATTTTCAATATTTCTAGAGAAAAAAACAAAAATATGTGTATAAATAAATAATAAAATATGTGTATATCTGACTAAAATTATAATTTATAATTTTATATATTTTTATATTTATTTTTTTAATCAATTTTTATATAATAATAATTATGATAATTATATATTATATTTGTTTATATGATATATGTACGAAACAAATATATAGAAATTATGGATAAGTATGATTTTGGTTTCTAATGTAGAGGCCGAAAATTGATTTTGTTTTTGGCTTTTTTATTTTTGCTACAAAATGGTCCTAAAGATTTAACTTAGTTTTAAAATCGTCCATCAGACAAAAATGCCCTTCTCCTTTCTTCCCAATATCAACTAACACAGAACCAGAAACTGAAGCTAAACCAGACGTTGGAGCAGAAGCAGAAGCAACACCAATAAAACAATCAACCAGAAGCACAACAACAATAACAACAACAATTGGATAATGAAATTAGAAGAACCCAGAAACATCATCATCAGAAGAAACACCAAAAAATCATCATCATCATCATCGTTAAGAACTAGGAAAAAACAAGACCAGAAAAACAAGAACCCAGATGTAGAACTCAGAACTCAGAAAACAAAAAAATCATCATCATGCAATTACTATAATCAGAAACAATTACTAATTTATTATAATCAGAAGCAGTATCACCAATAATAAATTAACAACAACAACTGTGAATGGTGAATCAACAATGGTGAAGCAACAACAAAAGCAAAAATAAAAGCAGAAGTAGAAGCAGAAGCAGAAGGCAGAAAGCAAAAGTAGAAAAGCAGAAGCAACAACAGGGCTCGATGGCGACGGGACCTCACTTCAGCGGCGGCGACGGGACAGGACTCGATTTCTTCCTTGGGAGGTGCCAAACCCGCGGACAACTGCCCCTGATACGATGTGAGGAGCAGAGCCGCCGTCAGTGATTTCGCGGCGCGGAAGTAAGAAGTGCGTGACTAATCCACCACCACTCCTGGTGGCGGTCTTCCCTTAAAATTGAGACGGAGGACAAATCGGCGAGGGCTTGCAGGGGCAAGTGGCCGCTTCGGGAAGAGACAGGGAGAACTCGAACAGCGAACAGTAGAAGGTCGGGAGCCGGACGGCAGCGGCGGTGCCTCCATGCAAGCTTGCGACGGCCGGTGGCTGCGGGTTGGACGCAGGGGCGACGACGGGTGCACCTCTGAGGTAGCCCAAATTGTGCATATTTAAATTTGAATCAAAGAATGTTGATGTACAAGGAACAAGAATTTAGAAAATTATTATGATTTCTCTAAAAATAATGAAAGTTTAATCCTTGAAGCAAAAGAAACAGTAAAAGAAAAATAAAAACAAGGTCTAAGGCTCTAAGCATCAATGACTAGGGAGGTCAAACATGATTAAAAGCTCAAAGAGTTATTTCTCTAGTCACATGCTTGTGGTGTTCTTGTGTTAAGTAATCCTTGAGACAAAACATTTAGAGTCGAGATCAATTGCAGAGTACGCCAAAGGCTTTGAGCACCATTATCTGAAAAAAAATATTTAGAACTTAAAGAGAGTTCCTCAGTTAAGTGCTTGTGGTGTTTCTGTGTCAAGTAAAGTTTGAGACAAAACATTTAAAGTCACGGCTAGGCTCAAGGTGCAAATCACCAAAGAAAAATTGTTGTGTTCAAGATTAAATTGAGTTACAAAAGGTCAGAGAATTCATAATATTACCCGGATTCTAATTCCAGATGACAGTAACATTCTTCTAATTCAAAGAAGAGTGAGATGCCAAAACTATTCAGGATTGCAGTTGTAAACCCCACTATAAGAAGAGACATGGGCTTAATCGAACTCTCATTCTCATGCAAATTCACATCCTAAGCCTATATTAATTTTGGTTGCTTGAGGACAAGCAACAATTCAAGTTTGGTGTTGTGATGCGTGAGCATCTTTCCTATCTTTTCCTAGTGAATTTGCATCTAATTTGTTGAGTTTAATAAAGAATTAATTATCTTTTAGCCAATATGGATGCTACTTTGAGTCTTTTGCAATTTTGTTTATTTTAGGTAACATTCGGCTAGATTTGATGGAGTTTCTGCAGCACAAGAACAAAAGGAGATGGCAGCAAGGAGCGACGCGTACGCGTGACTGACGCGTGCACGTGATTTGGAGCTTTCCATGGCGACGCGAGCGCGTGACTGACGCGTATGCGTGATTTGAAGATTTGCTCAGCGACGCGTACACGTGACTGACGCATGCGTGTGACACGCAAAGAAGACCAGCGACGCGTACGCATGACTGATGCATACGCGTGACATACGCCACGTGCAAAAAATGCAGAAAAATGCTGTGGGCGATTTCTGGGCTGTTTTGACTCAGTTTTCAGCCCAGAAAACATAGATTAGAAGCTACAGAATGGACAAAATAAGTGGTCCCCACCCATCAACTGAAGACTTATTAATTAATTCTAATTTAAATTCAAATATTATTTTTAGGGAAAGATATTATTTTAATTTTAGAAGATAGATTTTAAATTTATTAGGATTAGATATAAAAGGATATGCAATATTAAACTTTTCATTCAATTCCACCTCAGCCCAATTTAAAATCCTAGTTTTCTTCTCTGAACCATGAGCAACTAAACCTCCATTGTTAAAGTTATGAGCTCTGTCTATTTGTATGGATTGATTTAATTACTTTTTCTATTTTAATTCATGTATGGATTTATAATTTAAGAATTGTTTTCGCTCTTTATCTTATGAATTTGGGTGGAACGGAAGTATGGCCCACTTTCTATTTGACTTCTTGTAAAACTTAGAAAAGCTCTTTACTTGAACAATAGCTTGAAAACATATTCTCCTAAATTTTATTTATCTGAATTTAACGGGATACGTGACATATAATCCTTTTATTTTTGGGTAATTAGAGTTTTTGTGGCATATAAACTGGAATTTGATCAGGCAGTTTCTAATTGGAATTAATTGACCAAGGAATTGGCAGTTAATGAATTTTAGAGGAGACTAGAAAGGTCTAAGGAATTAGGGTCTAGTCACAAATTTTGCCATAAATTAAATCCTACATGATTAAAATAGTTAGTAAGAAAAGTTAATCTAGAAGAATAGATAACTCTAAAACCTTAACTGTTTTCTCCATATTTTATTCCCAACTTATTTATCGGCCTTTCTTTAATATTCTTTATATTGTTTAATGTCCTTTGAACTCCTAACACTATTTTCTGTTTGCCTAACTAAGTAAGTCATTCAACCATTGGTGCTTGATCCATCAATCCTCGTGGGATCGACCCTCACTCACCTGAGGTATTACTTGGTATGACGCGGTGCACTTGTCGGTTAGTTTGTGGTTGTAAAATACTGCACCAAGTTTTAGAAGATGGAAAGGAAGCATGCAAAAGTGGAAGGAATACAAGATATTAGAGGAATTGCTAAAGCTGTCCAGCCTGACCTCTTAGTACTAAATCAACCATAATTTGAGCTACAGAGGTCCAAATAATGCGGTTCTAGTTGTGTTGGAAAGCTAACATCCGAGGCTTCACAATGATATATAATTTGTCATAGCTGCTCAGAAGATAGGCAACGCGCACGCTTGGATCACGCGCACGAGTGGATCACACGCACGCGTGACCTGGAGAAAACTCAATCCACGCGTACGCGCGGACGACGCGTACGTGTGACTTTGCCATGTGCTGGACATATCAGAAATCGCTGGGGGCGATTTCTGAGCTATTTTGACCCAATTTTTGGCCCAAAAAACACATATTAGAGGCTATAAAGTGGGGGAATGCATTCATTCAATCATACAACATTCATAATTCACAATTTTAGTTTTAGATGTAGTTCTCTAGAGAGAGAGGCTCTCTCCTCTCTCTAGGTTTTATGATTTGGGATTTAGGATTTCTTCTTTCAATTTCTTCTCAATTCCAGGTTCAATGTTTCTTTACTTTGGTTTCTCTTATATTTTTATTTATTCTATTACTTTGATTTATGGATTCCTATGTTTAATTTGATTTTATATTTAATATAATTTGAAGTATTTCAAATTTATGATTGCTTTCTTTTATTTATGATATAAATAATTTGGATTTTTCTCTCTTTACTTTGGTTGAGTAATTGGTGACACTTGAGTTATCAAACTCAGCTGTTGATTGAAAATTAGAATTTGCTGATTGATTTGGATCCCTCTAAAGCTAGTCTTTCCACAGGAGTTGACTAGGACTTGAGGAATCAAATTGATTAGTCCACTTGACTTTCCTTTATTTAGTAAGGGTTAACTAAGTGGGAGCAATAAACAATTTTCATCACACCTGATAAGGATAACTAGGATGGAATTTCCATTTCTTATACCTTGCAATGGTTTTCATGATAATTGATTTACTTTATTGCCAGTTTATTTTCCTGTTCTCTATTTCAAAAACCCAAAAATATACTTGTTTCCATAACCAATAATAAATCATACTTCCCTGCAATTTCTTGAGAGACGACCCGAGGTTTCAGTACTTTGGTTATAAATTTTATTGGATTTGCTTTAGTGACAACCAAAACTTTTATACGAAACGATTCTCTGTTGGTTTAGAAACTATACCTACAACGTGATTATTCTGATGAAATTCTTTACTAGCAGAAATCTGATTGTCAATTTTTTTAAGTTACTCCCAGACAGTGGTGCTCAAAGCCTTTGGCGTACTCTGCAATTGATCTCGACTCTAAATGTTTTGTCTCAAGGATTACTTGACAGATAAACACCACAAGCATGTGACTAGGGAAACAACTCTTTGAGCTTTTAATCATGTTTGACCTCCCTAGTCATTGATGCTCAGAGCCTTGGACCTTGCTTTTATTTTTCTTTTCCTGTTTCTTTTGCTTCAAGGATTAAACTTTCAATAATTTTAGAGAAATCATAATAATTCTCTAAATTCCTGTTCCTTGTACATTAACATTCTTTGATTCAAATTTAAATAACTGTTCATGTCATGCATTCAGAATCACAGAAAATACCATCACATTTAAGCAAATAAGACTATTCTTCAATATAGACCCACTTTCTCATGCAATATATCACTCCGGTATTTTTTTATTTTGATTCAAGCTCAGTGAGTAATACATGAGACATCTTTTCAGAATTAAAGAAGTTACGGGAAAACTAAACTAGACCTAGGATTCTAACTAATAAAGGATCATGCAACAAACAAAGCAAAATAGCAAAAAACCTGAACATATCATAGAAAAAGAGGGGAGGAATATAGAATGAAAGGAACTCAACCACCTTATTTATCCTAGTGGTCGTTTTATTCTTCAGGTTGTGCTCCTCCGTGAAGATGATTCGCCTTCCTTAGTGCCAAAAAATTAGACAGCAAAACTCTAAGCGAAGCGTCAACACCAAACTTAAAGGGTTCCTTGTCCTCAAGCAAAGAAGAACTAAAAACAAAAACAAATAATAAGATGGAAGAAGAATAAAAGGATAAAAGAACAAGAGAGCATTAGGGATTGGGAGAGAGAGAAAGAAAAGTAAAACTGGGTGGCGAACTAGTGTAGCTGTGTGGCGCAGGCGACGCGTACGCGTACGACACGCGTACTCATGGGGCGCGAAAATTTCATAATGATGTGTTAGCGTCAGGCACGCATCCGCGTGCCCTTGGTTTTGTGTGATTCACGCGAAGCCAGCCGCACACACGCACAACTCTCTGTTCGCGTGCCCTTGGGAACCACTATTTTCATACGACGCGTGCGCGTCATGCACGCGCACGCGTGGATGACCATTTGTGCAGATGACGCGCACGTGTCAGTGACACATACGCGTGAACAAATTTTGTGCTTCTAGCACACTTCCAGCCCTAAGCCAGCACAACTCTCTGCCAAAACACTTATTTACGTCGATTTTAAGGTCACGCGTACGTGTCGATGACGGATACGAGTGGAGTGCCAAAATCATGAATGATGCGCACGCGTGGGGTACGCGTACGCGTGGACTTGTTTGTGCGAAAGGCATCATTCCTGCGCCACTCCCGCACAACTCTCTGTTCATTTTTATTTTTCGTGCACACCCATCTGATGTGTACGCGTTAACGATGCTTGCGCGTCGTGTGCCCCTTTTTTTCTTTTTTTTATACAGTTCTTGTTCGAAAATAGTTACATGATCAGAAAATTAGTAAGAACTCAATAAAAATCAAATAAGTAAGAAAACTACTGCTACAAAAAATAACTAAGAATGAAAAGGAGCGATCATACCATGGTGGGTTGTCTCCCACCAAGCACTTTTAGTTAAAGTCCTTAAGTTGGACATGTGGTGAGTTCTTTGTCATGGTTGCTTTTGCTTGTACTGATCCAGAAATCTCCACCAATGTGCGTAATTTCAATGGCCACCGGGATTCCAAGCTAGGCACATAACGCCTTCGAGCAAGTTGAAGCAAGTGACAAGGTCCCAAGAGTATTGATTGTGGGAATGAATTTCAGGGTCCCAAACCTTGCTTTTATACCCGTCTTCTTGTGGATCACCATTGTTCCCACTGGGTGGCAAGAAATCTGAATTCTCATAGAGACATTCAAAACAACCTTCTAGACCCATTCAACTGAGTTCTACACCTATCATTGCACTTCAATTTGGAGCATGCAACCATATTGAACCTTGTTTGACAACTCTTACCACTAACCATCTTCCTCTTACTCTTAATACCACAAAGAGCTCTAAGTTGACCATCCGTCTCTAGTAGCCTATATTCAAGTGGGAAAGTAAGGGTTAAGGATAGGAATTTTACCCACTTGAATGTTGTATTGGATGGTAATGGCTTTGGGAGAGGTCTTGCAAGCTCCACTCCTTTGTGTTCTTCTTTGAATTCTTCCACCTCTTTGCAAGCTTCCTCAATTTTAACCTCTTCCTCTTGGTAGTTGTCTTCTAATTCAACCTCTTCTTCATTGCTTACCAAGGGCATGGGAGGTTGTGCATCTTCCTCTTCTTCCATATCTGAGGGTGGAAAGTTCTCTAATTCACTGGAGTATAAACTCCTTTGATTGATTTCCTCACTTTCTTTCATAGGATCTTGCATTGTATCTCTTGGGAAGGAAGTTGCTTGTTCCTCTTCCTGGTTTTTTTATCATTGACTGCACATATTTCTCTATATTTTTGACATTCGTCTTTATATCATGTAGGAATTCTTTCATGAGGAGCTCAATATCTGATGGTATTTGAGATGAATAAGGAGATGGTGGCTCTTGATATGCATAAGAAGGAGATGATGGTTCTTGATAAGAGTAAAAAGAGGATGATTCTTGGTATGAATAGGGAGATGGTGGCTCTTGATATGGGCAGAAAGATGATGGTTCTTGATATGGATAGAGAGGTGGTGGTTCTTGGTATGAATATGGAGATGGTGGTTCTTGATATGAATATAGAGGTGGCGGCTTTAGATAGTTGGAACATGGAGCATTGAAGTTTCTTTGATTTTGACTTTGCTAACCAAAATTTGGATAGTTCCTCCATCCACCATAATATGAATCTCTACTTGGGTGTGAGTAGTAACCCATGTGATCTCTCTCCATCATTTTTTCTTAGCATAAAACACTAAACAGAATTAAACGCACCATGTGGTAAAACAGGAAAGCAAAGAAGACAAAACAGATTTTTGTTTGAAAAGGAATAAAATAAAGAATAATAAAAATAAAAAAATTTCGAAAATAAATGAAAAAAAGTGAACTATAAATTCAAGAATTAAACAAAGAAAGATACTAGGATTTTAACAAAATATTTTTTTTAAAAAAAATTACTACAGGGACACCAAACTTAATTTTTTTAAATAAAATAAATCATTTTTTTAGAGAAATAAGTTAAATGAAATTAAAGCAAAAACGCCTAATCTAAGAAATCAAACAACTAGTAGTTGTCAATCATAATCAATCCCCGGCAACGGCGCCAAAAACTTGGTGCGGTATTTATAACCCACAAACTAACCGGCAAGTGCACCGGGTCATACCAAGTAATACCTCAGGTGAGTGAGGGTCGATCCCACAAGGATTGATAGATCAAGTAACAATGATTGAGTGATTGGCTTAGTTAGGCAAGCAGAAAATGGTTTTGAGATATTCAAAATGTTTAAAAAGTGACTTCCAAATATCAGAAGACATGCATGCAAGTAAATAAGTTGAAGATAAAGTATTGGAGAAAACAGTTAAGGCTTCAGAGTTATCTATTTTCTGGATTGATTTTTCTTACTAACTATTTTAATCATGCAAGCTTTAATTTATGGCAAACTATATGTGACTAAACCCTAATTCCTTAGACCTTCATACTCTCCTCTAAAATTCATCAACTGCCAATTCCTTGGTCAATTAATTCCAATTAGAGGGTGATGATCAAATTCCAGTTTATATGCCACAAGAATCCTAATTATCCAAAAATAAGGGGATTATATGTCACGTATCCTGTTAAGTACAAACAATTAGAAATTTAGAATAATATGTTTTCAAGCTGTTGTTCAAGTAAAGAGCTTTTCCAAGTTATACAAGAACTCAATTAGAACATGGGTCATACTTCCGTTCCAGCTAAATTCATAAAATAAAGAATGAAAATAATTATTGAAATATAAATCAAAACATGAATTAAAATAGAGAAATAATAGTATCAATCCATACAATAGACAGAGCTCCTAACCTTAATAGTGGAGGTTTAGTTGCTCATGATTGAGAGGGAAAATAAGGACTAAGGTAAAATGTACTGAGTTCCAATCTGATGGAATCCGAAATGTAAATTGGTATAGAATTCTCTAATGGAATCCCCCGGAATCCCCCTAATAGAAGAGAAGTCTCCTCTTTTTATAACTAATCCTAATTAATTTAAAATCTAATTTTTAAAATTAAAATAATATCTTTTCCTGTTTTAAAAATCAAATTTGAATTTAAATCAGAATTAACTAACTAGTCTTCTATTGCTGGGTGGGAACCACTCGTTTTGTCTATTCTGCAGCTTCTAATCTGTGTTTTCTGGGCTGAAAACTGAGTCAAAACAATCCAGAAATTGCCCCCAGCGTTTTTCTGCTTTTCTACACGTGGCATATGTCATGCGTACGCGTCAGTCACGCGTACGCGTCATTGGTCTTCTTTGCGTGTCACACGCACGTGTCAGCCATGCGTACCCGTCGCTGAGCAAATCTTCAAATCACGCGTACGCGTTAGTCACGCACATGCGTCGCCATCGAAAGCTCCAAATCACATGCACGCGTCAGTCACGCGTACGCGTCGCTCCTCGCTGCCATCTCCTTTGATTCTTGTGCTGTAGAAACTCCACCAAATCCAGCCAAATGTTACCTAAAATAAACAAAATTACAAAAGACTCAAAGTAGCATCCATATTGGCTAAAAGATAATTAATTCTTTATTAAACTCAACAAATTAGATGCAAATTCACTAGAAAAAGATAGGAAAGATGCTCACGCATCAGTAGCATATTTTTTATAGATTTTATGTCATTTACAGGTTATAGCTGCAATTACATATCAAATCATCACTGCAGATACAGAATTTGCAAAGATCCCACTTATAGCTGTGAGGGAAATCTACCAACGAAAGGTCTGTTCTAATATACAGACTTTGCTTTTGATCACTTAGGCAGTTATAGTTACTGTTACTAGAATCTGGTTCATAAGGAAAATCTAGCTAATTGCAGCGAATTTGGAGTGGCTCTTCATATTACTGGCTCAATTTCCGTTACTCAACACAAAGCGAATATGGTGATGTTATAAAAAAACATAGATCTTTTATGTTATAATTTTATACACTTCAATTAGTAGTTGATACTCATAGGTTTTTTAATTTATATGTTTGGTAGAAAAAATCATTAAAGAGGACTCCAACACAATTAGAATTGTTTGCGAAGACCCACAAACACAAGGATGAGATATAGGTGAATAAGAAATCAAATCATGTTGAGGTGAATCTGTCTTAATCAAAATATATATCTCTCCCTCTGTATGTATTATTTTAATATTGCATTAGGGCTAGTGGTTCAACTCATAGGGCTGTTCTGTTTCAGCTCATAGGGCTATTTGATTCTCTTCTATTTATAGGGTTGTTCTATTTATAGGGCTACTTGCAAATATTATGTTTCTATTTCTTCCTCCAATCCATATTATTCTCTTTACTTTCAACATTAAATAGAAATCTTTAACTAAAAACATAATAACTTTAACTTATTAATCTGTTTGATGCATGTTGAAAGTATGTACTATGTAGTGAACATTTTCTTCCCAGTTTCCAAAAACATCCCCTTTGTTAGCGCTGGATTGGTTTGGTTGTGCTTCATCTTTCCTGAATATCTGAAATGCTTCCTTTGTGTCTGCTGACATAAAATTAAACAAGGTTGAAAATATTTTTGGGTTTGTTATTCTTGTGACTAGCTGTATGTCAGTGATCTGTAGTAGACTTAGACAGCATCTAACCTACGTCAGTGATCTTTAGTAGACATTATGGCAGCATTTGGTGAGCATTTTTGCCTAACTGGCTGCTTAAGTTCCTCATAATATGCTAGTTGTAAGTTGGATTCATTTGTTGTCACAACTTTATTCTCTAATAGTTTACTAAGTTCATTGAGTCTTTGAGCTTTGTAATTGTTACTTAACATGCTTTATTTTTAGTTTTCAAAGAAGCACTTAACATATACTTTAATTTTCTACATGTATGGCAGGATGAATTTAAGAATCCTATAGAACAGGCTACACAAAAAGCATCTGAAGAAGAAAGTAATGCACCAAATGAGATGGATGTGTGGTGTGAAATAGCCAGAGTTAAAAAGGAAAGAATTTATGGACTTGGAATAGAATCCACTGCAATTGAAAAAAGACCTAGTTATTGTGGCTCCAGTTCTCAGTCATCCGATTGGTTGCGAAGGTCAGAACATGAAGAAATAATAAAGAAAGTGCAAGAAGAGAACGTTGACTTGAAAACTAGGTTGGAAAAGACAGAATGAGGACTTAAACTCACTAACCGTATGCTTCAAGAAATGATGAAAAAGCTTAATTTTAAAATTTTTATTCCTCAACTAGAAGGTGGAAAAACAAATATAGGAGAGGATGAAGATGGTGAACGTACGTCTGAAGAGTGATTAGTAGTTGTGATGCTAGTTAGTTAATAGACTTTAAATGATGTAATTAGTAATATGAGAGTGTTGCGTACTTATTATTGTTGTCTATGATATTGAATTGATGAGCTATTTTGGTTATTGTTTAAGTGTGTTATGATATTTTAGTTATTATTTAAGTGTGTTATGATATTTTGGTTATTGTTTAAGCGTTATTTACTTTTATGTCTTAAAGTATAGGTTTTTTATTGATGTTTTTCAACATTTGATGGCATAAATGTAAAAGTTTAGTAAAAATTATAATTAAAAAATTATGGTAGAATAAAATGCTTGGTTGCTAATTAGCGACCGATTTAGCAACGTTTTGCTAAATTACAGGTCCACCCTTAGCGACCGAATTAGAGATTGAAAGATTGGTCACAAATTAGCAACCGATTTAGTGACCGAAATATTGGAGACCGAAAAACACTGGTCACAAATTAGCGACCGATTTATTAGTGACTGATTTAGCGACCAAAAATTCGATTGCAAATTAGCGACCGATTTATTTAGCAACCGATACTATGTGGTGAGGGGTTGGTGACCTTGTTAACAAATCGGTCGCTAAAGTTTAGCGACCGAAGTTGGTCGCTATTTTCTGATTAGCGACTATAGATTTAGCAACCACCCAAATCGGTCGCTAAATCAGTCGCAAAATCAGTCGCTAATCCGATAATTTCTTGTAGTGAGGTGAAATATCACTCAATATGTGAACATGTACAAAAGAAAAATATTAATATTCAGTTTGTTAAATTAGATTATCAATTACCTGATATTTTTGGAGTAAGTTTCTGTTATTTTAATGCTCAATTACATCATATCATCACTTACTTTATCCTAACTCAAAGTGATTCCTTCCAATGAGTGACATTTTGTGATACACTAGTGTTGTATTCTCTTATTCAAGGGATTCACATCTCTTTTGCATATTTGATTATGAGGTACACGTATAAGTATGTGAAGAGTGAGAAAAATGCTTCTTTGTCTTATGTTCTTTTTCTTACAAATATTTTTGTATATTATAATATTGATTTATTTGTTGAAATTACCAAGGGGCATAACTCATTCTTGAAAGAAGGTAATGCAATGAGAAGAACTATTGAACAATACACTACCATTAAACTTCCTAAAGATTTCAGAATGTCAAACTTTCCCACTGATCTGAAGAGGAAAATCAAAGGTTCAAGATTAAGATTCTTTCTGGCATTGTTAAAGATGTGCTCCATGAAGTCTCCAACCTTGCTAATTTGATGATTATGCATATCAAAATACAAAGGATTGATGAAGCTGACTTTGAGTTGAAAATAAGAAAATTCAAGCAAAGGATGTGAATAGTTGAGAAACACTTCAAAGAGCTCAATAATTTTTTTTACTTTTTTGAGAAAGAAGAAGAAAAAAGTTTAGCTAAGGGATCTGACTCTAATACTTAAAGAATATCTCTATGCTGTTGATGTTATTTTTGTGAGACTTTTTAAGTTTTATCTCTTGTTTGATTTTCTGCACTATTTTATAGATGACTTTATAATTCTTAAACTGTCATTTATTATGAACTGCTATGATTTATATCTTGCTATAAGTACCTTTTTGGTTTTTCTCTATAATGACAAAAGGGAGAAAAATTAAAGAGATTAAGCTATTTTCTAGTTTTATGCATAAATTTGACT
This sequence comes from Arachis hypogaea, assembly GCF_003086295.3. NCBI lineage: Eukaryota > Viridiplantae > Streptophyta > Magnoliopsida > Fabales > Fabaceae > Arachis > Arachis hypogaea. The sequence continues at coordinate 90,802,308 of NC_092039.1, forward strand.
TTTTGTTTTTAGGTTTTTATATCTCTCTTGCTTGCTTTATTCCGGTACTTATCTTCTGTCTTTGCTTGCTCTAATATTAACATTTGGGTGCTGACTTTTTTTTTGCTCTGATACCTAATAGTCACATGTACCATATTTTGTTTAATTTCTTCTCTTTTTTATGTATGTTGTTTTAATTTAGGCTCCAGTTCCAAAGCATGTGCTTTTACTCTTGATTGGTTGAATACTCATAAACAGGGAAAGCTTGTTGAAAATTTAGGGAAGTTATTCATTAATCTCTCCTTAAATTCAGTTTAATCATGTTTGTCATCAAAGAAAAAATATTGAATAAAGAATTGATTAATTACATTATGATGACAAATATAAATTGATAATTTTTATATTATAACTAATTATTATGATGAGCAATGGACGAGTCAATTAAAGATGACCAAACTAGCAAACTTGGGTTGTGCATAATAATAATAATAATAATAATAATCATCATCATCATCATCATCATCATCGTCGTCATCAAAGATGATATCAAGCCATATGATCAAGCCAAGGAAAAAAAAAGATTTTTTCTATTTAGTGCCAACAACTACACCATTAATTGTGCAACAGTTAGCTTGATCAAATAGGTGATGTTTCCAACATTGAAGAAGTAATCAAAGACCTATAAAATATTCATCCAATGAAGAAGGCAACCCGTTCGAGCTAATTTGATCATATACACACAATCGTTGTTTCTTGTTTTTGAGTGTGGTTTTACTTTTTCTATCTAAAATTAAGCTTATATTAAGAGATACAAAAGGTAAAGAGAGTTAATCACACAAAAGTCATTTATTCTTTACTTAGTATTTGATTTCAAAAGTATACTGGATTAAAGTGTACTTGGTTCTTCTTATCTAAGTTAGGTTAGCACTTAGAGGTTACTAAGTTTAGGTTAGCTTAGGTGTGTTACAAGAGTGTGAGTCTCATGGAATTAATGTTTGTAATCAATCTTGATTATAGTAAAAATTTTAGCATTGTTGTGGTGGAGACTAAACGTAGGTCACATTATACTTTATGGCATGGTTTTACTCTTCCACATCCCTCATCTCTTCTAATTTCTTTTCTATTTTATTTTACTGCTGCAGGATGGGATAAACATTTATCATTTAATGAACTTACCAATATATTTTTTTCTTAACAAACAGATTGAAGATTCTAGGGATAAACATATGTGCTATATTTCACAAGTTTATTCGCGAGTGGCCATCCTTAGCCACCAATAGTGGTACCGCCAGAAAACTTGCATTTATTAATTTTATTTTACACTTTCATATACATGTTCCAAACTAGCGATGTCAATATGCTTAACATTATAGAGCCTTGGCCATTCTTTATAAGGCCAAAAAAATAAAAGGCCTTATAGCTAATAGGACTAAATTTACAAAAAGCCCACAAGGCTAAAAGTCCTAAAGCTACCCATGGGCTATCTAGTCCTTTTTTTACGTTGCTCTTTCAATTTCCATCTCAACAACACATAAAAAATTATACAATATATATAAAGAAATTAAATATTTTATTTACTATTTCATCACTCTTCTCCTTATTATCCACTAAATAATGGCCCTAGTAGAAAACTAAAACACCAACGAATTCCTAATTGAATTGCATGCAATAATAGTAGTAGTGTATATCAAATAATAAAATTCTAACAAGATCAAATAAGTTCAATTATGAACTATAAGAACAAATTTACCACTTAAAATAAAGTTTACACAAAAATTCATCATCTAAATTCATGAATATAGAAGAGAATGCATCGATTTTGTTGACACTTTTTCTTCACGAATTTCACTAATGTCATAATCTAAAATCAACCAATTAAAAAATAATTAGAAACTCAATTTAAAATGTTATTTAAAAAAATATCCCAAATTTTTACTATCATGTTTTAGAACAAATCCATAGAACAAATCCATGTAACCAATTCCTTGTGACAAATAAGTATTTGGATGTGCTTACGAAGGGTGAAACTTCTGTATTTTGTTAAAACACGCCTATCAATACTAAATGCATACTCAAATACTACCATAGTGATGAGAATATCCAAAACATCTTTGGCTATAACATATGGGGTGAAAAATCTATCCTTATTAGTCTTTCAAAAATTCAGCACATCATACTTCAAATCATCTTCATTGATGTAAATCAAACCTTTCTTTAGATAAGTCTCCAATTCATCTTTATCCGTAGAAGTTTGAATTTCACAGTCAAATTCTTTAAACTCTTAAAAGATATATTATAAAGATAATTTACGTAACGAATAGACATAATAGGAGAAAAAAATACTAGATTAGAATTAAATGCCTTCATCACTATTTTGCTCTTCTTTGTAAGCCTTCTTTCTTTAGGTGACTTAGGAGATTAGTTACCACTTTGATAAATTGTTGAACCACTAAAAGTATTTATATATTCTTCATACAACTTTTTCAATTTCTCTAATATTTCATTTGTCTTTGATTCAGAGGTTGAAGGATCTAATTTTTTGTAACAAAATCTCAAAAAAATTAATTTTAATTGAGTATTGAGAATTGCCCCAAAAGGCAAGACGATGCTATAGTCTTTCCAATATTTATCGAACTTCACCTTTATTCTCAAAGCCATGTTCATAATAATAGCATTATCACTAATTAAATTGTCTTCCAAAAGGCTTTCAATTTTTCAAACTTGCATAAATACAAATTTGATGTTGGATATAATTAACCCAAAATTATGTTTGTAGTTTCATAAAATGGCTCCAAGAATTCACACATTTTTTTTATAAGCTCCATTCTTCATTTGTCAGACAATGCTAATTATAAAACCCGTAAAATTAGTAAATAATTAGTTAATAAATTAATTATTAATTAAAGAAATTAAAAAATAGAATTTCATAGTTTATTGAGATAGAGCTAATTAAAATAAAAATTTTGACACTAATTTTAAAAAATTTGGCCTAAAAATTAAACCAAACAGGTCAAACCGAATAAACCGGACTTGTATTGGGCCCAAAGCCCAACCAAATCACCATATAAGTGAAGAGCAAGCTCTTCTTCCTTCCCAAATCAAGGAAAACACGTTGAACACAGAGGGGGAGAAGAAGAAGCTTCAAACCCTAACCTCCTATTCAAACTCACATAACTTTCGATCCGGAGTTCCGATTGACGAGCCGCCAGTGGCCACGCGTTCGTCTCGGAATTCTATACAAAATTCATCCAACAATTTGGTAAGGAAATTCTAATTTCATGCCTAGTCTTCCCTTTTTCAGTTTTGTAATTTGAGTTTTGGAATTTGAGAGATTTTGTGATTTTGATGGTTTAGGGGTACTCTAGCGATAGATAATTACTGGGTTTTTCCCATGTCATCCATGGGCAAGGTGAGAAACTCATATCTCTTGTGAATACTTTAATTTTTTGAAGTTTAGGTATTAATTTATGGTTATGAATGGAATTATATGAATTGATTGAAATTATGTTAAATTGGAGATTGAATTGGCGAAATTGGATGCTTGTGAGTGAACCTTGGAAGCTGAATTTTGATTGGAGAGGTTTGAAGCCTTGGGTTTTATGGAACTGTGGTCAATTGTGATGTTTTGGAATTAACGGAAAATCGACCAAGGTATGATTTCGATTTTTCGTAACTAAAATATAATGTGTCGTGAAAATTTACGTTAGTTGATCGTAGGATAAGCATTGAATTATTGTGTTGTTGATGATTGTGATGGATTGATATGCATAAGAATTAGTGAGTTTGAGGTTATTGTTGTGCCATATTGGTTGTGGTGTTAGTGTTGTATTTGATAGAGAAAATTGATGATGTATATGATAATGATAATAATGATGATGTATATTGAACTTGAATGGTAGGATTATGTTGTTGCTGAAAATGAATTATTGTGTGGAAGTGATGATATTTGTGAAATTGGGGTTATATGGAGTAAAATTAGTGTGTTGAGGAGTGTTTGGACTTGGTTTGATATGATTTGGTAATTTTAAAAAGGGTTAAAATGAAATTGTTGTGAAAATTGAGGTTTAGAAACATTTGAGAATTTTGTGAAAAGTTTATTTTTGGCCAAACTTTGGTGAGCCATAACTTAGTTTCCAAACCCTCAATTTCTATCAAACTTATTTTATATGAAAATTGGGTTCGTGAGGTTTATGTCATTCAAAGAACGGATGAAAAATGATTTCTAACGAAAAAGTAATGCACGTCAAAAGTTTGGTGTGTAAAGTTGAAATTTTGCAGCATGCAAGATTTTTGCCAACTTTACATAACTTGCGTACGTGAGCCTCCCACGCGACGCGGGCGTTCAGTTCGGGTTGGCTATCCCGCGTACGCTAGAGGTTGCGTGCGTATGTGAGTAGGGGAAAACGCACCCACGCGTACGCGTGGTCCACGCGTACGCGGGACCCCTATTTTCAGCAAAGTAAATTTTATGCTTTAAAAGTAAATTTTGAACTTCTAAACCTCTATTTTTACTCTCCAGTGTCCTAAACTTAAATTTAATTATAGGGGGAATTGAACATTGAGAGGATAATAACGTGCGAGTGAAGAAAGTTTGTGAAAGGGTGATGTAAGTTGAAAAGTTTAACGGGAATGTTGGTTTGTAAATAAATGTGATTGTGGCCCCGGATAGTAGGCAGTGGTGATGTCCACTTGCTCCGGGTATGAGATAGGGAAGAAGAATTATGAAAAATGAGTTTAATTATGGAGTTTTGAATGAATGTATGTTTGTGATACCTGGGCAGTAGTAAGGATTGTGGTTCGTCCTACTTGTTCTAGGTTAGTGTTTGAGATTTGATCATAATAATGATTGATTTGAACTGAATGAATGTATGTTTGAGATCCTGGGCAATAGAAAGGATTGTGGTTCCTTCCGCTTGCTCTAGGTCAGTGATTGTGATGCCTGGGTAGTAGCAGTAAAGTGATTATTCCACTTGCTCCAGGTTGAGCTTTTAAACAGTCGCCTGGGTAGTAGCCGTAGTAGTGGTTATTCCACCGACTCTGGGTTAAGCGGATAGTAGTAAGGGGATTGTAGCTCAAATCCACTTGCTACGCAATGAGTGTTTCTGTCCATAGTTAACTGCCAAGACTTGTCGGATTGACTATATAACCGACAGATGATATCATCAGCCATAGAACAGCCATGCATTATATACATTTCTGTATCTTGTTTGATTTTGTATTAATTGAGCTTGCCTATGTGATTATTATGTCTACTTGCTAAACTTGCTACCTGTTATAATTGTATTCTACTTGTGTTTGTTTTGTCTGTATTTTGGTTGTTTGTGCTATGAAGTTCTGGAGGAATGGAGGAAGGCAAGAAGCTAAAGAATCAAGTTAGGGATCGCCTTTGACTTTGTTTATAGCTTATTTATGGTTGTAAAAAATATTTTTAAGTTGAATCCGTTGTTGGAAGTTCTAAGATTGCCTTTGACTTTTTCGAGACCTTATATATTAATTATGTGGGCACTGTTACTATACCGAGAACTTCTGGTTCTCACCCCATACAATATTTGTCGTTTTCATATGCAGGGCGTGGGGCACCTCACTAAGGCATTCTGGAAGTTTCTGAAGCAAAGAACGCTTGCCTTATGGGTTTCTATTTTGTTTTATATATATATATCTTCATTACATAGATTATATTATGTCCCTCTTAGATGTTGATTTGGAGAAATATGTTTTGTAAGATGTATTTTGGGACTTTTGGGTTTATCTTGTATATACTTAAAATATTCTCCGGCCAACCTTGCCTTCGTTGATGTGAGCGTTACGATTTTTGTTTTAGACTTTCCTTCAAAGGCTTCTCATTATAAAATTTCTTTCAACTATTTATATATATTTTTTTACTTTTATAGGTCGTAATACCTTGCCACCTCAGTTTTATGTCTTAAGCATAAGACTCGATGTAGTAGGGTGTTACACTAATTATAAGCTCCATCTATGACAATAAGGATGTTAAATATTTTTTAAAATCTGATTGCACTTTCCAACATCATATATGTAGAGTTCTATTGAGTTGGAACATCTAGATTTAGATCAACACCTTCTTCAATATCTGCTTGCTGCACACAATCTTTAAATGTTATCATTCTCCTATCTAAAGTTTTGACATATTTCACACTCTCTTTAATTTCAAATAAAGCTTCAACGGCCACCTTTAACCCTTCTTGAACAATCAAATTCAAAATGTGAGTGGAACAAGATATATGAAAATATTCTCCATTACAAAGCAAACTATTCTGTTTATGTAGAATTTTCAAGATGTTTTGCATGTTATTATTTATAGAAGTATTATTCAAAATAATAGAAAATACTTTCTTATCTATACCTTATTGCTTCAAAGAGTTAAATAAGACTGCTTCTAAATCAGTCCCAATGTGGAGAGGAATCATTCGACAAAAAATTAAAATCTTGCTCATTAGTCAGTAATTCTCATCAACAAAGAGAGCTGTCAGATGATGTCCACACATTATATATCAAATAAATTCTATTAGGTATCCTAGATATCTTCTACTTTAATTTTTCTTTTTTTGTTGAATAAATCATTTTAACATCTGATACTAAAGTGTTTTTAGAATGCATTACAATCGTTGGACTAACACAATTAATCCAATCTCTAATATACTCATACTTAGCAAAGCTAACCGCAAGATCATGTTTAACTATAACTTGAGCTAGTTTTTTCCGATAAATATTTTGGTCAATTTTGGTTGGAGGACCCTCTATATCATCATCAAATCTAATACTGAGGGGTATGAATTTACAAGAAACTATATGATGACTCAAATGAAAAGTCCCGTAACTATTTTTAGTTTTCGGATTCCTCTTAATTTTCTATTCATGATTACAAAAGTTGCATGCAGCCCTTTCAACATCATCTCTATTTTTTTTAATTTTTTAAAAAATCTCCAAACATTCAATTTTTTGCCAGAGTTAACACTACTAAAAATTTAAATAAGAGTATCAGAAATAATCTCATCATCCATATTTATAAATTTCTTAATCATATTTAGATAATCAAAACTCCATTTATCAATTTTCTAATCTCATGTGATAATTGAAACCAATAAAACAGAGACATAGATAATATAAAACAAAGCATGAGAATATCTATTAGATACATATAACATAGAGAAAAAATAACTGTCATTCAAAGAATGGAACTTGAGTTCATAGTTCAAGTGGTATAAGAACTTAACAGATCCAACAATAGATTAGTAGGGATGGATCAGAGATAAATTAGATAATCAAAACTAGCATTCTAATTCATGAAAAATACAACGAGATTTGATTGACAGGTTGAGTTCTTACAAGTAAAGTAGAAACTCATAAAGAGGGAAAGAAGAAGAAAAAGAAGAAAAACTCACTTCTGAAGTTCTGAATCAGTTTTGCACTTCTCTCCTAACACAGGGAGGAGGAGAAGAGTAGAAGAGAGAAACACTAGGAGTTAGGTCTCTAATTTTTTTATTCTTTTCCTTCTCTCTCTGATTGCACTGAATCATTGATAGATAGAGTTAGGTCTCTAACCACACCACTAATTTTGTCTTCTTTGAATACTCGCAAGTCAAAGACTCGTGTAATAATGACGACATCGACAAAAGCACATAAATTTTTGTTTGACACTTCGACGATGCATAAGAACTAGGAGGACCTTTTCTAATTTTTTTTAGGGCCAAACCTATTCCAATTTTTTTTGGGGGCTTAATTACGGTCAAGACCTTATAAAATATATTTTTGTAGTTTTAGGATTGTGGATTAAAATTACGTTGAAAGGTTTAAGATTAGTCTTAGGACCTAGGCTCAATGCTACTCCAAATTATGTGATTTAACTTGTTTTTTTAAATAAAAGTATTTTTATTTTTTTATCACAAAAATCTCTATTTTTATTTTTATATAGTAAATGTTGTTATTATTTTAAAATTATTTGTTATTTAAAAATTATTTTAAAAGTGTTATTTTTTTATTATCTATACTGATTTTAAAAAAAAGTATTATGGTAGAGAACTTTATTAACATTGAGAATTTAAAATAAAATTGTGAAAAAAATATGTTGTAATTTAGCTATTTTTATTTGTATTTAAATTATAATTAGATTTTTACTTATCATTGTTTTGTTAGATTAATTTTAATTAGTTTATTTTTTTTTACAAAAAATAAATTAAGACTAAGTCGTCAGTATGTCAATTTACCATAAAAGACTATTATTTTAGATCCATTTTATTTTAACAAACCTAGGTAATTCTATTTTATTTTTTGAGCAAGTCTTGATAGGTGGAGTAAAATGAAATAAGACGAGACAGACAAGACAGATTATTCACTTTAATCCCTTTAACAAATATATTGAAAATTATTTATTTATTTATAATTACTAAAAAATTTGTAAATATAATCTCATATTTGTTATAAAATTATAGTGTGAAAAGCCTACCATTTAATGTACTAAAGTTACATAATATATGTTTGTACTAATAGCAAGTAAGTAGGTTAGGTAATCAATAGTTTAATTGTTAGGATTCAACTTTTATCTACAGATAGTTGCTATAGATGATAGTTTTAGGACTACAACAAGCATAAGAGAGTTAGTTATTAGCTACATAATTTTGTTAGTTTTTGTGTCTAGTTTTTTTGCCTAATTTTTGTGTAATACAAAATATATTCTCATAAATTATCAAGTATTATATTGTGATGATATTATTAATATACAATTCTCTTCTTCTCATATATAAATTTCTACTTCTATTTATTTGACTTCATCATATTTTCACAATAATATTAAATTTGATGGTTTTATGGTGTTTAACTTGTTAATTATTTGATATAAAAATTAAAAGTAAGGTCCATAATGGCCTCTCTCACCTTTTTACATAATGGCCTCTCTCACCTGTTTAGATAATTTAGGAACTAATGTGTTAGATACATAAAATTTTTCATTAAATTTAATGTAGGTGTAATTGTAACATACTATATGTAAATTATTATTATTATTATTATTATTATTATTATTATTATTATTATTATTATTATTATTATTATTATTGATACGGCCATTATAAATTCGATGTCATAATTCGGTATTATACACAATAACTCGGCATTATGTACCATAATTCGACATTTTACGTTATAACTCGACGTTATACGTTATAATCAGACTCAACAGAGTACATCCTGGAATAAAAAGTCCGACCAGACATAATCACTTATTAAAACCTATTAACTGCACTTCAATTCAGATGATCAATAGAAACGTAACTGACCTATTTTATCTCGCCTATAAAGGTATGATATTTTATCTTCAAACGATACACTGAATTCTCAGTACTAACTTAAGTATCGGAATGCCTTTTGCAAGTACACTCCCCCTCTGTTCATACTCTCCGTGACGTGATATCTTTTTGGACGAAGAGCTCGGATCATCCCAATTTATAGCTCGACGTTGAAGGCTAAAGCTCGGCGTTGACTCCCATAGCCGAGGTCACGTCCAGGTTATCCACACAAGAACAATTGGCACCTACCGTGGGGCCTCGAAATAAACACCCTTCTTTCTATAGGCCCCATTTTCTTCCAACGACTTCAAACTTACCTGCACCGTTGTAAACAAATGTCATATAGTAAATCATTAAGGCCCGAAAAAGGCCGATTTATATCTATTTTCTGACTTATATCTATTATATCTATTTGTCGATCTATATCTGTTTTTCCGATCTATATATGTTACTTCTATTTTTCAATTCATATCTGGTATATCTATTTGCCGATCTATATCTATTTTTCTGATATATATCTGTCATCTCTATTTTTCAACTTATATCTGTTATCTCTATTTTTTCGATCTATATCTGTCATCTCAATTTTTCGATTCATATCTGGTATATCTATTTGCGGATCTATATCTATTTTTCTAATCTATATCTGTCATCTCTATTTTTCAATTCATATCTGGTATATCTATTTGCCAATCTATATCTGTTTTTCTGATCTATATCCGTCATATCTATTTTTCAACTCATATATGGTATATCTATATGGCGATCTATATCTGTCATCTCTATTTTTCAACTTATATCTGTTATCTCCATTTTTTCGGTCTATATCTTCCATCTCTATTTTTCAATTCACATCTGGTATATCTATTCGCCAATCTATATCTGATATCTCTATTTTCTGATCTATGTCTGTCATCTCTATTTTCTGATTTATGTCTGTTATCTCTATTCTCCGATCCATATCTGATATCTCTATTTATCGATTTATATCAATTATCTCTATTTGCCAATTTATATCTGATATCTCTATTTTTTCAATTTATATCTGTTATATCTATTTGCCGATCTATATCTGTTATCTATGTTTTTTTATCTATATCTGCCATCTCTATTTTTCGATTTATATATCTGTTATATCGATTTGCCAATTCATATCTGTTATCTCCATTTGCCGATCTATATTTGTTATATTTATTTTTCGATCCATATCTATCATCTCTATTTGTCGATCTATATCTGTCATCTCTATTTGCCAATTCATATGTTATCTCTATTTGCCGATATATATCTGTTATATCTATTTTCCGGTCTATATCTATCATCTTTATTTGCCGATCCATATCTGTTATCTTTATTTTCTGATTTATATCTGTTATCTCTGTTTTCCAATCTATATCTGGTATATCTATTTGCTGATCTATATCTGTATTTCTGATCTATATCTGTCATCTCTATTTTCTGATTTATATCTGTTATCTCTATTCTTCAATCTATATATGATATCTCTATTTTCTAATCTATATTTGTCATCTATATTTTCTGATTTATAGCAGTTATCTCTATTTGCTGATCTATATCTGTTATCTCTATTTGTCGATCTATAATTGTTATATCTATTTTTTGATCTATATCTATCATCTCTATTTGCCAATCCATATCTGTTATCTCTATTTTCAAATTTATATCTGTTATCTCTATTTTCTAGTCTATATCTGGTATATATATTTGCCGATTTATATCTGTATTTCTGATCTATATCTGTCATCTCTATTTTTCGATTTAGATCGGTAATCTCTATTCTTCGATCTATATTTGATATCTCTATTTTCTGATCTATATCTGTCATCTCTATTTTTTATTTATATCAGTTATCTCTATTTACTGATCTATATCTGTTATCTCTATTTGCCGATTTATATCTGTTATCTCTATTCTCCGATCTGTATCTGATATCTCTATTTTCTGATCTATATCTGTCATCTTTATTTTTTTCTCAATAGTAACTATCAGCCATTGGAAAAATTGATTCCCTGCTGCCATTTGTGCTTATGCCTCCCTACCCTTCCTGACGAACAACTGTTGCAGTCTCTCGTAAGTGCATCGCACGATGGCCGAAAATGGGCAAATAACAGGTACCCTTAAGTACTGCATTAATTGCACTTGAACAGATTCGTTGTCATATGCCTAAACCGGCGATCGCCGTCGTAGTGTGGCAAGATCTCTTTATTGAACCTACTAGCCAATCCTCCATCTCTCGTGACAAACATCTCAAGGCGTCCATATACCACTCGTACCAAGCTTTGCTTGGACAATAAGAAGCATTTATTAGATATCGCTTGCCCTCAGCAGACTTGAAAGGAGACATAAAGTTTACGGCCATGTGCCTGATGCAATAAGCATGAAACGCTCTAGGAGGCTACCAGCCCCTATCGTCGGCTCTCAGTGCAGCCTTGATTACCTAGAATTTGTCGAAAATAATCAACAGGACGTCTTGTGGGGGTCACATGTCATCTCAAATTAGTAAGAAAGAAAGACCAAGACTCGGTGCTCTCAGACTCAATAATTGCAAAAGCAACAGTAAGAATGCTTCTGTTACTGTCTTGTGCCACTACAATAAGCAAAACACAACCATATTTGCCAAATAGGTGCGTGCCATCGACAGAGACGAATGGCTTGCAATGCTTGAGTGCCTCCACATAGGCAAGGAAGGCCCAAAATACCTTATCAAACATGCTATAGTCGCACACCATAAGGTGTCCATCATAGTACGGTACGGCCTTGAACTCACATATTGTTTCGGGACAACAACTTTGCAGTGCTTATAACAACCTAGGCACCTTATTGTATGACTCCTCCCAATCACCGTATATATGCGCAATTGCCTTTTGCTTTACCATTTAGACCTTTCTATATGAGGATTTGAAGTGATAGCTTTGCCTAACTGCACCTTGTAAGATAGGAATGCTGACAGATGGGTTGGACTATATCAATGGCAGGATGACACGACAGATGAGGCTGCTGTCCAATTGTCGATAGTCCTGAAATATCGTTGGTGCTAAATACATGTGCACTCTTTCAATCCTACGCACCTCCCTAACGAAATAACACATACATGGTTAGCATTTAAACACAAAATATAACAGTGATAAATGATACTAATTACACCACAGTTAAACGAGGCCTCACCAATATCTAAGATTCTGACGGAGGGCAACATCAAGACTCCACAGGCATCTAGCTGCATATTGTCTACAATGAATATGGTACTTTAATCAGTCTGACTCCACTACTCGGTACTTAGCACTTCTGCGAATGCTATAATTTTTCACACCCTACATCACTGCATCTCTACTCTTGAATATGTGGCCAACCCAAAACTCTACACCATTGTCTAAGTTGTAATCGTCTTCACCCGTGTTGGAAAATGGTATTTTCTCATGCATCGTGTCCAAATCCAACGTCTGATAGTGACTGGATACAGTTGAAAGGCCGGAATCGAGAGTGGAATAGGAAGAAGATACCGAACTGATGCCTCCACCGGCGTCTCGGGTACAAACTCCTCCTTATCATCATCTTCAGAAGAACCACTATCATTACTATCTGCAACATAATCCTCATCGGATTCCTCATAATCCACGTTCATGTCTTCCACAGGACACGCAACGTGTACTGGTGGTGGTGCGAGAGATGAGTCGTCTTGCACAAAATCCAAGTGGCTAGATCCATCACCACCAACATCGCCGACCTCCGCAGAAAGCTCCATAACTTGTGCCACCATGATTCTCCCATGAATGTCAAACATAAGCCGCACATGCTCGTCGCCATGGAGACAAAACGGACGAAACCGGATAACTCCATTTCCTATCGGTGCTAGCAACCTATACTCCACCCTTCCTATCTCTTTTCTCCCGCTACCACCAACGCTACTCAATATCAGAGTCTTCAACTCAGACAAATAACCAATTCACCGGATGTGCAACAGAATAGGATTATCACACTCAAATATAACCCTGGTGTCACTATTTCTCATATAATAATTGGGATACACACTTACAACCACATATCCACCACCACTAGACATTTTGACTTATTTTTCGGAAGAAAAACAGAAGAGAAGAAGAAGTGAGATATTTGTGAAGAATACAAAGGATTGTACATCTTTTTATAACTGCTGAAAATTAAATTTATTGTAATGTATCTTGTGTAAACGTTATCATTCTTCATGTATCTCATTTACATTACAAACGAAATAAATACATCTAATGTTTCGTGTAATGTAAACGAGATAAAAGATACTATACATATTATTAAAAATGTTACAAAATTTATATTTTAGTAAATAAAATATTTATTTTATTTATTTTAAAAAAATCCCAAATAATTGCCTTAGATAAATAATCTCACGGAATCCTTTCGTATTCCTTAATTCTTACAAACAGGAAACCTACCACATCAAATCTGAGAATCTATTTGTGCAACGATATTCCGAGAGAGAAAACCACATTGAATTTTGGGTTTCCGAAAATCAGAGACAGTAATATCTTAGCAATTTTAAAAAGGGAGCCAAATCAGTAATCACCTTCGGCTCATTTGCCAAGGCTGCATCACTATCGCACTCGCATTTTGCATCAAAACCCATCCTCTTCCTTCTCTTTCCTCTTATAGATTCTCTTCTTCGCTTTATATATAAGTCTCAATTCAGTGAATTCACCCCCTTTTTCTTAGCATTTTTCTTTGTTTCTTATCCTCTCCTTGAAACCATGGTGGCTGGTGGCAACTCCAAATCCGATATCTCCTTTGCTGGCACTTTCGCCAGCAGTGCTTTCTCAGCGTGTTTCGCTGAGGTATCCCTCTTTTCCTCAAATTCATCATCTGGGTTCCCTTTATCTTGTGATTCTCTTTGCTGGATTGTCTTTTATTTTGTTGATCATGCGAAAGACCCTGCCCTTGGATTTAGACCCATTATCTGTTATGCGTTGCTTTTGAGTAGTAATGGATCTTGCATGCATTGTTCAATTCCCTGAAATTTGTTGTTAAATTGTTTTTCGTTTTTGAAAATAAAATCGTAAAGGTGCTTATGCTTTTTTTCTTGATAAATATTACCCATGACATAGAAGAAAATAGGATGAGATTATTTATATATTTTCTCGGTCTAAGTTACTTGCCCATCATTGATCATTTGACTTTGAGACCCTTATGCTTGGTCTCACAGTTGAATTTTCTGGAAAGAAAAAAAAAATTAAGATATTCCAAATTTGTTGGATCAATTAATGCACAGCCATTAACAAGTTGATCACCACTCATCCATCGAAGCATCCTTGTCTGGCGTCTGGTTCATCGAACGCAGCTGTCTAATGGCAATTCGAAAAAATTTACCCTTAACTAAAGTTAATTTTTTGGGGCATATGTAACTTGAAGCTCTTGTCCACTTTGACCAACTCACGTGAATCCTATGGTTTACATCATGGTCAAGAGTTATTTTATGGTTGATGAATTATGCATTATTGTAACCATATGGGTCATTGGCAGGACTAATTGAATGACTTGAAAATTATAGTTTTCTGGTTGGGTAGGAGAATTCTGGATATGTGTCATATACTTTGGGGGCACTGAAGATTTATTTAACGAATTAAATATCTTGCACCTAATATGGAGATTTATTTATAATTTGGTTTGGATTTTGTTCCTGAGTTGCTGTATTTGGAGATTGATTCAACTTGTTATGTATTGATTGGATTGGTTTCTTCTTCTCATGATACTGTTTTGCACGATCTTTCTACTTGTCAATTGGCGTACCACTATTTGGAAATCAATTTATCATCAAATTGTTTTATTCCAAAAAGGTGTGCACTATTCCCTTGGACACTGCCAAAGTTAGGCTTCAGCTTCAGAAACAAGCTGCAGCGGGTGATGCAGTGACCTTACCTAAATACAAGGGTATGATGGGAACGGTTGCAACCATTGCCAGGGAAGGTCTTTCGGCACTTTGGAAGGGGATCGTGCCAGGGCTTCATCGTCAGTGTTTGTACGGAGGTTTAAGAATTGGTTTATATGAGCCTGTGAGTTTTAAACAACCTTGTATAAAAAGAGACAACTTTTTGTTCATTTCAGTTCATCTCTATTGTTTGCTTATGTAAACTGATTTTCCAGATAACTTTTAACAGGTTAAGAATTTCTATGTTGGGCGTGATCATGTTGGAGATGTTCCTTTGTTGCAGAAAATCCTTGCTGCATTTACAACTGGTAAAGCCCAGTGATGGACATTGTATGAAACTATGGATGTTTTTTGTTCTAAAAGTTACTAACACCAGTGTACGATAATTGTTGTTTTGACTCTTTTAGTACATTAATAAATCAATGTAACTGGAGAGAGTATTAAAGTATTTTTGTTTTCTAATCTCTGGATTCTTGTCTTTTTACTATGAAGAATAAATGTTATTCTGTTTGGATACGTAATGCAAATATTTTTTACTTTGTGTTATCAACAGGTGCTGTGGCAATTGCAGTTGCAAATCCAACTGATCTTGTGAAAGTTAGACTACAAGCAGAAGGAAAATTGCCTGCTGGTGTGCCGAGGCGCTACACTGGCTCACTGAATGCTTATTCTACAATTGTGAGACAGGTATGCTCATTAAGTATATGATTTGTGAAAGATAAAGATATGGTCCAACTTTTAGTTCATAACCAGTTTTGTTTGAACTTTCATCCAACACACTCAGGAAGGAGTTGGAGCTCTTTGGACTGGGATTGGCCCCAATATAGCAAGAAATGCTATCATCAACGCTGCTGAACTAGCCAGCTATGATCAAGTGAAACAGGTAATATTAAAGATTCTATGCACTTGCATTTCGGAGTAACTTTATATGCTTCCTCTATATTTTCTATTGACTAATTACTTTTTTTTAATTAAATTTACTGCAGACTATTTTGAAAATTCCGGGATTCACCGATAATGTTGTGACTCATCTTCTTGCTGGTCTAGGGGCTGGGTTTTTCGCAGTCTGTATTGGCTCCCCTGTCGACGTGGTAATGTGTTGGCATTTAATTTGGATAATTTTACTGTCTTGGCATTTCTATATTGTACTAAGAATTGTTTCTAAACTTTGATATAAGTTAAAAATAAAATAAAAATTCAGGGGAAATTAGAAAATAGTAGATTTTAGTAAATTCATCTAACACTTCTTAGAAATTTCTTGTTGACTTGATCTTTTTAAGCTCCATCAGAGTCGGCAGTGGGCGTGTGCATGGGAAATACTTTGTTGTTTCGTCTAAAATTTGGTTGCCTAGTGATGGTGAGTTTCTTAATTATGCAATCTTACCATTGCTAATTCAGTTGTTCTATCTTCTTCTGTTGTATATGCAGGTTAAGTCAAGAATGATGGGAGATTCTAGTTACAAAAGCACCCTTGATTGCTTCATCAAAACGTTAAAGAATGATGTATGGTTTCTTTGCTCAAACCAGTTTTCTGTTTATAAGCTTTTACTTTATGTGCATATGGTTATGGAATGTAATGTTTGCAGGGACCAGCAGCCTTTTACAAAGGGTTCATACCGAATTTTGGACGGCTAGGATCTTGGAATGTGATAATGTTTCTAACTCTAGAACAGGTATAACTTGAATACTTTTGTCATAGGCTTTTAACCTTTCTCCATCCCACATTTTAACCGTTCTTTGGCAAAATTGATTTCATACAGTCGCTTAAAGTTCCTCGGACGTTTTACTTTCATTATGTGTTATGGTTTATTTAGAAACAAAATTTAATTTGGTGAGAAAGTTTTATTAAGAATTCTAAATGCAATGATGAATGATTGCATATAGTATGTTTCCATATCCAAAATTGAAATTATGAAGATACAGAAACACAATGACATTAGTGAATGTTGATTAACTGTTCATACAAACATTTTCACAAACTCCATGCATCATTAATTTCTTTGTTCTGTTATTCAACTGTTTCTTTCTTTCTTTGACAGACTAAAAAATTCGTCAAAAGTTTAGAATCAGCCTAAGCTCCAGCAGTTGAGTAGAGTAGAAAATGCAATGGAAACACTCAAGAAAATAAAACTCCAATTCTCTCAATTTTGCTAGCTGGAGTATAGCAAAATATTTTTTGGAGGGAAAAAATTGAGAATAAACATATTCATGTATACTAGTACTAGTTTTAAAGGTTCTAATTTTTTCACGATATTATTTCCTTTTGTCAATTGTAGTTCTCTTGGAAAGTTTATTTTTATTTGCGCATGGCCCTCTTTCGAATTTGAGAGAGTCAAAGCCTATAATGGGTTTCCTTCATAAAGTGAAACACGAAGCATCAAGCTTGATATTTGCAATCACCTTAGTTTCTTTTCTCCTTCAATCAACTATTAGGAAAAATCTAGGGGGCAGTAATTTTATTAAATTCTGGCCAGCATGTAACCAGGAAAGAAAAAGTAAGTTATTGGATGAAATCTCATATCAATTTTGCACCATTAAAATCATCATTGATGGCTATTTGATGGTTATAAATTACAAAAGTTGCTTGCCTTTAAGTTTGTCTTGGCAATTTTTTCTTAGGTATTCTATTTAAATATTTTTTGAAAGTTGATGTTATTGACAAAAGCAATTATGAAATATAGGAATATCAAATACATTTATGAGGAATTTAAAAATATGACAAAAATAATAAAAATATCATTATTTTAATAAGAGATAAATGCTGCTTGTTTTGACATGAGTTATGTATTTACGAATTTGTAAGATGATAAATTTATATGTATTACTTCGCTATAATGATAAATTTATACGTAACGATAAAAATATGAACAAATAACAAAATGGTACGTAGATATCTATGTCAGCATTTATTTTTTTAAAAATATATATATCATATCAATATTTTTTTTAAACCACTCTTATAATTTAGTAAAAACAAAAAATATTTTTTATTTAATTTAAAAAATCTGAAGAGTAAAGTATCATTTATGTTCCCAACGTTTGGGGTAAGTCTCAAACATGTCCCTAACGTTTTAAACGTCCTATTTGTATCCCAAACGTTTCTAAATCGAATCAATATTGTCCTACCGTCCAAATGACTAACATTTGGTTAACGGCGTTACATATGTGGACATTAAGTGAGTAACCCCAAATGTTAAGATACACACGCCTGCTTCTTCGCGCCCAATATACCATTCACTGTAACGAATACGAAACGTTGAAGAATAAGAGCACCTCCACACAACGTTTTTCATTCCAGTTCTCCTTACCACACACGTTTTGTCTCTTCTTCGAGGCTAATCGTAGGAAGGGGCTGCAAGGTAGTTGGTGGTTCGTTGTTGGGAGTTTTGCATGAAAGCTTACACCTTTGTTCTGGTGACAGAGTTTGATCGTTCGATAAGGTATGTACCAGGAAAAAAAATTTGTTTTTTGGGGTTTTGTTGAGTAGTTCCACGAAGAAAAGATGGTCGGCCGTATATGAGATTGCGTGCATTTTTAGGGTTTAGTTGATTTTTCTTATTCCTAGCAAAATGTTCGTTGCTTATGTTAGTTAGGGCATTAATTTTCTTTTTTCTGGTGATTGAATGTGTGCCTTGATGCATGCAAGAAGAGTTTTCGGGTTTGCAGACCAATAATTTGCCTTAATGGGTGCTTCATCAAGACACCATATGGAGGTCAACTTCTCACGGCTATTGGCTGGGACCCGAACGACCAGATATTGCCAATAGCATACGCAGTGGTTGAAGCAGAGACTAAGGACACATGGACTTGGTTTCTCACCAATCTGTGTGATGACTTTGGGAGTGACAAGATATGGAAATGCACCTTTATGTCTGACCAACAAAAGGTACTTACTTCTCTATTCACTTCATTGATAGTGTTAGTGTTAGTGTTCGACTTGCTGATAGCTATGTTAGTGATCCTAGTGTTAGTGTTAAACTTGCTGATAGCTACGTTAGTGATGCTAGTGTTAGTGTTAGACTTGCTGATAGCTACTTTATTCATCCTAATGTTACTGATAGAGTTGCTGCCCTAGTGAACCTAGTTATTGAAATGTATGAGTAGAGGTTTGAATTGTGCATGTCCAATAGAGGTACTTACTTAATTGTGTCTATCACATATCATACTGATTTAATTACTGCTTCAACTAAAACTGATTTATGATGGATTTAGGGTTTAGTTCCAACCTTCGATGAGCTCATTCTCGGAGTGGATCATAGATTTTGTGTTAGACATCTTTACAGCAATTTCAGGAAGAGGTTCCCCGAGCTGCAACTAAAATTGATGATGTGGAATGCTGCAAAAGCTACTTATTTACAAGAGTGGGAGAGAAACATGGCTGAAATCCAAAAGGTTGATAATGGAGCCTACAACCACCTTTTGGAGATACCAGCCAGATATTGGTGCCGGCATAAGTTTGGGACTTGGTCTAAGTGTGATACCTTGGTTAACAACATGTGTGAAGTATTTAACTCTGTGATTGTGGAACCAGAGAGAAACCTATAGTCAGCATGCTTGAAGACATCAGAGTGTACATTATGAGGCGTTGGGCTGATAATAGGAATCAGATAATTAAATACCCAAGAGAGGTGTTGCCCCGTATCAGGATTAAGGTTGAAAAACAAGCTGATGCAAGTGGTAAGTGGGTGAGCACCTATGCTAGTCGTGACAAATATGAGGTAACTAGCATTCATGGAGGCAAAGAGAAGTTCGTGGTTGATTTGAAGAATCACGAGTGTTCGTGCAGGAAGTTTCAGTTGTCCGGAATCCCCTGTGCCCATGCCATGACCTGTATTAGGAAGATGTGCTTCAATGTGGACAACTTTGTTGCAAATTGTTACAAGAAAGCAACTTACTCTGAGTGCTACCAACATGTGGTGTATCCAGTGAATGGCCCCAACCTGTGGGAGAAGACACAATTTGATGACGTTTTGCCATCAATCTACAGAAAATCCATCGGAAGGCCTAAACTGAAACGGAATAAAGCTGCAGATGAGAACCCAACTAGGGGAGGAGTATCTCACGAAGGGCAGAATCAGAAGTGCTCCTATTATTTTGCTAGAGGCCACAACAAACGGACCTGTTCAAAGAAGCGCAAAGTAGCTGCCACTAGTTCGGTAAGTACGATAGTTGTTTGTTTATGGTTCTGTCTTCATTTTTATTGATTGCATTCAAAAATTATAATATCATATTGTGGCTGTTAACTAGGCTAACAAAGTTGCTGGATCTACAAGAAGAGCTTCAAGAATCATCTCTAGCACTATCTCAAGCACTGTCTCCAGTACTATCTCTAGCCAGGCCTCTAAGCAATCACAAGCTGCAGCAAAGAAGACCACGGCGTCAAGGCCAAAGAAGAAATCATCTGCCAATGATGTCAGTTCCCAGCAATCTCAGGCTACGTCAAAGAAGGCTAAGCTCACCCCGTCGAACAATAATTCTGGAAATCAACTCAAGGATGCTGCCAAGCACAACAATCTCAGGGTGCTGGTGCTGCCAAGCCCATCCAAACACGTCAGCATATCCTAACTCAAGTTCATGGCTAGGACACCTCCCAAAGCATGAAAAAAGATGTGATGATTATGATGTGTGCAGTTTTATGTTTTCTGGAAACTTTATTTTTTAGTAAAAGACTTCTCTTTAGTATCATTATAATGTGTCAAAACTAGTTTAAAGACTGCAGTTTGTTATTGTGGAGCAAAATGTGTAGCTCTTGTTTTGTTATTTTGCTGTGAATCTGTTGTGGTTGTAGCCAATGACAATCTTTATAGTTGGTGATTAAGTAATATGTTTGAGTTCAGATTGTTGTAATGCTCATGACTTGCTTAGTCTAAACAGAATGCAAAATTTAGCACTTTATTTCAGCTGCAAAATACAACATTGCAAAATATAACATTGTAGAATATAACACTTTAAACAGATTGCAAAATATAACATTGCAGCTGCACAATATATCATTGCATTTATTACACATGCACAATATACACTTGAATCAAACTTAAATCAACAAAACATCATTTCATTCCAATTTCATTGAGTTCAACAAAACACCAACCATTTCAACATCAGTGCTATTTCTAGGCCAAAATACAGAGCAAAAGTTAGGGATCTAATGATTTTCTCCTAAACCTTATCATCTCCACCAACATCATTGTAGTAAAAGTCTCCAAAATTTGGTGCTGGTTGTTTTCTCACAAACCAATATTAGGGCAACTGTCCATCCAACTAAAGCAACTCCCACTGCAACCATGAACCTGAACTCAACCTTATCCAATTTACTCTTCAAATTTCTGACCTTCATTCTTAACCTTGAAACTTGTGGGGGCTCTTCCTCTAGTTCTGTCCATACAAAATAGCCGCATTCTTCTTCAATCTGGACCAAATATGAGAGAACTGAATCACACCCACAGATTCTCAAAACATATAACTCAACAACAAAAATACACATGGCTAAACCTCACCCCAAAGTTAACGCAACCCCAAAACCTCCGCCCGGAATTTTCTACCGTCGATGAGGTGGCGAGCACATGCCATTTCCCACAGTAGCAAGTTGTCCTCTTTCGACGTACCTGGTTTCTATTTCGTGTTGCCTGTTTGCTGCTGTGTGTCGCTTCAGATTGGCATGCATTATACTCCATCCTTTTTCAAGCAGAGGAAGTCGAGCTTCAGAGAAGGTGCAGCATCAAAGAGGAGATAAGATTTTGCAATTAGGGTTTGGAAGAGGACCATTCTTTTTGTTGTTTATCTATTTATTTTTTCTTTTATTTTTAATTCAATAACGGTCACATAAAAACGCCTTGCCACTGTGTATAGTAACGTCCACGTATGCAACGCCGTTAACCAAATATTAGTCATTTGGACGGTAGGATAACATTGATTCAATTTAAAAATGTGTGGGATACAAATAAGACGTTTAAAACGTTAGGGATAAGTTTGAGACTTACCCTAAACGTTGGGAACATAAATGATACTTTACTCAAATATGAATATCTCTTTTTTATGTTGGACAAAATCTATTCTTTTAAAATTCAACTAACTTTAATTTTATAATTTTAAATTTAAAAAATAAAACAAAAATATATTTAATTATTCATCCACACAAAAAAAAATTGGTTCAATCTTATTGGTGCTCTCCATAAAGCTTAATCTCTTGTAGGAATCTTGCTAAAATATATTTTACAAGTATATTTGAAAAAAAATGATTTCTAACTAATTTTTTCATATATAGCAATTGTTATTGGAGGAATTGGTTTATGTCATCATAGTTAATGTTAATTAGTAATTATCTTTTTAACTTTAGGTAATTAAACCAAATTACTAAATCAGGGTAAACTCATTTTCCGAATTATAATAGTTTTCAAAGAGAGATCATTTTCAATTTTTTCAATTTTTCTACTCTACCTAATTGTTTTAATATGTTCCAGCCATAATAAAATAAAATAAAATCAAAAGCTAAAAATAAAAATTAAAACAATTAAAAAAATGAAGTAGAAATTGAAAATGGCAAACACCTTCAAATGACGGAGATGTGTATAGTTTGAATCAGATACAATTAGTTATGATCAATATCTCAAAGATGTTCATCACTCCTATCCCTCTTGTTTTCACCATCAATTTTGTTTTGTTTTGTTTTTTTTTTTAACTTTTATTCATACCAAAAAAGAAAAAACACAAACACATCTGAAAAACTTGAAAAAAAAAAATCAAAGAAGCCGATTTTGTCACCTCATCTTCACATTCTCACACTTTGATTGGATAAACGATGAAAAATAGACGGAAAGAAAACAAAAAGAAAAAAATAGAAAGAAAAGTGAATTTTTTATGTATTGTTTGTTTTGAGTTTAGAAAAATAAATAACAAATTAATGATGACAAATATGTTGTATTTGGGTTAATAAGCCAAGTGGGTTACTTTAATGATGTTGTTTCAATTTTTTCTAACGATATAGTTTATGACAAAATAAATTAAACGTATATAAAAATATATTAATTAATTGACTAAATATTTTGTTCAGTTTATCAAACAGAACATATCTTTTGCAATATTTCAAAGTTCAAAATGGCTATTTATTCAAATACCCATAACATGATAAACTCAATCCAAGTAAAAACAGGCAAGTTTGTAAGGTGCAAAGTGTAATTTAACTGAGAGAACCAAGGTCGATCTTGTCTTTTTACTTGGAGATGTAAAGAAACGAGCAAGAGGAAGAAATTGGGTGTACGTTGTTGTGATTGAGTAGATGAAGAATGAACGTGATTAGGCAGAGATTGATGCACACGCTTCGGCGCGATGGCCCAACAGAAACACTGAAGAGGAAGGCATTGGAATTGGAGAAGAAGAGGAAGACGAGAAAGCCCAAGTGCAAGGAACAGTTCATCGTCGAAGTCCCCGAAAACTTGTCGTACCTCGACACCGCCACCATGCCCATGGTTGTCGCCGCCGTCGGCATCGTAGTCCTTGCCAAGCTCCTCATGATGGTAACCATATATATGATCCCATTGCACTAATCATGCCCGAATTTGGTTTTGCAGATTACCTGTTTGATAAAATTACTGAGTGAATTTGGCTTGGTAGTATGATGAATCAAGGGCCCAGGAGTTGCTGGAGAGGAAGATCAAGCATGCTCCAGCTGGTCAGGGAAGTGTGAGAATGCTGAGCCGCGAGGAGTGGGACAAGGTTCGAGAACTCCGGCCTAGGACCCCGTTTGAGTCCAAGCTTGCCCGCCCTAATGCCAGAATCAGAACCGGAGAACCCTTGCGTCTTGTATGCAACTTACATTTTTATATAAACTTTTTACTTCTGATTCTGTTATCTTTCAAGTGCATATGAGTTTAATTTGATGCAAGGATAGTGCATTCTGCAAAGAAGTAATGGCCTGGAGAAACTTGTGTATGCTTTTGTAGAATTGATTTTTAAAGTGATTGAGGTAAAATAAAAAAAAAAAAAATCCCCAAATCAATTCTAGAGGCAATGCATGCAAAAATTGATTTGAGACTTGCAAATCAAATAGCATCAAAATTGACAAAATAAATTCTAAGCCTCCCAATGGATCTCCTATGCATGTTTACTGGTGTGCCATTATATCTTATGTATTCAACCTGTAAAGTATATGCTTGCAAATGATACAAGGGAACCTATTCTAAGAACAAGTAAGTGCAATGAGAGATTGCTATGTCATATATAGTTCCCATGATAAAGCAAGGCTGCCCATTTGGGATTTAGCACTTATTGCCCTAGCTTAGGTTTAGATTACGTGTTAAAGGAATTTTGCCTGTTTTTATCGGAAGCATTTAGTCACTGTTTTGAATTTTAACTCAATGTTATGACTCTGCATTGGATTGTTTGTTTCTTTGGTCAGCGGTTTATGGCTGATTTTTTCTCACATGGTGTGCACAGGAGGACTTGAAGGATTGGACCATTGATGTTTTCATGGATGGTGTTACCAGAGCTGAAGATTGCGGGAAACGCGGTTCTTTATAATTTCTCCTGGGTTATAAGCTTGTCTTCTCTAATTGCCCTTTCTTTTGTTCAATCTCCGTTAGTGTTGCACCAAGTTGATGCTCGAAATTTTATACTGTATTTCATCCCCCTATGCCAAACACATTTTTGATATAAGGAATGGTTTATGTTTCGTTGCAATGGCATAAAATTGTCCCAACTCATAATAACTACTTTGGTTACCTTCCTTTTTACCCAAGGAAATTGCATAGAATTGTTTGGTAAACATGAATTGTCGATTGGAATTTATGTCTCTGTAATTATTTATGTTTTCATATAAATAAGATAGGGAACATTTCAAGTGTCCCGGAGAGCATCTGTGTACCAGGTATTTTAATCGTTGATTTCAATTAATATATATTATATATATTTTTTATAATTCAGATTAACGGTTAAAATAACTAGTACACCAGTACTCTCGGTGCACTTGAAATGCTTCCAATAAGATATAATTGTTCCACTTCGTTGTATGTACTCAACTACTCATACTATGTTGTGGCTAAGTTACTGGAATATAAAATTGGCCTGAAGTTATAACTGTAAACGTAACTGAGAAAGAATTTTCCAATTGATGATTAATAGAGAAAATGTGTTGTTGTTGTATTGTTTACAGAGAGAACATGCTTATATATATATAAGCTGATAGAGAGGACAGTGGCGGAACCAGAAATTTCATAAGAGCGGGGCAATTAAATATAAAATATAACAAAAAATTAACAAAATATGATTTGTAGCATATATATCAAAAAAGTAATTATATTATATAAAAGTTAATGTTCAACTACATACTTTAAGATTTTGATATTTTTAAACTTGTTCGACGATACTTCATGGAACTAAAATCATCAATTATTATCTTTGAAGTGAATTTTGAAGCAATATCCTTTTCAATATATACAATCATACAATCTGCTAAAAATTCATCTTCCATCTTGTTTCGAAACCTTGTTTTAATAATTTTTATAGCTGAAAAGGCTCGTTCAGTTGTTGTTGTTGTCACAAGAAGAGTTAAAACAAGACGAATTAATCTATCAATTAAAGGATATATATTTGATTTTCCTGTCTCTGTCAATTTTTGACACAATTCAGCAAGAGTAGACAAATTCTGAAAATCTGGAGCTTTAACCACATCAAGTTCATAATGTTGTAACTCATAATCCAATTGAATCTTTTCTTGCTCAGAAAAATCTAAAGAATAGAAATTCTTTGCAAGATTGCATATGTTGCAAACACTGAATAACTTGAAAGCATCTTTAGGATCTAAAGATGTACTCAATATGAGGAACTCGGTTGCTTGCTCACTAAATCTACTATTTAGCTCTTTCAATTGAAAATCTATCACGCTAGTAAAAATGTCAACACGATAGTGGTGTTCAACAGTGACAATATCCTTTTTACGACGAGACCGAATTATGTCACTAAAAGAAGCACCCATATCAGGTATCTGAATAGTATGATCATTACAGAAGGAACTAACTTTCTCCAAAAGTGCTCCCCAACTACTATCTCTTAACTGTTGAATCAATGACTTTGTACTAGAAACCAGATGCATAGCATTCAAAATGTCTTGAGATTTTTGTTGCAATGCTTGACAAAGTTTATCAGTGATTCCCATGATTTCTTTCATCATATGCAAAATGAAAACAAAATCAAATGATAATAAAGATTTAAGAGCATAAGTAGCATCACCACGTTGAGAATATGTAGATCCATTAGTAGCCAAATCTTCCAGAACTGGTTGCTCTAAACATACGTAAAAGGCTACAAATTGAGTTGAAGTGAGAGCTCCACCTAGTATCTCCTGATCTTTTTAATGTGCCAATTTGATTTACTCCCCTTCCTGTTTCAATTTGATTAGTTGCAACTAAATGGGAAATTTCAGTTGCATAAGCAGATCGTAATTCATCATTGCGTTTGCAAGAAGAGCACACAACATTGATAATATTACTCAAACTTTGGAAAAAAGCATGAACATCAACAACTTCTTTAGCCGCGGCAACAAGAGCTAACTGTAATTGATGAGCAAAGCAATGAACATAATATGCATAAGGACATTCTTGAATAATTAAAGCTTGTAACCCTTTCCACTCTCCACGCATATTACTAGTTCCGTCATACCCTTGACCTCGAACATTTTGAATGTTGAGATTGTGATGAGATAATACAGAACAAATCTCTTGTTTTAAAGTAGCAGAAGTAATATCTTTGACATGAACAACATCTATTAGCCTTTCTTTGACAAATCCATGCTTATCAACAAATCTAACAACAAATGCCATTTGTTTTCTTCTAGATTCATCTCTGCTTCATCAACAATCAAACAAAATTTTGCATTACCAATCTCATTGCGAATTTCATTTTGCACCTTTCTAGCAAAAACATGTAGAATTTTCTTTTGAATAGAAGGTGATGTGTATATTACATTTTGAGGAGCATTATCCAAAACAACTGCATCCACTTCTTTATTGTAAGAAGCTAATAATTTTAACATTTCAATAAAATTTCCTCGATTCTGAGACTCATGACTCTCGTCATGTCCCCTAAAAGCACAAGCTTGAAACGTTAACCATCTGACAGTATCAATAGAGGCTTTAAGACGCAATCTATTGCTTAAAACTTGTTGTGAGCTTTTCTTAGCCAATACTTTGTCAATGTGACATAATTGATTAAGCAAATCTTTACAAGACTTAACAGCAATATTATGAGGAGAATTAAGAGATTTACCCACATGAGATAAAAATGCACAATCCTTTCCATTATTCACTTTTTTCTAATTGCGAAATCCTCCTGATGTGAATGGACTTGATTTTCTAGAAAATAAATAGCATGGAAGATAAAATGCAGCATCCACTTCTGGCGAATATTCTAGCAAAGAAAAACTCTTAAACCAATGAGCTTTGAAACGACGAGGATGACTTTCTAGACCAGAAAGAGGGTACTCATCCATAATAAATTGATATGGTCCAAATTTTATGTATGCTCTACGGATTTCATCTTGTTGATTGATAGGATAATTCCAAATTTGCGGACGCTTTCCGGGATCACGCATCAATGTATCAATATTAACTTGATCTATTTTAGTCCTTGTTATTTTGGAAGCAGGGGGTTGAATATCTTGCTCAACAAGTTGTGTCACAGGTTGCTCAATAATATTTTGAACATTACTCAAAGAATCTGAACCTGAATTTTGTTCATCATATATTCTCTCTTTTTTCTTGAAAAATGAGTGAATTGTTTTCATCTTTGACATTTTTAACTTAACTTGAACTCTCTAACAAAAAAAAAAAAAAAAAAAATAATTGCATATATATTATTTTCTTTAAAAAAAATATTAAACCTATTGAGCAATAACAAATAATTTTAGAAACACAAATATATAATAACCAAAAATAAAGTTATTGATTTACCTGATTATTTTTTTGTTCCAAGTCTCACCTAAAAATAATTCTATTGAGTTTTGCCCTCACTTCAATCTTTGAACACTGTCCATTATAAAAAAACATAAATTAATTATTTTAAATAAATAATATAAATAATAGTTGACATTGTTATTAACTTAAAAAAATTGAAATATACCTCTTTGAATCTTTGTTGTGCATTCAATGGTTAATATTTTACTGTTCACTTCTCTTCAATGGTTTTTTGTCATATGTCTTGTTTTGGTATGAAAAGAAAATTAGAATGAGAAGAGTAGAAGACCAAAAGTTTGGAAACCACTAAAAGAGAGAGAAAAGTGGCGCTGATGCCTATGATGGTTTGAAACAAATATTTGAAAAATGTACTAGTGTTACTTTAATTAATAGTATGAGCTTGGCCTAGTATAATAGAACCATTTTTATTAATTATTAGAATAGGCTATTTGTTAACAAGAGCAACAATAATTCAAATATCCAATTTATAGTGCAGTTTTTAATTATTTTAATTTATAAAATTTGTAACTTATATTTTTTTAATATTATATATAAAAATAAATTTAATATTATTAATTATTACTATTTACTATTTTTTTTTAAATTTTGGAGGGACCATGGCCAACTTAGGCCCCCTAGATCCGCCACTGTGAGAGGATACTTTCTTACTCAAATAACTAACATAACTAACATAACGGCACTAATTGAATCTTGTCTCAAAAACGTTCAAAAGTTACTTATATAAGAGGTTTCATAAGCACATTTGCAATTTGAGAAGAGGATGGAATGTGTAGGATGTATAGTTGCTTATGATTCACCCTGACCCACAAAATGAAAATCAATTTCGAAATGTTTGGATCTGCTATGCAATATAGTAGTGGATTTTCAGACAGTAGAACAACACTCAGATTATCATAAAATATGGTAGGGACAACCAAAGATTTGAGGTGCAATTCACAAAGCAACTTCTGGATCCATATGATTTTTGAGTTGGTATTTGCTAAGCAACCATGTTTTGCTTTTATGGAGAATTTGCTTACTGTATGCAGCTTCTTTTTGGACCATGAAATTAGATTTGAGGAAAAAAAAAAAGGGTCAATTGTGGATTTCCTATTGTCCCAATTATTAGCTCAATCACTGTTAGAAAAGGCAAGGATTCTACCGTCAATTGTAGAAGAGAAAAGTAAACGCATACACTGCCTTGGTCTAGTGGTTATTTTCTATGCTTTGCAATGAGTACATTTGGCATGCGTGGAGTGTATAAATAGTGTTCACGCGTGACTCATTAAATGATTGAAGTGTAATCATGTCCAGCGTGTGAATTTTCAGGTGTACTTTTGTCCCTTCTTCTTAGAATAAAACATTTAATATTGTGTGTATGAGTGTGGTGCGAATAAATTTGTACTTTATAATACCAATGATTAAAAATAGTCTAATTCTTGTCATTAAAAAAGAAAAGTTAATTTATCAATTTTGTAAGAATATTAAAGATTAATTTATTATTTTACTTTAACAAAAGACTAATTTATTTAATATTCTAAAAGAATTTTGTTTATTTTAATATTGTGAGAAAGGTAAAATAAAAAAAACTACTAAATATCACATTGTATTGTGAAGCAGGGGGAAATTTTCGTAAATTCATAGGTCACTTGTCAATATTTCGGAAAAAAATCTTATTAAATGTATTATAAACTTAATTTATATTAGAATAAATAAGTATTTTATTTTTAATATTGTTGATCGAAAATATTTTCGATACAAATAAGATAAATCGAAATAAGTTGTGTGACCTTTTCGAGAAGGTATAGGTTCGAGATGAAGATTGAAAGTAATCGGCTCTATTTTTTAGGTTTCGATTGAGATGCTAATCGAAAAAAAAAAGCCAAATCGAATAAGAGTCTCGATTTGAAGAATTAGGAGGAGTTTTTGAAAGAGTCGTTCGAATATTGTTGGAAGCGGAAAAGTTCATGACTTTTATCACACGAGAAAAATATTGGAAATATCTACAATCACACAATGGGAACGGTTACCAAGAGCGATTGTATTTCAAATTTGTAATTTTTCATTTAATTGTAATTAATTGTAATTAAGTTAACCGTTATGTAAGATAATCTATAAATACTGTAAAGCATTAGGGAATAGGGGTTGGAACTTTTACTAAAAAAAAAACACTCTAAGCATTCTCACATCTCAGCGATTTCCTGAGTTTGCGATCGAGTTATACTTTCTGTATGGTTCCTTCCACTTTCTTTTTCAATTCATCGTTTTTTCTGTAAAAATTTAACATTTCAATTAAATTTATTCTTCCAGTGTTCTTTATTTCCTTTGTCTATTTAATTTTTTTTTGTACTTTGTTTTGTTTGATCAGTCTTCCAATTTAATTTAAATCATCGTTATTGCTCTTCCTTTAATTTTCAAGTAAATCTTATCTTTCATAATTTATTTAGTTTTTTACTTAAACTCTAATTTCTGAACTGCATTTATCAATTTTACAAATTTATTTTCTTTTCTTTATCAAAACGTGTCTAATTAAAGAGGCTTTGATGCACTTCTAGAAAAATGGCACTCGCACAGAGGAGTTGGTTTCGCTCCCAAACCATTAGAATTGAACCACCATCGATTTGCTAAAAATTGACAAAACAAATTGGCACGCTTGGTGGGACAGTTTTAAATCGAAGTGTGTCAAAATAGTGGTTTTCCACAAATTTCTTGGTGTCTGCGATTACGAAGTGGAAAGATCATTCACATGGATGATGAGTTATCAAATGTGAATGGTGGTTCGTCCACCAATGATAGCATACCAGTATCCATGCAACAAGCCGACATGTCTTCGCGTTCGGAAGGTGCAATCGAAACTGAAAGCATAGTCGTCACGACTATTCAGACTGGAAATGTTGGACGCAATACTCGTCCACGGGGCCTTGTGCCACCGTATCAACCTCCATTAACCGTTGGTTGGCCCCCTTATGGTCTTCCTATTGGTTATACCCCACCTGTGGGTGGATTTAGGCCACCTATCTGCTTTGGGAATACTAATGGAGTGAATAATATGCAAAACCCACAACAACACTCTGAATATTCTCGTGAGTATCATGTGGGCTCCATATCGAATGCTACCAATTCAATGGCAGTATATCGATAACAAGTGGAGGAGAGTCACCATGATTTGGTTAATTTATTGACTTAGCAAATGACTACAATTCTGAATCCTATGATGGCCGATCATGAATCGAGATTCGAGCGTCTTGCTCGACAAGTCGAGAGGATTGCTCGAATTGTCGATTATGATAAAGGCGAGAGGCATAGTACTCGAGGAACTAATGAGGGGATGGAAAATATTTTTCAAAATGAAAATCATATTCCAAATCGAAAAAATTCTCGCATGGTTCATCGACATGAGAATGCCGATAATGTTTTACATGGATTACGTGGTGATCGTTATCAGGTCACCCAAATTGTAGAAGAAGTTTTAAATCGGGTTGGATTAAATGTTGATTTTATGAATCAACCACATTTTGTGTCTGCTTTTTCCAAGTAGTTCAAATGGCTGAAGTACTAAGAGGGGTAAAAAATCCAAAAATAACTACAAAATTTGCTGGAGAAGTTGGAGAATCGACAACTGAACATGTTGCTTGTTATTTGGTCGAGATTGGAAACCTAGCCAATGATGAAAATTTGAAAATGAAATTTTTTTCTTCGTCATTGACGAAGAATGCATTTACATGGTTCTCAAATCTTAGACCAAATTCGATTACAACATGGAATCAGTTAGAAACTGCTTTTCATGCTCAGTTTTATCGAAGAAAAATGAACGTAGCAGTTATTGATTTAGTAGCTTTGAAACATGAAGATGGTGAAACCATCGATGACTATTTAATACGTTTCAAAAATGCTAGAAGTAGGTGCTATGTAACATTACCTGAAAATGAAATAGTGAAAATAGCAACCATGGGGCTGGGATTTTATATGCGCAGGAAGTTGCTCAATGTGCATATTCCTGACTTGGCTCACTTGACTGAAAAAGTTCGACAGACTGAGCTTATGAAAAAGGAGAAAGAAAAACATAGAATCAAACAGAGGTCGAAGAGTAAACCGTTTACTCGAAAAGAGAAGGTTGCTTATGTAACCCTGGAAACCTCAGAGGAGGAAATTGATTTTGAAACAGAAGTCGATTTGGCTGAACTTAAGAAAAAACCTCCATATGTTTGTTCTTTATTGAAAAAACTCCCTGGTAGTGAAAAGTCGAATGATTCAAAACTCAAAAGTGGAAAGAAATATAGTTTTGATATCTCGAAGTCTGATCAGATTTCTGATGTGTTGCTTAAAGATAAACAATTGGTTTTACCTGAGGGTAGAACTTTGCTTTCCGTAAAAGATTTGAAAGGAAAGCCTTACTGTAAATTTCATCAAGTAACAAGTCATTCGACTAACAGTTGTATCCGTTTCAGGGATTTGATTCAAGAGGCAATTATGGAAGGACGTTTGAAATTTGATGATGGCAAGAAGGAGATGAAGGTTGATGTAGATCCCTACAAAACTGATGCCAGTTATGTGGAACCTTGCTTTGGAGTGAATATGGTGGGGATGTCTTACGACTTTGATGTGACTCTTGACGATTTCGAGTCACAAATGAGATCTGTGTATCCTCGAACAGGGGATGGTTTGTTGGACTTCTTGGTTCAGCAAAAGATCAAAGACCGGGATGTATCTCTGTGTCCACAGTGTAATACTGTTTTTGATGCTGATGCAGCAGCAATCTTCGAAAAGGAGAGAATGAAGAAAGAATTGGCTCACAGGGAGGAACAAGCACGTCAAAGACAGCCAATTCGACGTGTGGAGGGTTCAAGTTCCGAAATCTCTTAACACGATGTGACTACACCTTTAAGCCGATCTCAGGCCATTGGTGTTTAGTGGATTAGAAATTGTCAATAGTTTCAAAGGCGTGATCATTTGTATCGACGCAACCCTCAATGGGGACACCGAGCACCGTCTCGGAATCAGTATGCCGCTTATTGAGGGCGAGCTAGAGGATACCCAAGAGGAAGAGGTGGAAGAAGAAGTTTCAATCAGAATAAAAAACTTCAAATTGATGCAGGAAAAGAAGCAAGCAAGGGGACAACTCCTTCTGTGCATTCCCGAATTGTCTTTTCTTCTGATGGGGAGACTTATCCCAAGGAGATTCCATCGCCAGCAAAAATGAAAAAAGGAAAGGCAGTTGCTCAATCCTATGGGATAGATAAACATAAGGACGCTGACGTCGATGAGGAATACTTCGACGAAGGTGATGATGACATGGTAGGGACGATTTCGATAATTCCTATTGAGTATCTTGGAGAGTGCGAAGGTAATCCGGAGGAAGATTATGATCAGGAGGATGAAGAGGCTTTCTCTTTTATTCGCATAGAAGATGAGCCAGATTTTTTTCCTTGCCCTACTGAGAGACAAATGTCTCATTTGCGTCCCCTTCACATTGTTGCTGTTGTGAATGGATTCAAAATAAACAAAGTACTGATTGATGGTGGGGTAGCGATAAGTCTCTTGCCTGAGAGGATGCTAGGGAGAGTAGGGAAGCATGTTGAAGAGCTGGTCCCTACAAACATCGCTGTGACTGACTTTAGTGGTAATTCTACACCAGCAAAAGGTCTGGTCACTTTGACTGTGAAGGTGGGGTCTTCGGAGAGACACTCTGTGTTTGTGGTAGTGCCATCGAAGGCCAGTTATAACGCATTTCTTGGGAGAGATTGGATCCATGGAGTAAGTGCTGTGTCATCTACAGTGCATCAGAGCGTGCTTCTATGGACTAAAGAAGGCAAGTCTGAAATCGTCAAAGCAGATTCAAGTCTCTATGTCGAACAGATGCATGTCGATTTTAGGATATATAATCGTAAATTGAAGCCTTTAAATGTTGATCGATCTCTGAATTCTTATAATTGTGAAGGGTGCTATTTGACTTCAGAAGGACTTTCGGTGAAGTTGCGCTATCCAAATATACCCTTCGAGCCGACGGGTTAGGATTGTTCTTCTTGAAGACCTCAAAGGGCTAAACCATGGACCGGAATGAGGAAGTTTCGGATTACCTGGTAACTCTGTATGATTATTTAAATAATTTCCAAGTTTTAGAAAATAAAGATGATTCTTCTGATGAAGTTGAATCAGATAGGATTAGTAAATCTCCTAGTTGTAGTATATTTGATTCGACACCCTTAGTCGAACTTAATTATAATTTCCCTATTTCTTGTAATGATACTAATGACATGAGTCAGACTGCCGATTTAATAGCAGAGGCTCATTTTGTAGAAAATAAAAGTAGTGTTGATTTCATCAAAGATCAAGTTTCTTCTATTTCTAATGATTCTATCGACTTTACTTTTGATTGTATTTATGATTTGGAGCCTTTGGAATTTGAAAAATATTCAATCGAAGATGATCATTATAAGGGATTCGAATCATAAGATCCCTTGGAAGAAATCAATTTGGGGACTCATGATGACGTTCGAATTACATATATTTGTAAAGATCTTGTTGATCCTTTTCGAATTGAGCTTCTTAAGTTGTTACATGAGTTTAAAGATTATTTCTCATGGGATTACCTTGAGATGCCTGGGCTCAATCGTTCATTAGTAGAACATCGATTAGCATTGAAACCCAATGCTCGACCTGTGAAACAAACCCCACGACGTTTTGCTCCTGAAATCAATGTGAAAATCAAAGAAGAAATAGAATGTTTGATCAAAGCAAGATTTATTCGAATCGCTCGATATGTGGAGTGGGTATCGAATATTGTTCCAGTAATGAAGAAAAATGAGAAATTAAGGGTATGTATTGATTTTCGTAATTTAAATAACGCTACCCCAAAGGATGAATATTTCATGCCAATTGCAGATATATTAACCGATTCTGCAGCAGGAAATCAAATCCTTAGTTTCATGGATGGTTATTCGGGTATAACCAGATCTTTATTGCAGAAGATGATGTGGCTAAAACTGCCTTCCGTTGTCATGGAGCGTTGGGTATGTATGAGTGGGTGGTTATGCCTTTTGGTTTGAAAAATGCTGGAGCAACTTATCAACGGGCGATGAACGCCATTTTCCATGAGTTTATTGGAAAATTTATGGAGGCGTATATTGATGACGTGATGGTCAAATCGACTTCTGTCAGTCAACACATAGATCACTTAAAAAAAGCATTTTTGACTATGAAAAAGAAAAGGATTGAAAATGAATCCTTTGGAATGTGCTTTTGGGGTATCGGTTGGAAATTTCTTAGGTTTTGTTGTTCATAAAAAGGGGATAGCTATCGATAACAATAAAGCAGATGCAATATTAGCTTTGTCTGCACCCAAATTGAAAAAAGAAGTACAATTATTTTTGGGGAAGATAAATTACCTTCGAAGGTTTATTTCGAATCTTTCAGATCGAACAAAGGTGTTTGCGCCTTTAATAAAATTAAAGAATGGTTGAAAATTCGAATGGACCACAGAGCATCAGTTAGCGTTCGATTCAATTAAAACGTATTTATCTAAAGCCCCAATTATGGCTAATGTTCGTCCATTTGAACCTTTAAAATTGTACATTGCTGCATCTGAAGATACTATAGGGTGTATGTTAGCCCAAGATGGTGAAGATGGACAAGAAAGGGCAGTATACTATCTTAGTCGAGTCTTAACTGATATCGAGATGAGGTATTCCCCGATCGAAAAATTATGTTTGTCACTATATCATACTTGTATGAAATTAAAATGTTATATGGTGGCTAAATCGGTAGAAGTGATAGCACAGACAGATGTTATCAAGTATATGCTTAGTTTCCCTATGTTAAGGGGGCGTTTGGGGAAATGGATGTTAGCATTAACGGAGTTCGATTTGCAGTATGTCCCATCCAAGGCTGTTAAAGGTCAAGTCATTGCAGATTTTCTTGTGGATAATTCGAAAGATCTGAATGACCAGGGGACAAATATAGTTGACATAGAGGTCAACTATTAGAAATTGTATTTCGATGGATCTAATCACAAAGATGGTGCAGGAGTTGGAATCCTCATTATTTCACCAGAGGATATTCCATCAGAATTTTTGTTCGAATTAAAGTATCCTTGCTCTAATAATGTTGCTGAATATGAGGCTTTAATTTTAGGTCTCGAAATTTTAATCGACAAAAGAGCTTGAGAAGTTCAAATTCTAGGGGATTCACAGTTGGTTTTAAAGCAGTTGTCAAAGGAGTTTAAATGTAATAATGAGACGTTACAGAAATATTTAGTAACTGCTTGGGAGTTGTTAACGTCTTTTCAAAAGGTATCTTTGGTACATATCCCTAGAATTCATAATGAAATTGCCAATGAGTTGGCTCAAATTGCTTCAAGGTATCGAATTGGCCCAGAAACTATTAAGAAGTTATCTAGTATACATCAAATTTTAGTACCAGCAAATGAAAGAGAAGTGTTGTGTGTGAATGAATGGGAAGACTTTGATTGGAGAAAGACTATTGATCAGTATTTGAAAAATTCCAATACCACAGTCGATAGAAAAATAAAATTATGAGCAATGAATTTTGTTTTATTGGCTGATGAGTTATATAAAAAAGGGATTGATGAAAGTTTGATGAGATGTTTGAGTCGAGAAGATCATAGTATTTCTTTGGGTGAAGTTCATAATGGAATTTGTGGTGCTCATCAGGCAGGGAAGAAAATGAAATGGGTGTTATGTCGTATTCATCTATACTAGCCATCTATGATAAAAGATTGTATTGATTATATAAAGGGATGTCAAGAATGTCAGAAACATGGCTCGATACAACAAATTTCAGCAGCCGAATTACATTCGATAATAAAGCCATGACCATTTAGAGGTTGGGCTTTGGATCTAATTGGGTTGATTCACCCTCCTTCATCGAAACAACACAATTTTATTTTGGTGTCTATTGATTATTTCACAAAATGGGTTGAGGCTATTCCGTTAATAGAAGTTAGTCAAAATGAGATAATTGACTTTATCGAGGAAAATATTATCCATCGATTTGGAATTCTTCAGACTTTAAGTACTGACCAGCGAATTAAAAATTTTGCGGTCTCGAGAAATATTAATATGGTTACTTTGACTCCCTATTATGCACATGCTACTGGGCAAGTAGAGACCGCAAATAAGATATTGATAGGCTTAATTAAAAAGCATATCGGGAATAGGCCTCGAACATGGCATGAAACTTTAAGTCAAGTATTATGGGCTTATCGAAATTCACCAAGGGGTTTGACAGGAACTTCACCTTATAAATTGGTGTATGGCCATGATGCAGTGCTACCATTAGAATTTAATTTGAATACTTTAAGGGTATCAAAACAGAATAACTTGCCAGTCGATGATTATTGCAATGCAGTGTTTGATGAATTAAATGATTTAGATTCAGAGTGAATCTTAGCGTTGGAAAATATAATCCGACAAAAAGAAAATATTGCTCGAAGTTATAATCGTCGAATTAGAGAAAAGTCTTTCAGGGTAGGTGATGCGCGAAATTGTGAACAATACTTTTTCACAACTCTCATAATCCCCGGTAATGGCTCCAAAAACGTGGTAGCTCAATACCATGGCATTACACAACTTCGCACAACTAACCAGCAAGTGCACTGGGTCGTCCAAGTAATAAACCTTACGTGAGTAAGGGTCGATCCCACGGAGATTGTTAGTATTGAAGCAAGCTATGGTCATCTTGTAAATCTTAGTCAGGCAAACTCAAATGGTAATGGTTATGAACGAAAATAACAATAAGATAAAGATAGAGATACTTATGTAATTCATTGGTAGGAACTTCAGATAAGCGTATGAAGATGCCTTCCCTTCCGTCTCTCTGCTTTCCTACTGTCTTCATCCAATCCTTCTTACTCCTTTCCATGGCAAGCTTAAGCAAGGGTTTCACCGTTGTCAGTGGCTACCTCCCATCCTCTCAGTGAAAGCGATTTGCATATGCTCTGTCACAGCATAGCGGAATTCATCTGTCGGTTCTCAATCAGGCCGGAATAGAATCCAGTGATTCTTTTGCGTCTGTCACTAACGCCCCGCCCTCAGGAGTTTGAAGCACGTCACAGTCATTCAGTCATTGAATCCTACTCAGAACACCACAGACAAGGTTAGACCTTCCGGATTCTCTTGAATGCTGCCATCAGTTCTCGCCTATACCACGAAGACTCTGATCTCACGGAATGGTTGGCTCGTTTGTCAGGCGAGCACTCGGTTGTCAGGCGATCAACCATGCATCGTGCAATCAGGAATCCAAGAGATATTCACTAGAGCCTTGATTGCTTGTAGAACAAGAGTGGTTGTCAGTCACTTTGTTCATGGGTGAGAATGGTGATGGGCGTCAATCATCACCTTCATCAAGTTGAAGAACAAGTGATATCTTGGATAAAGAACAAGCGGAATTGAATGGAAGAACAATAGTAATTGCATTAATACTCGAGGTACAGCAGAGCTCCACACCTTAATCTATGGTGTGTAGAAACTCCACCGTTGAAAATACATAAGCATAAGGTCTAGGCATGGCCGAATGGCCAGCCTCCCAATGATCTAAGAACTAAAATGTCCAAAGATGATCTAGAGATCTAAAGTGATCAAAAGATTTCTAATACAATAGTCAAATGTCCTACTTATAGAAAACTAGTAACCTAAGGTGTACAGAAATGAGTAAATGACATAAAAATCCACTTCCGGGCCCACTTGGTGTGTGCTTGGGCTGAGCAATGAAGCATTTTTCGTGCAGAGACTCTTCTTGGAGTTAAACGCCAGCTTTCATGCCAGTTTGGGCGTTTAACTCCCATTTGGGTGCCAGTTCCAGCGTTTAACGCTGGGATTTCTTGAGGTGACTTTGAACGCCGGTTTGGGCCATCAAATCTTGGGCAAAGTATGGACTATCATATATTGCTGGAAAGCCCAGGATGTCTACTTTCCAACGCCGTTGAGAGCGCGCCGATTGGGCCTTTGTAGCTCCAGAAAATCCACTTCGAGTGCAGGGAGGTCAGAATCCAACAGCATCAGCAGTCCTTTTTGGCCTCTGAATCAGATTTTTGCTCAGGTCCCTCAATTTCAGCCAGAAAATACCAGAAATCACAGAAAAACACACAAACTCATAGTAAAGTCCAGAAAAGTGAATTTTAACTAAAAACTAATACAAATATACTAAAAACTAACTAGATCATAACAAAAACATACTAAAAACAATGCCAAAAAGTATACAAATTATCCGCTCATCACAACACCAAACTTAAATTGTTGCTTGTCCCCAAGCAACTGAAAATCAAATAAGATAAAAAAAGGAGAATATGCAATGAATTCCAAAAACATCTGTGAAGATCAGTATTAATTAGATGAGCGGGGCTTTTAACTTTTTGCCTCTGAATAGTTTTGGCATCTCACTCTATCCTTTGAAATTCAGAATGATTGACTTCTTTAGGAACTCAGAGTCCAGATAGTGTTAATGATTCTCTTAGTAAAGTATGATGATTCTTGAACATAGCTATTTATTGAGTCTTGGCTGTGGCCCAAAGCACTCTGTCTTCCAGTATTACCACCGGATACATACATGCCACAGACACATAATTGGGTGAACCTTTTCAGATTGTGACTCAGCTTTGCTAAAGTCCCCAATTAGAGGTGTCCAGGGTTCTTAAGCACACTCTTATTTGCCTTGGATCACAACTCTTATTTCTATATATATTTATTTTTTTTTGTTTTCTTTTCTTTTTCTCTTTTTTTTTTTCGTTTTTTTTTTGAAAATGCTTTTTCTTGCTTCAAGAATCATTTTTATGATTTTTCAGATCCTCAGTAACATGTCTCCTTTTTCATCATTCTTTCAAGAGCCAACATTCATGAACCACAAATTCAAGATATATATGCACTGTTTAAGCATACATTCAGAGAGCAAAAATATTGCCACCACATCAAAATAATTAAACTGTTATAAAATTCAAAATTCATGCAATTCTTTCTTTTATCAATTAAGCGCGTTTTTATTCAAGAAAGGTGATGGATTCATAGGACATTCATAACTTTAAGGCATAGACACTAAGACACTAATGATCACAAGACACAAACATGGATAAACATAAGCACAAAATTCGAAAAACAGAAGAACAAATAACAAGGAAATCAAAGAACGGGTCCACCTTAGTGATGGCGGCTCTTTCTTGCTCTTGAAGATCCTATGGAGTGCTTGAGCTCCTCAATATCTCTTCCTTGTCTTTGTTGCTCCTCCCTCATGATTCTTTGATCTTCTCTAATCTCATGAAGGATGATGGAGTGTTCTTGATGCTCCACCCTTAGTTGTCCCATGTTGGAACTCAACTCTCCTAGGGAGGTATTTAGTTGCTCCCAATAGTCTTGTGGAGGAAAATTCATCCCTTGAGGAATCTCAGGGATCTCATGATGAGTGGGATCTCTTGTGTGCTCCATCCTTTTCTTGGTGATGGGCTTGTCCTCATCAATGGGATGTCTCCCTCTATGTCAACTCCAACTGAATAACAGAGGTGACAGATGAGATGAGGAAAGGCTAACCTTGCCAAGGTGGAGGTCTTGTCCGCCACCTTATAGAGTTCTTGGGCTATAACCTCATGAACCTCTATTTCTTCTCTAATCATGATGCTATGGATCATGATAGCCCGGTCTATGGTAACTTCGGACCGGTTGCTAGTGGGAATGATTGAGCGTTGTATGAACTCTAACCATCCTCTAGCCACGGGCTTGAGGTCATGCCTTCTCAATTGGACCGGCTTTCCTCTTGAATCTTGCTTCCATTGTGCGCCCTCTTCACATATGACTGTGAGGACTTGGTCCAACCTTTGATCAAAGTTGACCCTTCTAGTGTAAGGATGCTCATCTCCTTGCATCATAGGCAAGTTGAACGCCACCCTCACACTCTCCGGACTAAAATCCAAGTATTTCCCCCGAACCATAGTAAGATAATTCTTTGGATTCGGGTTCACACTTTGGTCATGGTTCTTGGTGATCCATGCATTGGCATAGAACTCTTGAACCATCAAGATTCCGACTTGTTGAATGGGGTTGGTAAGAACTTCCCAACCTCTTCTTCGGATCTCATGTCGGATCTCCGGATATTCACCCTTTTTGAGTGAAAAGGGGACCTCGGGGATCACCTTCTTCAAGGCCACAACTTCATAGAAGTGGTCTTGATGCATCCTTGAGAGGAATCTATCCATCTCCCATGACTCGGAGGTGGAAGCCTTTGCCTTCCCTTTCCTCTTTCTAGAGGTTTCTCCGGCCTTGGATGCCATAATGGTTATGGAAAAACGAAAAAGCAACGCTTTTACCACACCAAACTTAAAATGTTTGCTCGTCCTCGAGCAAAAGAAGAAAGAAGAGAGTAGAAGAAGAAGAAATGAGGAAGAGGGAGATGGTGGTGTGTTCGGCCAAAGAGGGGGAGAAGTGGTGTTTAGGTTGTGTGAAAATGAAGGGTTGAAGAAGGGTATATATAGGAGAGAGGGGGGGGTAAAGGTTCGGCCATTATGGGTGGGTTTGGGAGGAAAAGTGGTTTGAATTTGAAGGGTGAGGTTGGTGGGGATTTATGAAGGATGGATGTGAGTGGTGAAGAGAAAGATGGGATTTGATAGGTGAAGGGTTTTTGGGGAAGAGGTGTTGAGGTGATTGGTGAATGGGGGAAGAAGAGAGAGAGTGATGGTAGGGTAGGTGGGGATCCTGTGGGGTCCACAGATCCTGTGGTGTCAAGGAAAAGTCATCCCTGCACCAAATGGCATCAAAATTCACGTTTTGAGCCATTTTTGGCATTAAACGCCGGGCTGGTGCCCATTCCTGGCGTTTAACGCCAGGTTCTTGCCCTTTCCTGGCGTTTAACGCCAGTCTGGTGCCCCTTTCTGGCGTTAAACGCCCAGAATGGTGCCAGACTGGGCGTTAAACGCCCAACTGCTAGGCTTACTGGCGTTTGAACGCCAGCAGCATCTTCCTCCAGGGTGTGCTGTTTTTCTTCCTGTTTTTCATTCTGTTTTTGCTTTTTTCATTGTTTTTGTGACTTCTTATGATCATCAACCTACAAAAAAGATAAAATAACAAAAGAAAATAATTAAAAAAAAACATTGGGTTGCCTCCCAACAAGCGCTTCTTTAGTGTCACTAGCTTGACAGAGGACTCTCATGGAGCCTCAGAAATGCTCAGAACCGTGTTGGAACCTCCCAACACCAAACTTAGAGTTTGAATGTGGGGGTTCAACACCAAACTTAGAGTTTGGTTGTGGCCTCCCAACACCAAACTTAGAGTTTGACTGTTGGGGCTCTGTTTGGCTCTGTTTTGAGAGAAGCTCTTCATGCTTCTTCTCCATGATGACAGAGGGATATCCTTGGGCCTCAAACACCAAGGATCCTTCATTCACTTGAATGATAAACTCTCCTCTATCAACATCAATCACAGCCCTTGCTGTGGCTAGGAAGGGTCTGCCAAGGATGATGGATTCATCCATGCACTTCCCAGTCTCTAGGACTATGAAATCAGTAGGGATGTAATGGTCTTCAACTTTTACCAGAACATCCTCTACAAGTCCATAGGCTTATTTTCTTGAGTTGTCTGCCATCTCTAGTGAGATTTTTGCAGCTTGCACCTCAAAGATTCCTAATTTCTCCATTACAGAGAGGGGCATGAGGTTTACACTTGACCATAAGTCACACAAGGCCTTCTTGAAGGTCATGGTGCCTATGGTACAAGGTATAGAAAACTTCCCAGGATCTTGCCTCTTTTGAGGCAGTTTCTGCCTAGACAAGTCATCCAGTTCTTTGGTGAGCAAAGGGGGTTCATCCTCCCAAGTCTCATTTCCAAATAACTTGTCATTTAGCTTCATGATTGCTCCAAGGTATTTAGCAACTTGCTCTTCAGTGACATACTCATCCTCTTCAGAGGAAGAATACTCATCAGAGCTCATGAATGGCAGGAGTAAGTCCAATGGAATCTCTATGGTCTCATTTTGAGCCTCAGATTCCCATGGTTCCTCATTAGGGAACTCATTGGAGGCTAGTGGACGCTGGTGGACGAAATTGTGATCACTTGTTC
Source organism: Arachis hypogaea (assembly GCF_003086295.3). NCBI lineage: Eukaryota > Viridiplantae > Streptophyta > Magnoliopsida > Fabales > Fabaceae > Arachis > Arachis hypogaea. Next base: position 90,845,518 of record NC_092039.1, read on the forward strand.
TTTGTTTATAAAGGATGTATACTCTGAGGGCATTGTTTATTTTCTTCACAACTCCGTTCAACTAACCAGCAAGTGTACTGGGTCGTCCAAGTAATAAACCTTACGTGAGTAAGGGTCGAATCCACAGAGATTGTTGGTATGAAGCAAGCTATGGTCACCTTGCAAATCTCAGTTAGGCAGATTAAAATAGTTTTATGGGTTTTCGAACATAGAAATAATGAAAGGGATAAAGATACTTATGCAGGTTCATTGGTAGGAATTTCAGATAAGCGGATGGAGATGCTGTAGAGCTCTCGGACGCCTGCTCTCCTACTCCTTCTACTCAATCCTTCTTACTCCTTTCCATGGCAAGCTTTGTATAGGGGTTCACCATCAACTGTGGCTACTTTCATTCCTCACGGGGAAATATCCTGTGCGGCTGTCACTCGCACAGCTAACCAGTCTGGAGGCATCACCCATGGCTGATGGCTACATCCCATCCTCGCAGTGAAAACTATGCTAACGCACTCTGTCACAGTACGGCTAATCACCGGTTGGTTCCCGCTCCTACTGGAATAGAATCCCTCTTTTGCGTCTGTCACCAACGCCCAGCAGGTTAAAGTTTGAAGCACGTCACGGTCATTCATTACCGGAATCCTACTCGGAACACCACAGACAAGGTTGGACTTTCCGGATTCCCAGGATCCTACTCGGAATACCACAGACAAGGTGAGACTTTCCGGATCCTCATAAATGCCGCCATCTATCTAGCTTATACCACGAAGATTCTGTTGGGGAATCTAAGAGATACGCATTCAAGCTCTGTTGCATGTAGAACGGAAGTGGTTGTCAATCACGCGCGTTCATAAGTGAGAATGATAATGAGGATAATCTGACTCATCACATTCATCATGTTCTTGGGTACGAATGAATATCTTGGAATAAGAATAAGAGAGAATTGAATAAAAGATAATAGAACTTCATTAATACTTGAGGTACAGCAGATCTCCACACCCTTAATCTATGGTGTGCAGAAACTCCACCGTTGAAAATACATAAGTAAAAGAGGTTCAGGCATGGCCGAATGGCCAGCCCTCTCTAACGTGATCAATGATCCCCTAAGATGAAGAATAATACAAAACTGAGATCAAAGATGAACGTGGTCAAAAGACGTCTAATACAATAGATAAATGTCCTATATATACTAGACTAGCTCTTAGGGTTTACATGAGTAAGTAATTGATGCATAAATCCACTTCCGGGGCCCACTTGGTGTGTGCTTGGGCTGAGCTTGATGAATTCACGTGTAGAGGCATTTCTTGGCGTCAAACTTTAGGTTATGACGTGTTTTGGGCGTTCAACTCCGGATCATGACGTTTTTCTGGCGTTTAACTCCAGACAGCAGCGTGTACTTGGCGTTTAACGCCAAGTTACGTCGTCATTCTTCGAATAAAGTATGGACTATTATATATTGCTGGAAAGCCCTGGATGTCTACTTTCCAACGCCGTTGAGAGCGCGCCAATTGGAGTTCTGTAGCTCCAGAAAATCCATTTCGAGTGCAGGGAGGTCAGAATCCAACAGCATCAGCAGTCCTTTTGTCAGCCTTCTTCAGAGTTTTGCTCAAATCCTTCAATTTCAGTCAGAATTTACCTGAAATCACAGAAAAACACACAAACTCATAGTAAAGTCCAGAAATGTGAATTTGACATAAAAACTGATGAAAACATCCCTAAAAGTAGCTTAAACTTACTAAAAACTATATAAAAACAATGCCAAAAAGCGTATAAATTATCCGCTCATCACAACACCAAACTTAAATTGTTGCTTGTCCCCAAGCAACTGAAAATCAAATAGGATAAAAGAAGAGAATATACTATAAATTCCAGAATATCAATGAATATTAATTTAATTAGATGAGCGGGACTTGTACCTTTTTGCTTCTGAACAGTTTTGGCATCTCACTTTTTCCTTTGTAGTTTAGAGTGATTGGCTTCTCTAGGAACTTAGAATTTTGGATAGTGTTATTGACTCTCCTAGTTAAGCATGTTGATTCTTGAACACAGCTACTTATGAGTCTTGGCTGTGGCCCTAAGCACTTTGTCTTCCAGTATTACCACCGGATACACAAATGCCACAGACACATAACTGGGTGAACCTTTTCAGATTGTGACTCAGCTTTGCTAAAGTCCCCAGTTAGTGGTGTCCAGAGCTCTTAAGCACACTCTTTTGGATCACGACTTTAACCACTCAGTCTCAAGCTTTTCACTTGGACCTTCATGACACAAGCACATGGTTAGGGACAGCTTGATTTAGCCGCTTAGGCCTGGATTTAACTTCCTTGGGCCCTCCTATCCATTGATGCTCAAAGCCTTGGATCCTTGCTACCCTTGCCTTTTGGTTTTAAGGGCTATTGGCTTTTTCTGCTTGCTTTTTCTTTCTATTTTTTTCGCCACTTTTTTTTTTTACTGCTTTTTCTTGCTTCAAGAATCAATTCATGAATTTTTCAGTTCATCAATAACATTTCTCTTTGTTCATCATTCTTTCAAGAGCCAACAATTTTAACACTCATAAACAACAAGATCAAAAATATGCACTGTTCAAGCATTCATTCAGAAAACAAAAATTATTGCCACCACATCAATATAATTAAATTAAATTCACTAATAATTTCGAAATTATGTACTTCTTGTTCTTTTGAATTAAAACATTTTTCATTTAAGAGAGGTGAAAGACTAATGGATTTTATTCATAGCTTTAAGGCATGGTTACATACTAATGATCATGAAGTAAGACACAAAACATAGATAAACACAATAATTAAAAACGAAAACAGAAAGAAATAAAGAACAAGGAATGAATCCACCTGAGTGAGGGTGGCGCCTTCTTGAAGGTCAATGGTGCTTTTGAGCTCCTCTATGTCTTTCCTTGATTCTGTTGCATGATCCTATGATTTTGGTTTTTCCATAGTTGCTCCTAAAGTTGTGTGGAGGACAATTTATTCCTGAGGTATCTCAGGGATCTCTTGATTTGCAGCCATATGTTCTACCACTGAGCTATCCAGACCTATATATTTTCCATCTCCCAAGACTCAGAGGTGGAAGCTTTTGTCTTCCCTTTGAGGTTTCTCTGGCCTTAGGTGCCATTAATGGTAATGGAAAGAAAAAAAAGCTATGCTTTTACCACACCAAACTTAAAATATTGCTCGCCCTCGAGCAAGAAAAGAAAGAAGAGAAGAAGAAGAAGAAGATGGAGGTGAGTGAGGGGAGATGGATTCGGCTATATGGGTGGGATTGGGTGGGAAAGAGAAGTTGAATTGCTAAAGGTGGTAGGCTGTGTAGGGGGTGGGGTGTATGGAAGGATGGGTAGAAGCAGGTGGTGAATGAGAAACAGAAGGGATGAATGGAAAGAGAGAGGGCGAGGTAAGTGGGGATCCTGTGAGGTCCACAGATCCTGAGGTGTCAAGGAATTCCATCCCTGCACCAAATAGGCATGTAAAATGCCTTGGCACACCATTCTGGCGTTTAAACGCCCATTGGTGCATGTCTGGGCGTTCAACGCCCATGTGATGCATGTTTCTGGCGTTGAACGCCAGTTTCATGCTTGTTTCTGGCGTTCAGCGCCAGTTTGTCCTCCCTGTGCACCATCCTGGCGTTTAACGCCAGGTTGGTGCTTGTTTTGGGCGTTCAGCGCCAGAATGGTGCTCTGTTCTGGCGTTGAACGCCGGCCAGATGCACCTTCTGGGCGTTGAACGCCGCCCGTGCATCCTCCAGGGTGAAAATTTTTTTTCTTCTGTTTTTGACTCTGTTTTTAATTCTTTTGATTTTTTCGTGACTCCTCATGATCATGTACCTAATTCAACACAAAAATCACACCAAAACAAAATAAAATAAAATTAGATAAATAAAATTGGGTTGCCTCCCAACAAGCGCTTCTTTAATGTCAATAGCTTGACAGTGGCCCTCATGGAGCTAAAAGGTGATCAGGTCAATTTGTATAGTCCCAACACCAAACTTAGAGTTTGGATATGGGGTTTGAACACCAACTTAGAGTTTGGTTGTAGCTTCATAACACCAAACTTAGAGTTTGACTGTGTGGCTCTTCTTGACTCTGAATTGAGAGAAGCTCTTCATGCTTGCTCTCTTTTGTCACAGAGGGATTCCATGTGCTTGAAACACAAGGTATTCCCCATTCA